>NC_083109.1:86141279-86498154 GCF_949774975.1 Lagenorhynchus albirostris
CCTTTGTTGTACAGATGAGCAGACCGAAGAAACGAGGGTCATGGACTCATAATAATTGGTGGTGTTAGAATTCGAACAGTCGTAACCTGCCAGGCATTCCTCCTGCTACACCACGCTACCCTGTGTGGAGACTCATTCATTTGTTCACCTCATAACAGTGTACTAACACTGTCACACTGCGCTCACTCTGGAACCGGCAACTGCACTAAGCAGTTTAGAGATACTGACTCATTTGATCCTCACCACAACGCTTTTCTCCAATTTCTATTTGAGGACACAGGCACAGAGAAGTTATGACTTGCCGGGCACCAAATACCTATTGGAACAGACCCTGTTCCAAAGGAGAGAGATACAGCCGTGAACAAAACACAGCCCTGCCCCAGAGAGCTTACATGCTAGACATGGGAAGTTCTTGTAGATCATAAAGGCCAGGGGGCTGGAAAAATAAAGCAGGGCAGGGGGACAGAGTAGATGCCCTTGGAGGTCTGTATGAAAAGAAAGGGCAGGTTATACTTGCTAATAATTTAAATAAACTTTGCAGCCCAACTCGCCTAAAGATCTTCATGACGCACACTGAATACAGTGAGTGCAAACTCTCATTTTTTATTGTCCTGTGGCTACATCAGAACCCTTGAGCCTGAGGTACCGAGATCAGGAAGATGGTTTTCCGAATGCCAGGCGTTCAGAGCTGGCAGACTGTGGACACCGCAGAAGCCCCTTGTCCCTTTCATCGTTAACCTAATAAATATTAATATCCGGCTCTGGTGACTAGTGCACAGGTTCACATTGCAGCCTCGGCGGCGGCTGGACTGTTCCAGCTCCGCCCCGCTCTCCGCCCCACACTCTGGGCGCGCAGCCTGTCGACCCGCCGGGGCTCCCCGAGCACGCTTACTGTCGGCCCGCCTCACGGGGCGCCGGCCACATCCGGGGCTCGGGGGCCCGCGCGGTTGCCATGGCAGCGGGGTCGCGGCGGGCGCGCGGGCAGGCCCCGAGGCTGGCGGTCGGCGGAGCCCCAGAACCGGACGGCCGTACTCGCAGCGCCTAGGGGCGATCGGGGAGCGCCGCCGCCATGTCCCTGAGCACCGGGGAGCCGGCCTCGGAGATGGTAAGCGCGGAGGGCGGGGAGGCCCCCTGGCTGCCTCCCCTCGCCGAGGCGCGGGCTGGAGGAAGGGGGCGCAGGGCCGGCGACCGCCGGTGACAGCTGCCATTGTTGTTACCGCATAAGAGCGGGCCTCCGGCCCCCGCCCGCGTGCGGCTGGCCGGGCGTCGCCGCCCCTCGCCCAGCCTCCAGCCACCTCTAGTCCCCCGCTCGTCCTTGCACTGGCCGTCGCTTCCGGAAAGCCCTCCGGACACTGCGCCCTCGCTGCTCGGCGCCTGCGAAGCCGGGCCTGTGCCGAGCCAGCGACCGCGGCCCGCCGGGTGACAGAGCTTACTGCGTAAGTGTCCGCCCACCCCGTGCCTCCAGGGCGGGGGACTTGGTTTACCTAGTGTTTCTGGCGCGCCAACCATCTGCTGGAGACATTATTGTGGATGAATAAAGAGCATTCCAGGGGCGTGGGGTGGGGTGGGGGAGAACAAGGTAAAAAAACAGATCATGTCCATCAAGTCAGAAAGTGGAAAGTGCGCTGCAGAAAATAAAACAGCCCATGTGACGGAGGTGGATTGGGGAGGCTGCTTTAGACTGGGTGCCAGGAACAGCCACTCTGAGAAGTTGGAGTGTCCTGATGTCACTGACGAGAAGGAGGCATTCTGGTAAAGATCAGAGACCAGTGGGACCAGCAGGTGCAAAGGTCCTGGGGTGGGAAAGTGCAGTGGTTCCAGAGCCTGAAAGAAAGCTTGCTGGGATCTCCTCAAGGGCATGGGTGTGGACGGAAGGGAGCCACGGGCCTGACCATGGAGAGCCTTGCAGGCCATGCACGGAGTTTGAATGTATTCGGGCCACAGTGGGAAGCCTTTGGAGGGCTCCAGACAAAGGGAACCTGGCTCACTTTGCTTCCTTCTCCCAGAGATGGCAGTACCCAGCATGGCTGTACAGAGCTGACCCCAAGCAGGGGCTCAGTGCTGCTGCCACTGGAGCTGCTGAAAGTTTCCTACTTGTCCCTCAAGGCACCAAGTCCTGCCTCATCTGGAAGGCCTGCCCGTCTACAGTGGCCTCAATTACTGCTCCTTCAACTTCTCATATTGTTATTATAAATGTTATTCATGCCCAGTAGAGAAAATCAATTACCCATAATCTAACTGCCTACAGAAAACCACAGTTAATGTTTGGTGTATTTCCTTCCGACCTTTTTTCAGTGCATCTTTTTTTTTCACGTGCTTTTAAAAACTTGAGATCATTTTTATATTGTTTTGTAACCTTTGCCGCTTTATTTATTCCTAGCATCTTCCCATATCCACACATTTTCAAAAACATGATTTTTAAAATTCTAACTTTATATATATATACATATAACTGAATCACTTTGCTGTACACCTGAAACTAACACAACATTGTAAATCAACTCTACTTCAATTTTTTAAAAAAAGAAATACATCAAAGACAAATACTGTATCATCTCACTTATATGTGGCATGTAAACAGCAAGGAGTTACCATATTGCACAGGGAACTATATTCAATATCTTGTAATAACCTATAATGGAAAAGAATTTGAAAAAATATATGTCTGATATAACTGAATCAGTTTACTGTACACCTGAAACTAACACAATGCTGTAAATCAACTATACTTCAATTAAAAAAAAAATTTTTTTTTAAACTCTAACGTGGGAATTCCCTGGTGGTCCAGTGGTTAAGACTCCGTGCTTCCAGTGCAGGGGGCACGGATTTGATCCCTGGTGGGGTAACTAAGATCTCGCCTGCCGTGTGGCGTGGCCTAAATAAATAAATAAATAAATATTCTCGACAATTATTACTCATGCAAAAATGGAAAGATAATATTTTTAAAAAATAAAACGCTAACCTAATAGGATAGCCCTATTTTAACTCTCCATTTCCTTGCTTTTACTCTTTTTTTAAAATTTATTTATTTTATTTACATTTATTTTTGGCTGCATTGGGTCTTCATTGCTGCACGCGGGCTTTCTCTAGTTGTGGCGAGCAGGGGCTACTCTTCCTTGCGGTGTGAGGGCTTGTCATTCCGGTGGCTTCTCTTGTTGCTGAGCTCAGGCTCTAGAGCACAGGCTCTAGGGCACAGGCTCTAGGGCACAGGCTTCGTAGTTTTGGCGCACGGGCTTAGTTGCTCCGTGGCATGTGGGATCTTCCTGGACCAGGGCTCGAACCCGTGTCCTGTGCATTGGTAGGCAGATTCTTAACCACTGCACCACCGGGGAAGCCCACTTTTACTCTCATGTTTTCATGTTTGTGCTGTTAGAAGCAATGCTGCTGTAAACGTTCTTGCACATAGAAGCGTTTGTTAAGCCCCTTATACATGCCGGCCTCTGAGGAGACAAAGACAAGCTGAGCCCCAGTGCCTTGGTCTCCAGGAACCCAGTCTGTGGAAGAGGCTGGGGCAGGGCTCTCCGGGCGTTTAGGAGACTCGCCGCCCTTGGCCCAGGCTAACTGGCAATTTCTCTGCTGAGCTTACGTCTGTTCTCAACCAGACAAGAACCTCCTGTGAACAGGCACTGTCCAGTCTATCCA
This sequence comes from Lagenorhynchus albirostris, assembly GCF_949774975.1. NCBI lineage: Eukaryota > Metazoa > Chordata > Mammalia > Artiodactyla > Delphinidae > Lagenorhynchus > Lagenorhynchus albirostris. Next base: position 86,144,922 of record NC_083109.1, read on the forward strand.
ATCCCTCGAGTCCCTTGGAACACAGCCGCCTCTGGGCTTGCTCGTGAACCTCACAGAGCACTTACCGCGGTGCCAGGGAGCCCACTGTGCCGTGGCCATGAGCAGGCCCCGCTGGCCAGGGCAGAGCCACAGGGGTGAAGTGGAGCCTGGGCGTGGTCCCTGGTGATTTAAGGGCCAACGCTTCTTAAAGGGCTCACAGTTTCTAGAGCAAGATGATAAGAGCATTTACAGGGCAGGGCGTTTACTACTTGGAAGATTCTCTGTTCCCTGCTCTACGGCTCTGCCTGCTCTAGAAGCCTTTGTCCACCAGGCCCAGCATCTGGGCCCTTCAAAAGTAGTTTCTATTGCCTGCTCTTTCCCTGTATATTGGTCACTTTCTTTTCTTTTCTCTGTGTGTCTCGTCGTTTTTTGTTGAAAACTAGACATTTAGATAACATATTACAGCAGCTCCTCCCCACGGGGTTGATGTGGTTTGCTCAGTCGGTCGTTTATGTGCTGAGTGACTTGGCCGAGCTAACGTGTGAAGTCGATTTCCCCGCACCGTGTAGCCTCTGTTTCCCTGCTCAGATTTTTTCTTGTTTAAATCTTTTAGCCCAACTACCTAGGGGTTACCCTTGGGTCAGCAGAAGCCACTTGTTGGTCAGAGGTTGTGTTTCACCCCCTGGGCCAGTCAGATTTTCGCCCTTGACCATTGAGCGGTGTTTGTGTGTTTGTGTGTGTGTGTGTGTGTGTGTGTGTGTGTGTGTGTGTGTGTGTAGGCTGCTGTCACAGTTCAGGGGTTTACATCTTTGCCCATGCACAACGGGGAACTAGCGCATATGGGTTTTCCCTCTCCCATCTCTCCTGAGAGGGCGACCTTGGACATGCGTGTGGCTCTCTGGACTTCCGGGGATGCCTGTCATTGTACTTTGAAGCCTGGCTTTCTGAGGTCTGCTCTTGGGTCAGGGTAGTTTATCATTCAGCCAGGGTTTGGTCAGCAGCTGCGCCAAAGCCCCAGCACCACCAGGGCTCGCGCCCTTGGGTTGACGTGGGTGCAGCGTGGGGACAAGCCTGCTCTGACAGAGCACTCCAGGGCTTGCCAGCGGCCTCCCTGAGCCTCAGGGCTGACCGCGACCTCAGGAGGGCGCTCTGGGCTCTTCACCTTCCGGTTGCTCTGCCAGTGAGCTCTCTGCTGCGTGACCGCGGAGCTGGGGGCCTCGGGATCGCTCCCCACTTTGTCTGCAACTTGGCAATGGAATCAGGGAGGCGTGCAATTCTCCACTCTCTGGTGCAAATACAGTCAGTCCCCTCGGCACAGCCATCGTCCTGCCTCTTCCTCTGGGGAGGACCTCTGGGCCACTGCACAGCAGGGACAGCGCAGTGTTTCCCCAGAGTGACACTTCTTCTGGGCCTGCCCTCCCTGCGTGGACCCTGTGCCCTACCAGCACAGGGGAAGTCTTCGCCTGCCGCCTCTGGGGTAGAGCTTACACCCTACTTCTGGGAGCTGGGGGCAGGGGATCCACCACCACCCCTGTTGTGTTGACTGCACCCGCCTGGAGGAGAGCTCTCTGGAATCCTTTCTATCAGATGGAGACGGGGAGCTGAGGGGTGCCTCTGACTCTCGACGTTCTTCCCTGGACTTAGTAGATTTTTTTGAATCAATTTTTCTCCATAGCCGTGTGCTTTTGTCAGTTTCCAGAAACTGCAAAAGATGGTTTCGTGGCTTCTTCTGTTAAAGGGTTGTTTGCTGAGGAGAGGGCCTTCCACGCTCTGGACGATGCCTCCTGGATGAATGCAGTCCTTCCCCGCTTTTACCATATACTAAGTCCCCGTATGTTCCTGCATCTCTTTCTGGACACTATGTCTTTTTCCCCCAGTGTTTTAATTAGTATATATTTAATGCTTTAAAAATCCTGGTAGGAGAACGTGTCCTCCCTGTCAATGAGGAAGCTGCGATGCAGAGGGGTGAGGGGCATGGCCACCATCACCGCCCTGCGATTCCTGACTCACGGTGCATGAATGCGATATCTCGTGTAGGAATGCGTGGCAGCTCAGATCGTACTTGGAGAAGGAAGAATGACTCGGCCGTTAACGTGCGCTTTTGTTTCTTTTTTTAATACCGTGTATGGTCTCTTTCATGCTGCTGACTGAGGGGTGGATCTTGGGCTGTTCTATGATTTCAGATACTTATATTTTGCTTGTTTAGTTCCTTCTGACTGGCAGGATGGAGGGTGGCAGAGTTTGAGGGGGACTGACTGGGGGGGAAGCGATGGTGTGGGTGAGCCCACCTATGAACACCGAGACCACTTTGCTGTGTTCACCACACACGTAACCTCACTCCCTCGTAGAAACTGCAGGTCCTTAAAAAGTTTTCAAGACTTTGTTCAGAACAAAGAATAGTGACAAGTATTCACAAAAGAAAGTCTTGCTACTTTTCTATGCAGTTGTTAACAGCTCACCTTCACGGTTGGCGGGCTGCCCTTTGTGATGCCAGGGGACGAAGACAGAGCCTTTGACTGGCTTTCCTGATCTCCCACATCGTGTGTATACCAGTTCCCTCCCTTCCCTGCCTCAATTTTGCACATCATTTCCATATACTAGGTTCAGTGAAAACTTTACAACTATCGTTTGCTATTTATACCTTAAAATGTCATCTGTTTAATGACATCAAAAAAGTAATTCAGTGGCTGATTTTTTAAAGATTCTGTTTGTTTGGAACGCACTACCTTCCCTTCGTCCCCCGAATCCAGTCCCTCCGCACCCTTACGCTGGACTCTCCTTGTTTAAGCGGCGCGCACCGGAAGGGTGCCCCCTGTGGCAGCTACCCCCTGCCCGTGTGATTGTGCGACCCCACGTTTTTAGTAAAAGTTCAAGCGGCCAGCAGAATTGTTGCTAATGTACTGACAGTTAAGCTTGTAGACGATACACGTGCTTTCCAGAATGCAGTGCAGTCCCGCTACAGCCCTGCATGGACTCAGCTACGCTCCAGACAGCTCGCTGAAACGTAATTACACCGCCACCCAGATATGGCATTATTGGTTCATAACGGGCGCATTCAGTCCTAACTTCAGTATCAGCGTTTTAGGTCGACTGTACAGGACGGTGGAGGGATTTTAGAAATTGTTCTGCTGTCTCTCCTTGTAGGGTTTAAACCTGAGTAAGTGTGTTAACACAGACACATCATTCTCTTGGGAAAGTTCCCTTTTCTCCTTGACATGCCAGTGTTGATGTTAGTACAGATTTTATTTCACTCCCTGGGCCAGGGCAGATCACTGGAATCGGAAGGTAGGAACCTCCATACGCCCAAATAACTCGTGTACTGATGGATACGTGAATGACTGATTTGTTCTCACCAGGATGTAGTCACAGGTTCCTTGTGCTTTGATACAAAGATGAAATACTTTTATCAAGAACCGTTCGTTGGGGGAGGGATAAATTAGGAGTATGGGATTAACAGATACACGCTACTGTATATAAAATAGATAAACAACAAGGATTTACTGTGTAGCTCAGGGAACTATATTCAATATCTTGTAATAGCCTATAATGGAAAGAATCTGAAATATGTACATATGTAACTGAATCACTGCTGTACAGCTGAAACTAACACAGTATTGTAAACCAACTATACTTCAATTAAATTAAAAAAAAAAGAAGTGTTTGTCAATTCTGTGGAGATGGTGTCGCTAGACTGACAGGCCTGGAGCAGCCCTGCCAGCAGAGTTTTGTGTTTTTTTGTTTTTTTTAAACATCTTTATTGGAGTATAATTGCTTTACAATGGTGTGTTAGTTTCTGCTTTATAACAAAGTGAATCAGTTATACATATACATACGTTGCCATATCTCTTCCCTCTTGCGTCTCCCTCCCTCCCACCCTCCCTATCCCACCTCGGTGGTGTGTGACCACCTAGAGGGGTGGGGCCAGCAGAGTTTTGTTCTGTGTCCCCACCTGTTCCTTCGGATGCGACGGGACGGACCGGCTGCTCCTGCTGTGGACGGATGCTCTGAGTTGGATGGGGGCTCTGCGGCCGCAGCACGGCCTGGCCCGGCCGCTCCCACTCTGTCAGGGTGACTGTGGAGCCAAGCTGGCGCCTGAAGCTTTCGCTGTTCGCATCTCTTCCTCCAGGGAGATGACAGCCTGTCTGCAATAACCTTCGACTCTGACTCAGAGACGGTGAGTGCGGGGGGGGGGGGGGCGTCGCTGCGGTGCTCACACGCAGCGTCCCCACAAGTGCTGTGTTTAGCACCCCATCACAAATTCCACATGCTGCTCCGAGTTTGAAAAGCTCCAGGCCCTCAGGTGGATTTGAATAACTTAGATGATAATTTTAAAACTTTTACCCGGAAGTTAGTTGTGAGCCGAGTACTTTTGAGGCTGATGACAAGTTATCCTGCACCTGGTTTTGGCCTGCACTCCCCCCGCCCCCAGCCCCCCAGTCCTGACACGTAACGGCAGAGCAGGGGGACGGGAGCAGAGCTCCGTGATGCAGTCGGAGGCTGAGGTGTGAGAAAGGAGACCTTGGCAGGTGCTCGCCTCCCAGCAGACAAATTCTAGCCTAACCACAGCACGGAGCCCTGGGGGAAGGCGGCCCCAGCACGTCCCGCCGCAGCTCTGGGGACTCCAGGGGTGGCATCCTGGGCCTGTTGTCTGAGGCGCAGGACCTCCGCAGAGCTAAGAGTGTTCCCTCCACGCCACTGAGGGCACGGGCCCAAGATGCTCCCGGGAGGAGGAGGGATCGGGACCAATCTCCCGGGGGAAAGTCAGCCTGCACGGAGCACTTCAGTGTTCCCGCTGGCAGGGAAGTAAGTGGGGTTCTGTGTCCAGCGTGAAGCAGATCGGGGAGGAAGGCATGGAAGGGGCCCCCGGGCTCCAGGCCGGCCACTCCTGCTGCACCTTCCCCTCTGCCTCACTCTCAGGTTTCATCTTGCTGAGTCCCGCCTGCGGACAGTCACACCCCCGTGCTCCAGGGGGGGCGTGGGGACGGCTGGTGGTACCTTCAGGGCGGATTTGAGGCGGGACACCTCCGTCTCTGCTGGACGCCGGCCGGGCTGCTGCTCCTGTGTCTGGGGGCGTCTCCCTGTGCCCTGTGCCCTCCTTTGCGCGCACTCTGCTTCGGCCAGTTAATCTGCCGCCCCCGCCCATCCTGAACACCCCGGTGCTTCCTGGTTGGGACCGTTGGGCTGCTCGAGAAGGCTCAACCCGCTTTCCGTCGTTTCTTCTTCCTTTCAGAAAGCGAAAAGGAAAAGTTTCCACAGACCTCCCCCTACATCACCGAGTAAGTATGACCAGGCCCCCGTCCCTCAAGTTTCCACAGTTTAACTCAGAAAATGGTGGTTGGAAGCCCTCCTTCCCCAGCGTCCTGCGAGGAAGATCAGGACCGCCTTCTTCTCTGAACCCTTAGGGCCACTGAGGCAGGGCCCGCGAGGGCTGAGGTCCCAAGCTGTCACTGTCCCATTGAGCCCCCCTCCTCCCTCCCACACACACAGTGCTTCGCGGCCTTTCACGTTCTCTTTCTCAAGTCGCCATACGCTTCCCAGCGCTGCCAAAGGGAAGACAACGCAGGATTTATTCCTTGAGACACAAAGCTGTTCATCTGGGTGCTTTGCTGAATTTTATGTTTCCCGAGGCCTTTGTGACAAACCAAATCCTAGATTGGCTTCCTTCTGCTGCGCACAAGCCTGTGGCCTTGCCTGACTTATTATCTACGTGTGTGTACCATATGCGTAGGCTTACGTTTCTTATATACATAAGTATTTGAAACATACTGTCTTATATATGACACACTCAGAGAATACAAGTGAACTTTCATATTAGCCCAGGAACCACATAATCAGAAAGATAGATTCCTGCAAAGAGAAGAAAGTATGTTTCATATCACAAACAAATACGAGTGTTAGAAAGAAGCATCTGGCAATCTGGAGTTCGGAGGTCCCGGCTCTCCTTCCGTGGAGAAAATTGAGAATTGATATAAAGTGAAAGTATGGGTGTTTGTGTTTTAAACCTTCTCTTTTCAGCCCATTTTGTTTCAGTCCTTCTTGTCTAGAAAGTACCTAAGGTAAATGTCAGACATCTCTCATTATTCTTGCTGGAAGTCAAGCATTTCAAGTGTTGAAAATGCTAGTAATCAAATTACTCTTATCTCGATTTCTGTAAATGTCAGAATTGTGTTTCACGTAATTTAGGATGGCCAGAACCCCCAAAGCATTAAAACCCCCTGAGAGGTGTGCTGTCACTCAGTGGCCCTGCCCCTGCCCGCCCCCCAGCGTGCTCTCCCCCGGCCATGCCTGACGCCTGTCCCCACAGCAGCGCTGATCCCAGGCACCTTGCTCATCCAACATGGACACTGCGACAGGACGCTCTGTGTCCCCTCCCTGGGACACCCCCAGCCCGCCCTCCTAACACTCCCTTAAGAGGTGTGCGCCTGTCTGATTTCCGGGCCGTGACAGAAGGAGTCACGCCTGTCCCGTTCACTTCATGAGTGGTTCTCTTCACTGCCCAGTCCGGGGCCATGTGGGTTTGCAGCTACCCGCGCTCTGAGATTTTCGGGCTTCACAGTGCTCCGGGGAGGCCGGGGCGGGCGGCCAGTTTCCGGTCCTTCCACACCGACAGGTTTCCACCGCCTGCTGCCTTTTTCCTTCTTCCTTCGCAGCTCTATCCATAGGCGTACATGTTTGGGAATCCTTACTACTTATCGATAAATCCCATACGTTTAGGAGGGAAATGTCGTTTGTGGGTTTTTTCCGATCACTAATTTACCTTCATAAATGAGCACTCCAATGTGTCTTTACTCCTTCACCCTAAACAATAATGGGAAATTTTCCATAAATTCTGAAGCCATGGAAAAATCTTAGAAATTTTAAAAATTAAATGTATTAGATTTAGAATCCCAGGACCTTCTACAGATATAAATTTCTTTGGTATTTAAGAAATATAAGCATATTTTATGAATAGCTTGGTTTTGCATAAGTTTGCATAATCTCCATAAGATTCCAGATTAAAATATAATTTTAAAACCTTTCCGTTGTTTTGATGACAAAATCAAAAATGCCCTGGAAAAATATAATTTTTTCCTCATTTCTTCTAGCCGTTTTACGTATCAAGTTCTAAATATTATTACTTGCACGCTATGTATTGACAGCAACATGAAAAAATATTTACAGTGTTAAGTATAAAGGATACAAAATTGTGTGTTCACTATGACTGCAGCTATATAAAAATACATATGCCTCTGAAAAAATTGAATGGGAAATTAAGTACTGTAATATTGGTAGAATTTTAGATTCATATTTTAAAATAAATGTCCCGTTATTTCTCTATAATAAAAAGTAAAAAACAAATGTAAGTATACCTACAAGTCATAACTATAGTTTTAATTTTGTCGGAGTGTGTTCATCTGGGGTTGTCACGCCCTTGGGAATATTTTGCTTTACCACTTCTGTCTCTCTGAAGCACGTATGTTGAGCGGGCATTGATACCTTGCACCTCTAAAACCACACGTTGGCCTTTCAGAGTCACCTTATCACTCTAAGCCGCGAAAAGTGGCCTCCTGGAGGTCTCTGAGGACAGCCGGCAGCGCGCCCCTCGGGAGCCAAATGTCCTTAACCCCCCAGAAGCTGTGGCTGGGAAGCTCAAAGCAAGGTATGTGGTCGCCCGGGAGAAACCCTTCCTGCTCGAGGGGAGCATCTTAGAAATCTCGGGTGGTGACCTGGCACAGAGCGTTTAATACGACTCGTTGGAGCCGCACTGTTTTTGATCTTCTCAAAGACATCGCGCCCCACGGCTTTTACGCAGCATGTGGTGTGGTTCCTGACGTTTGCCGCCTGGGTCCTGGCTTGTCTGGGCGCTGCGGGAAGTCGTGTGTTGGAGCTGCTCCTGCTGGCTTGAGGAGTTGTGTGAGCTGTCCCGTGTCACACCGGCAGCTTGAGATTGGGTGTGCCGGGGATACGCACACCGCGGGAGTGGGCAAACGCCACACGTCAGGGCTTTGTTTATTTTGCGGGCCGGTGGCTGGACGTTTCTCACACACCACTGGTCTCCCTAAGCTTTCTTCAACCCTGAAGACTGATTATTAGAGGCAGCGCCTTACGTTGTCTCTGCTTGTACCTGTCATATTAAATCCATGCACGTTGAAACCAGGAAGTCTGACCCCAGCCCTGAAATCAGACCTCACCTTGGAGCGTGCATGGACCAACAGCCCCCCTCAGCAGCACCCCTGACGATTTGACCGAAGCGGAAAGAATGCAGAGGTCAAATCTCAGGCGTTCTGCCAGCCACGGTGAGCACGTTGATGGTGACACAGCCACGACTGAGGAACAGCAGAGCGGAAGGGCATGGGGATTGGTGGGTGTGCTCTGACAGTGAGATCTGGGGCTCCCTCAGTCAGAGTGTCCTGAGGACAGTGGCCCCTGAAAGTCCATCCTGCCCTCCTAGAAAGCGGCTTTCCCGATGTGGACAGAGACATCGTCCCGGGCTTCAGTGGTGCCTATCTCCCTAAACTTAGAGTTGTATTTAAATTTGTTGTATAAACAATCTCAGAAATGCGAACTGCAAGGATAATAAAAACCCCAGATGTCACCAGAAAGAATCGGTTGGTTTTCATGTTTCCGTCTTCCTGTCTGATCTTACCCACGTGCTTCCTCCCTCCTTTACTGCTTTGCTTGTCGGCCCTGGCCCCGTGGGAAGCACAGAGGAACCTTGTCCTGGTGCCAGGGATGGTCACCTTGCCGCACTGCTAGCTGGCAGCGCTGTTTCAGGCTGGTGTGTTTCAGAGTCCTGACCCCTTAGGGATCACATGGAAGCAGAGAGCAGTGTACACTGTACCTACCGTTAGACATCGGACTGGGTGCTGTCACCTGTGTGATGACATGACCACGTTTGTTTTTGTTTGTCTTTTTATCTGTTTGCTGTTTAAAATCTAAAGACAGCACTTCTCCTTTTGACCCCCTCCGTTAATCCTTTTACTATAATTAAGCCCCGTGTTCACATCTTTTAGTTTTCTCTTGCTTCTTCTTTCTATATCAATACCGGTTTTGGTTTCCTTACTTCTGGGGAAAGAAGTTAAAACAAGAAAAAAAAAAAAAAGAATAATTTCATTAATCTCCAGGTTTCCCTTAAGGTGTGGCCAAGAATTCCTTCTACTTTGCAGACAGTCTTTTCAGAGGGTTGTGTGTCTCCCTGCAGGTTATGTTCCTGGGACCCCTGTCTACAGAGAGATGGAGGGCATGTATGACGAGATCATTGAGCTGAAGAAGGTAGCGTTTCCCTCTGTTCTCTGTTGACTTTAAGCGGGAAAGCCCTCGGTAACGTGGATGGAAAGTCACACCTGTGCTGGGATGTGTCACGTGGGAAATAGGAGCTGTAGAGTGACAGCTGAGTTTAAACCCCCGCCCGGTGCCTGAGCAGCTGGGCGGCACTGGCTCACGGAGAGGGCCTCGAGCCCGCTGTGAGAGGAGCCTGGACAGCAGTTAGAGCCCGCCGTGCTCTGCTTCTCCGGCCCCCACGGTGGACAGCACCCGGGGAGGTCTAGATTAACTCCAGTCCCTCTGCGCCCTGAGACTTGGCCTTATGATAGGTCTTTTGGTGGTATTATTATCAATAACTTCCCGTTTGCATAATTCTTTGGTGTTAAGGGCATTTCACAGGCCTGATCTCAGTTGATGTCCACAAGGGCCCCAAGAGATATAGGTCATAGCCTTGAGATTCAGAGAGGTGAGTAGTCTCTCCAAGGTTAACCAGTAGTAGCACCAGGATTTCCATCAAGGTCACCTGCCACCCGTTCCCTAAGGCACGACTGTACTGCAGTAAATGACATCATCCTCACCTGCTTCACCGTCACCGCTACACCAAACCGGTCTTTAACAGCCGCACATATTCTTGTGCCGCTGGAGAAACGACTGGGCTTCCTTCCCTTCCGTCACGTGAGTCTGTTCACAGACCTGACGTCCCGACCCCACCCCTGCCCCGCCAGCTGAGCCGCGTCCGTCCGGAGGGCTGTGATCAGTCTGGGCAGCGTTAAGCAGGGCGTTGGCAGCCAGCGTGCCCAGAGCACGTGAGGAGCCTAGAAGCCATCTCGCCTGAGGGGCACCGGGCCAGGGCCCGTGGACGGGACCCAGCCCTCACCCGCAGGAGCTGCACAGCAGTGCAGGGCCCGCCCGGTGAGTCAGGGCGCCCCTGTCCGGAGATGTGTTAAGTGAATCGGGCACCGCAGGGAGGGTTGCTACCTTGGTGAGGGGACCGTACCGCGTGAGCTCTGAGAGCCCTGAACAATCGCCGCAGCGACACTCTCAGGAGGAACCTGCCTGGGGCCAGAAATGGGTCTCTGGGTAAAATGATGCTAACTTCACTCAAACTAAATAAGCCGAGCTTCTCTTCAGAGAGGAGAGACTTTTATCTTCAAGACTCTGTCGCTCTGGCAGCTGGGGCATCAGGGTAGTTTTTCTCGGGCAGGTAATGCCTCAGTTTCCTGTAGAAAAACGGGGCTAATCATAATACAATTTCACAGGGTTTTGTGAGGATTCGATAAAATGGTCCACGAAGGGGCTTTAGTACCGGGCTGGTAGCTGTGCTGAGCACGAGGAACAGGGAAAAGGGAGGGCGCTTTTCTGGAATCCATATTTCTGGAAGCAGAATTCCCGGTATTGGATTTCTTATCTTTCCCAGTGACCGTACATTAATCGACTAATTCACTAAACACTTGTGAGGGCCAGTATCTCTCCTGCCGGCTGTGGCCATGTGGCCGACTCCCCAGGCTTCCCTCAGTGGGACGCACACTGGGTTGGAATTGTCCCCCAGTGCTGGGGGCTGGCTGTGTTCAGACACTTCGGACTCTCTTCTGAGCACTACGAGTCCCTTGAAAGGAGAAGGGCTTCTCCAGGATAACTGGCTAATTTGGGGTCAGGCTGATGCTGGACGCTGGTTCACCACGGAACTAGCTGACCCGCGTGGGCATTTCCAGATGAGGCTTACGAGCACTGGCTCAACCTTACGCTTTTCAGGCTGTGGGGCTTCCCGGACTAGGGAAAAGCTTTTTCAAGTGAGGACGTTGAAAACAAACTTTAAAAATACCCTACCGTCACCATTTCATAAAAGAACTGTATATGTCCAGAATAATAGGAAGGGCATAATTTCAAAATATAGGAGAGTGGTAAAAATTGAATAAACTTAGTTTTATGGGGCTTCCCTGGTGGCACAGTGGTTGAGAGTCCGCCTGCCGGTGCAGGGGATGAGGGATCGTGCCCTGGTCCGGGAAGATCCCACATGCCGCGGAGCGGCTGGGCCCGTGAGCCATGGCCGCTGAGCCTGCGCGTCTGGAGCCTGTGCTCCGCAATGGGAGAAGCCACAACAGTGAGAGGCCCATGTGCCGCAAAAAAAAAAAAAAAAAAAACTTAGTTTTATGAAAAACTGACAGTCTTCCCTCTAAGTTCACCCCAGACTGGTGAAAAGTTCATCCACAGGTAAACGTTTGGGAACCACTGCTCTGACCAACTGAGCCTTAGTTGAGGATGAGAATTGTAAATGGACATAAGACTGTGATAGTATGTGGTGTGTGAAGAACATGGGCTTTGTCACACGGACATGGAGGAGAGCATGTCACATGGGCACCTTCCAGAAGTGCTGCTGGCAGTATCGATTGGGGGAGCAGCGTTTGTCTGTGGCAGGGGTGCTGCTGGCATTGTGTGGGGCAGAGTTCCTAGTTGCCTGGGTAGCCCTGCACCTAACGGGGCATTTACCCCCTGGCCCAGCCTTCACTGTGACGTCCAGACCTCCCTCACCCACTGCACACGCAACGCCCTGATTGGGAACCAGGCAGCTTGTAAAACACCTCTCAACTCAGTGTTTCACCAGGATGTGTGTGTGTGTGCACGGTGTGTGTGTGTGTGTGTGTGGTCCTTCTTTCCTTCAGTCATTACACGTGCACAAAAGCAACATGGATGTGATGAGAACAAAGCTTCGGCGCTTAGAAGAGGAAAACAGCAGAAAGGACCGGCAGATAGAGCAGCTTTTGGATCCTTCCCGAGTAAGTTCCTGGCCCTGCACGGCGGTGCCCCGAGGCAGGCGTGGGGCGTGGCCAACGCGGGGGCGGGGGGGCGTGGCTAGACCACGTCTTGTCTTCATTCCTCAATCTGCTTCCCACAGGGCCCGGATTTTGTTCGGACGCTGGCAGAGAAAAGGCCTGATACTGGCTGGGTGAGTATAATCTCCAGCAAAACAGATAACCTGTCCACTGAAACCTTACCTTCCAAACAGCCTGTAGAGAGATGCCTTTTCTCTACAGCACTCATACCAGAGGAGGAGCAGATTCGGGGAAGGGCTCGGGACCTCCTGAAACCCTACTCCACGGAGCCGTAGGGATTACAAGAAGATGCTGGGGGCTCTTAGTGGGAGTGGGAGGGAGGCTGAGCAGGCTTAGCACAAAGGCCGGAAATACACTGTAGAAAAAGGTAGTCACAGTGGGGGACTTAGCCCGCCACACCTAAGAAACACACGTCAGGCTTAACAAGTGATACTGATTTAAGACAGAGAAACAAAGCAGAAACAGAATTAGACCTTAAAACACATACAAACCCCTCTTGTGTGTTATGTAATAATACATAACAGATTGAATGAAACAAAATTATGGCAAATGGAGCCAGTATGATGAATGCTATGGCAATAAACGATAGCAGTTGGAGAAAAATGTATCACAATAAACCTCACAAGAGTCAAGGAAGTACATTTTTTTTAAAAACCTGATATGCTAAAGGAAAACTGGAAAGGATCCAATTCTGAGATTATTGAACACAAAAATCACATTAATGATGCAATTAATAATGGGTTTGATAACATAAACTTAAAATTTATAATAAAAAGGGCTTCCCTGGTGGCCCAGTGGTTGAGAGTCCGCCTGCCGATGCAGGGGACACGGGTTCGTGCCCCGGTCCGGGAAGATCCCACATGCCGCGGAGCGGCTGGGCCCGTGAGCCATGGCCGCTGAGCCTGTGCGTCCAGAGCCTGTGCTCCGCAATGGGAGAGGCCACAACAGTGAGAGGCCCGCGTACCGCCAAAAAAAAAGAAATACTTGCCCGTGTGCACAAGGAGGACCGGCCGGGAGTTTCTGTAATAGCAAGAGTGGGTTACAAATTAAGCATCTATCAGTAGAGGAACGGGTAACTAGAATAACATCGATCTGTAGGAACTAGTGGGGACAGATCACCAAGACGGCCTATTGAGTGAAAAGAACAAGCTGCAGAATGACGGGGGCGGGGGGCACCATTTGTGTAAACAACAGCAAAATGCCAGACTTTCAGGGGCTGTGCACACGCGTGTGCGTGTGTAATAAGGCCTAGAGAATGCACAGGAAGTTGATAACAGTATTTAGTTGACAGGGGTCAGCTCCAAGGGTATAGCGTCATCTATAATTTCTTTTCAAGAAAATGTATTCATGTATTACTAGTATAATTAAAAATTACCGTAAAATCCAGTTAAAAAGTTGTTTGACTCTTCAAAAATAAAGAAAGGGATGTTCTTTCGGGAGTACAGGGTGTTATCTCCCAAAGTGTCCCATGAACAGAGAACAGGAGGCATGGAGACGGAAGGGCGTCTCAAGGCCTCTGTCCAGCTGCCCGGCCTCCTCCAGGCCCGCTCCCTCCCAGGGGCATGCTGGGGACCGGGGTGTCCTGGGCGGGCTAGGCTTGGTGAGTTTTGCATCCAGGGACTGAGGTGGCTTCCTCGAAGGTAACCGTGCGGCGGCCTGTCCTTCCTCCAGAGGGTGGCTGTGGAATGGGATGGAGGGGATGGCGGCACCTTTTGAGTGGGAGCATCCCCTGTGGCCCCACTCACCGGCCCCTCTGCTCTGAGCGGGCAGGACAGCCTGGCCCTGTCTCTCCAGCTGAGTCTAGAAGAGATGCCAGCGCTGATGGGGAGGACAGCTAAGTAGGAAGGCGCTCTGGCAGGAGGCTGTGCAGGTGCTGCCGGGTCAGCGGGCCAGGGACACCCAACCCCGCCCGGGGAATGGGGCCGGCTGAGCCCCTGGAGGGAGGGGGAGGGCGAGGCCATGGCCGCAGAGACGTCAGCTTGACGCGTCCTGTTGCCTTGGCAGGTGATCAGTGGGCTGAAGCAGAGGATTCTCAAGCTGGAGCAGCAGTGCAAGGAGAAGAACCACACCATCGAGTACGGAGCCTTGGGGGGCCGGCCGGGGTCGGGGGGTGGCCCAGGCTCGGGAGGGGCCCGCTGGGCGCGCACCTGGCCTGCCTCCGGCTCCACGTCCACACTCGCTGTGCCCTCAGCTCCAGCTTCCGTTCCCACCCTGCCCCCACGTCTGTGTCCAGCATCCCGTTCACCAAAACGGGACCGTGAACAGCCGCGCCTCTTCCATCCGACCCTAAGGAGCCGTGTTCCCCTTTCCTCTTTTCTTGTTCCTGTTCCACTGAAGAAGTGCTTTCTCTCCTTAGTCTTCTGTGGTCACTTTTCATCTCCAAGATGAACTGTATAGACCTTGATACAAGCCCTTAACGCTTGGTCATCTCCCCTACCTGCTTCTCTTGCTGTCACGCACTATCCTGGTACTGTTTTTTTTTTTTATTTTTTATTTTTTTGCGGTTACGCGGGCCTCTCACTGCTGCGGCCTCTCCCGTTGCGGAGCACAGGCTCCAGACGCGCAGGCTCAGCGGCCATGGCTCCCAGGCCCAGCCGCTCCACGGCACGTGGGATCTTCCCAGACCGGGGCACGAACCCGTGTCCCCTGCATCGGCAGGCGGACTCTCAACCACTGCGCCGCCAGGGAAGCCCCTCTGGTGCTGTTTTTAGGGCAGCAGCGCGGACTCCTTTCCTGCTGTTTTATCACAGAGGAGAGCCTTTCCTAGCTGTGTTTGAGTTTACTTAAGGAAACCTGAGTTTTCACTTTCTGTTGTATCCTCTTTATACAATAGAACCCCCCTCCTTTGTTTCTTGCTGGAATCGTCAACTTTAAAATTTTTATCATTTGCCGATTTCTTCTGTGTCTCAGAATCCTGAACTCTGTAACTTTACTTTCATTTCTCTGTTAGAACCTTTTCCCTGAAGTCTGTTAAGTGTTGAGAACAAGGGGAATTATACAGGCAATACAACTTGAAAAAAATGATTCTCTTTCCTTTAAAGAACCATTCCCTCCACCTTCCCCAAAGATGACTCTTCCCGTCTAACCCTGAGGTCTTTCTTCACAATTCCTGCTGTTTTTAAAGACAGGCCCTTGTTAGCAAAGAATACCTGCCGGGGGTCGGTTACCTCACCCTGGAAAGCAGCAGGTCCAACAAGGAAGGGCCCTGGAGGTGTGAGAATTCTCTCCTCGGCCTTGTGCAAGGCCACGGCCAGCTGAGGGCCGGCTCAGGCTTCGCTTCCCAGCCCGGTTCTCTTCCAAAGCCCATCCTTCTCCCATGTCCCGGGAAACAGGCTTCCTCTTGCTCTGCCCGGGAATGCTAGCACCGCCATGTCAACTCTGAACTTGGGTTTTTAGCAAACTGCAGACTGATATGAAGACCACTAACTTGGAGGAGATGAGGATCGCCATGGAGACATACTACGAGGAGGTGCGTGCCCTCCTGCCCCGGGGTGGGGGGTCAGCTGCACTGAGGGGCCCTCTTCTAGTTCATCTTAACTTGAACACAAATCAGCAACTTAGCGCTCACTTCCTGCCACTGGGTGGAAGTCAGGAATCACTGCCGTTTTTTCATTTTGTATTAAATGCATTTTAATTTGGTGTTTACAGATTCATCGTCTCCAGACTCTCCTGGCAAGTTCTGAAACGACAGGAAAGAAGTATGATCCTCTCCTTGGGAGCCATGTTTCATGTGTTGTTTTCATGTTAAACTGCTGTCAGAGCAGGGTAGGCCTTAGGTGGGGCCTGCAGACACTGCCCTGGCTCGGGAGCCTGCGCCCGTGTTACTCATGGTCAGAGCTGGCGTGTTTCCCTTTGGGATGTTACAGATGTGCCCCCACAGTTGCCATGTAACAGCACAGTCGGTGCTCTGGGCTTTCATTGTTCGTACTACTTCACAGCTTCCAGTTTAGACCTAGAAAACACTATTTTTCAAAGCAGATCTTCCTTTTCGGAAGACATTTAGTACCAAGTACAAGTTCATCTTGCCAAATAAGTTTATTAGGAGAGACATCAAAGTTTCCTTATCTCGTGGATTTTCCCTTGTCCCTTTCCCAGGTGATATCAGGCTTTCAGCAAATTAGGAAAGGAGGGATCCCTTATCTTAGATTTGGTTGCATCACCAGCCTCTGCAGTGAATTACTGACATTTATTGAGCATTTACAATGTGCCAGGCATGGTCTTCCCTTTTTTCCTTTCCTCCTAGTAGTTTAAAATGAGGGCTGGTCGGGACTTCCCTGGTGGCACAGGGGTTAAGAATCCGCCTGCCAGTGCAGGGGACACGGGTTCGAGCCCTGCTCCGGGAAGATCCCACGTGCCGAGGAGCAACTAAGCCCGTGAGCCATGGCCGCTGAGCCTGCACTCTAGAGCCCGTGCGCCACAAATACTGAGCCCACGTGCCACAACTACTGAAGCCCGCGTGCCTAGAGCCCGTGCTCCGCAACAAGAGAAGCCACCGCAGTGAGAAGCCTGCGCGCCGCAACAAAGAGTAGCCCTCTCTTGCCGCAACTAGAGAAAGCCCGCATGGAGCAACGAAGACCCAATGCAGCCAAAAATAAATTAATTAAATAAAATAAAATAGGGGTGGCAAACTTTCTGTAAAGGGCCAGAGGAGTCGATTCCCATTATTCACAGTGTTATGTTCTGTAAAGTGTCCACGAACACTGAATTGGGAAATGCTGAACCAGTGCTTCTAGGGGAAGCACGGAGTTCTGTTCCTGAGACCCTCTGGTCACAGCTTTCCCATCACCTGACCGGCATACAACCCGCCTTCATGTGTGCTTCTGTTTAAAGGCACCTTATTTAGTGTCCGTTCTTAGCACTGAACTCTTGACCAACTGCGCCGTGACTCAGGCCTGAAAGAAGCTCTGACACGTGTGGTTCCTCCCTGAGCTGAGTCATAGCCTCCTAGCAAGTAAGAACTATGCTGCAGGGGACCGCCGAGAGCGGCGAAATCAACAGAAAGCACAAAGACGAGAAAAGACCTCGAAATCCACCCTGTGGATAGGGCGAGACCTGAGACCAGATGCGGACGGCGCTTGTCCCCCCAGCCGGGAGTGAGCCCGCCTGCAACTCAGACCCACAGACTGGCCGCAGAGGCACCACAGGCATCGATTTGGGGGTTACAGATACGTTTTAGTGAGTAGGCGAATTTGCAAATATGGATTCTGTGAATAAAGGGGATTGACTGTATTTTAGACTTATTTTGCGGAATAAAAGGCAAGATCAAAACTATTATCTAAGGGGCTTCCC
Source organism: Lagenorhynchus albirostris (assembly GCF_949774975.1). NCBI lineage: Eukaryota > Metazoa > Chordata > Mammalia > Artiodactyla > Delphinidae > Lagenorhynchus > Lagenorhynchus albirostris. Next base: position 86,162,264 of record NC_083109.1, read on the forward strand.
TGGTGGTGCAGTGGTTGAGAATCTGCTGGCTAACGCAGGGGACACGGGTTCAAGCCCTGGTCTGGGAGAATCCCACATGCCGCGGAGCGACTGGGCCCGTGAGCCACAACTACTGAGCCTGCGCGTCTGGAGCCTGTGCTCCGCAACAAGAGAGGCCGCAACAGTGAGAGGCCTGCACACCACGATGAAGAGTGGCCCCTGCTTGCCACAACCAGAGAAAGCCCTCGCACAGAAACGAAGACCCAAACAGCAAAAATTTTAAAAAAATTAAAAATTAATAAAACTCCTACCCCCAACATCTTTAAAAAAAAAAAAAGAAAAAAAACTATTATCTAAGTACTTATGGAACAACAGAGAATAAATGTCCACAAGTTCCTTAGTGGTCCTGTTTAATGTCCACTGCTAATGACTGAACACAGTATTTCGTTACACAGGCTCGCTGATGAGAAGAGCGGATAGCAGTCTGCTTGTCTGGGCTTCAGAGTTAGTGTTCCCTGTTCAATCGCAAACGTTCACCAGCAGAAACCACGCTGAGCGCCCAGGCCGCCGAGCGCCCACCCCTCACTCAGGACGCGTCTTAAACCAGTTCAGGCACCAAACCTTAGCCGCTTGGTCTCGTTCCTCCTAGGCCTCCAGTGGAGAAGAACGTCGGCCTTAAAAGGCAGAAAAGAATGAGCAGCGCCCTCCTGAGCTTGTCCCGGAGCGTCCAGGAGCTCACGGAGGAGAACCAGAGCCTGAAGGAGGACCTGGACCGCGTGCTGAGCGACTCCCCCACTGTCTCCAAGATAAAGGGTACCTGCTCCCCAGAGCCGCCAAGGGGGGAGGCGGGGCTGGGGACGCCAGGAGGGGCCCCAGGACGCGGGCGGCTGCGGCCGCAGGGGAGTCGTGGCCCTCCTTCCCCCCGCGCACCCGGGGCAGCGCTGCTCCAAGGTGTGTTCCAAAGCGGCGGCAGCCTGCTGAGCGCCAGATGCCGCTCTAGACACAGAGCTAGAGCAGTGAAGGCGCTCTTGCTAAGACGAGAAGCCGGCAGGTCAGATGCCGGCCAATGGTAAGAGCGTGGGTCAGGGGGCCGCAGTGGGGGGAGGAGGAGGGGGGCCGGGGGGGGCACCAGCAGGCGCAGAGCCCCCGAGTGTCCCGGCGTGTCTGAGGCCGGGGGCCCAGCCTGCGTACGTGCTGGCCATGGACACAGAGGTGAGGGTGGGGGAGAACAGGGCCCTGCAGGCCACTCAGCGGACAGAGGGCTGGAGCAGGGGTGGGAGGGTCTGCCTCGCCTCTCGAGGACCCCCTGCTCCTGTGCTGAGTGGACGCCGTGTAGGAAAGGGCCTCGCAGGGGCCACTGGTGGCCTGGCCCAGGTGGCGCAGCAGTGGTGAGAGGTGGCCAGGCTCCGGTGCACATGGGGAGTGGGTGCAGCCTGTGAGGCACACGGGGTCCGGGCTACTGAAAGGACAGGCGGGGGTGGGGGACATGGAGCGAGCGTGCCGGGGGGGTGGGTAGGTGGCCGGTGGAGGGCGGTGCGTCGGTGAGTCGGGGGTCGGGCGGGGCCCTCGGCAGGAGGACCGGTCCTGGAGGCCGTCGGGGACCAGATGACCCGGCGAGAGTCCGGTCACCCAGCGAGTGAGTGGGGGGAGGATGGACCAGCTGAGCCGCTTGAGGGGCCTCCAGGAGTGTGTGGGTGTCGGGGAACACACTGGTGGCCCGGGGGCTGGGGCCGAGGCCGGGGCCTGGGATGTGGCGGAGTGGACTTGCTGCTGAGATGGAGAGGGGCCGTCTTGGCAGGCTGGTGAGGCCAGAGCCCGACGGGGTGGAATCGGGAGAGAAGGCCGCACTGAGCCCTCTCCCGACCACTTGTGTCGGTAAAGCCGCGGTGAAAGGGAACAGACGTCGCCGTGGGGCCGCCCTCGGCACCGCAGGTCTGCCGGGCGTGGGGCCGCCGGCCGTGGGGGCCAGCCTCTGGAGGGGATGCCATCGGGCCGTGCTCCAGACGGGAGGTCCGGGCTGAAGGGGCCCGTCGGGACGGCTGTACGAAGGGCGCCCGTCACACCCCGCTGTCCCATCAGGCTCGGTGGAGTGGAGCAAGCCCCGGCTGCTTCGGCGGATCGCAGAGCTGGAAAAAGTGAGTGTGGTCCCGCCACGGCACCTTCCCTGCTCAGGACCTGCCTATGTGAGAGCAGCGGGTCTTAGAACATGGGACAGACGCAGCGCCGCTCCCGGGACTTACGCAGGGAGTCGGGTTGCGCTGAACATGTAAACGGTGGCCGTCTGTCCGCAGACGGCACGCGGACACGCTGGCAAGAGGAGACTCTTACGGGTCCGGACGAGACCTAAGGGCGTGTCATGCCTGTCCCTCGTGTCACAGACGGCAAAGCATGGTCACACGACACACCGAATCGTTTCAGGCTCTCGTGGGCACCCGTCGCTGGGTGCGTAGGATCCCAGAGCCTTTCAGACACCCAGCCTGCCGTGCACCTGGGGGCTTTTTACTACCAGTCACTTCCCAGACTGTTTCTCACCACTCGTATAGTATTTGTTTTTTTTTTTGTTTTTTTTTTTTGTGGTACGCGGGCCTCTCACCGCTGCGGCCTCCCCCGCTGCGGAGCACAGGCTCCGGGCGCGCAGGCCCAGCGGCCACGGGTCACGGGCCCAGCCACTCCGCGGCACGCGGGATCCTCCCAGACCGGGGCACGAACCCGCGTCCCCTGCATCGGCAGGCGGACTCCCAACCACCGCGCCACCATGGAAGCCCTCGTATAGTATTTGAATTCTCAGAAAACTGTGCATCCGCACTTTGCCAACCAGGAAAGTTAGGAAGTTACCGTTTCCTCATATCCCCCATGTGAATTTGCAAATGTCGTCAGTCTGGTTCTGTTGAAATGGGTCGGAAGTGTCCCTCCCTTTTGAGTACTGGTACAGTGTCAAGTTAGAACTGTCCACTGTTTGGCTGCAGAGGAAACCTAGAGGGGAGCAATAAAGAAAACAATAATTTCACGTATTTACAAAGCAGAGAACTTAAGTGTCTATAAATTGTGGGTAGTTCAAGAATAAAGCTTGTTAGGAAGGAAGGGCAGCCAGAGGTGGTCCAGAAGCCGGTGGGGCAGCGATCTTCCGCTCGGAGAGATGCTGACATCAGTGGGAATCTGAAGGCGCTCAGTATCTCCAGCTGGCAGAGCTGGATCGTCCTTGACGTGTGAAAGCACAGAGGCTGAAAATTCCAGACGTCCTAGGGAAATAATAGGGTAAACAAGCACAAAGGAAAGCAGTTTACGGTTTCACCTTCCGTGCTCTGCTGTCTGTTTATTACCGCACCTGCCCCATCCCGGCTGGGTCTGCATGCTCCCTGCTCCAGAGGAAGAGAGTTCTGGGGGCGGGGGGGGGGGGATGCCCTTCCATCGCCCCCAGGACTCTGGTGGAGCAGAATTGTCCCCGGTCAGCGTCCCAGGCTTCTCAGATCACACGCAGAGCTCTTCCCATTCCCTTGCTTGGGATGAGTTTCCCCTTGGCCGTTGTCTCTTTCCTAGGAAAGTAAAGTAAGAAATAACGTCTAACAGATGCCTTGTTGCCTCCAGAAAATAAGTCTGATGGAAAGCCCCAAATCGCACGCTTCAGAGGTGGTCCTGTCTACCCCGCCGGCTCACTCGGTGTCCAGCTCCACGGTGCACCGGCAGCCGCGCCCCGACCGCCAGGAGGAGAGCGAGCGACTGCGGGGGGTTGTGAAGAGCCTGAAGGGCGAGCGGAATGCCCTGCACACCCGGCTGCAGGAGCGAGAGTACGTTGTCCCGCACGGCTGGCGCCCGGCCACCTCCGGGAGAGGTCCTGCTCCCGTGACTTGTGTAGTTGCTGGACTTGAGCTGTTCTGGGGATTTGGGGAAGGCTCAGCTCATGGCAGTCGTCACACAGATACGTTTCTACGATTCTGAAACTTGTGATGTTTTAGTTGTGAAATGAAGGCAGCTTTAGTGGGGAAAAGGAGACACTGATTGGCCGTATGACGTCACGAAAAGCATGGGGCGGAGGGTGCCACTTAAATCTCTTTACACGGAATTCCAGACAGCTTTCCAAATTCTTTACACGGAATTCCAGACGGCTTTCCAGATTCTTTACACGGAATTCCAGACGGCTTTCCAAATTCTTTTTCTGAGAAGCATTGACTGTGATTGATTCGTGTAAGATAATAGGCCATCCATCAGATCTCTTGCACAAGGGTTTAAAGATTCAGTACTATGTTTACAACACCTAATCTGTGCCTCAAACAAGACAGTGCTGTGGCGCGTGGAGTATTCAGTGTGACCATAAGAGTGTGGAAGGCGAGGCCTCAAGGTTCTGCTCATTTGCCCTTTGTTCTCTAGTGTCTCGCTCTGTCGCCCCCTTAAAACGCTCCTGTCTCCTCCACCCGTTGTTTACGTGTGGCTTCTCCAGTTGCAGTTCTGTCGCGAGCAGGCTAAACCCATGCATCTTCTGAGATGGTGTTTCTGAGACCTTGCTACTCAGAGTGTGGCCTAGGAAGCCAACGGCCGCAGCATCAGCTGGGGGCTGGTTAGAGATGCAGACCCTCGGGCCCTGCCCACCTGGGGCTGGTTACCTTGGCCTGGCCCAGATCTCCTGAACCTGACTCTGCATCTAATGAGACCCCCCCCCCCGTGATTCACGTGCACGTCGAGGTCTGAGAAGGACCTGTCTCTGCTGCCTTCTGTTCACAGCAGAAGGCAAATCCCTTCCCACTCCACCTGTTTTTTCACCTCCAGTCGAAGCCTAATAGTGCATCCATGTGCTCGGTTCTTTATAAAAATTAGGCCAGTCATTTTGCACGGTAAATAGCATCTCTGATTATCTCTTAAGCCGTCGCATGGCACGATAATAACTTCCACTCCGTGAGCCCTTACCGTGTGACACTCCTGGTGACGTATCTCATTCACGTGATGTCACCACCACGGTGAGCAGTGGAACGTTTTATAGCCACGTTCTCAGCGAGGCGTCACCTGTGGGGCACAGGCAAGCTTGGGTGGAGGTGCCTGGGTACCCTCTTGTCTTCAAGGCCTCAGCTCAGGCTGCATTGCCGTCTGGTCCACGGCGGGTCCTGGGAGCTCTCATCTCAGGAGAAGATTAGGCGCCCAACTGTGTGACCGCTGGGTTAATGCCTCTCCCCGCGGGACAGTGACGCCCGTGAGAGCAGGGCCTGCGCCTCGTCCGGTAGCCCTGCTCCGTCCGCTGCCCACGCGCACGGAAAGTGCTCAGTAAATAACCAGGCGCCCCCGGCGCTGCTCCCAGATCCTTGCAGTTACAGAGAAGGGCCTTTCTTCATCCTCATCCATGCATAAGGAAGGAGGGTGGACCCGTTACGTTTTCTGAAAGCTCTTCGTGCTCTGGTGACCCAGGTCACTGTGAGCCTTTGTTTTAATGACGCTGAAATATCTCTGGTTCCTCGTTCAGTCTGGAGGTGAAGCAGCTACTGCAGACAAAGGCTGACTTGGAGAAGGAGCTGGAAAACATGAAGGAGGGTGAGAAGGAGGGAAGAGAAAGAGAGGAGGCTTTGAGGTGAGTGGACGAAGTCGGAAGACACGCAGCCCCAGGCCCTTCCTTGTTCCCCAGCCCCGCCCACCCCGGCGCATCCGCGCTCAGCCCGCATCGAGAGCGAGAGCGGGCCCCGTACAGCTCCAGCCCGATCACATAGCCCCTCTCCTGAGGTCCTCCCGTGGTTGGCTGTTTCCCTCAGAGTAAATATCCGACCTCTGGGGAAAGTCTGCTCACGGTTGGGCAGACTCACAGTGTTTGCCGCTCTGGCATCACGGCCAGCTCCCCGGCCCGCACCCTCCTCCAGCACGGCCGCTGCGGGCAGCCTCAGACGCGCCCTGATTCCACACCCCGGGTCCAGACGCCACCTCCCACGCTCCGTCCTTGACCTCTGTCCACCGTAGATAAAAAGTGGACACATGGCAAATGTCCGTCAGCTGGTGAAGAGAGTAAAAACGGAAGTACGTCCGTACAAAGGGATGAGGGCTGACACCTGCCACGACGTGAATGAGTCAGAAACCTGATGCTCCCTGAAGAGGCGGACAGAAAAGCCCGCATACTGTGCAATTCGCACATATCTGGAATGGGCACATTAATAGAGAAGACAGCGGATTAGGGGTTGCTGGGGGGTGGGGGAGGGGAGAGTAGGGAGTGGCAGGTAAGGGGCTCCTGTCTGGGGTGACAGAACTATCCCGGGATTAGATAGTGAGGATAGTTGCACAACGTCGTGACTACACTAAAAACCACTGAATCGCATATTTTAAAATAGTGAGTTTGGGGTTATATGAATGTTATCTCAGTAAGAAATGCCCAAAAAAGTAGGTTAGAAATCTGCGCAGAAATATTTAGCGCTCAGAATAATTAGTAAGACACGGATTACCGAAATGAATACCAAATTTTATCTTCAGAATAAACGTGACTAGACTTTGCTGGAAGCCTAGCATTAAAGTCAATCAGAATGGGCGGGCGTACAGTGAAGAATTATTTTTACCTTGCCTCTGAGATCTGTAGCAAGTACATGAGTTGTCTTTCCTTCCACTCGCCTTGCTTGTTAAAAACCCCAAAGGATATCCGTGCACCGTTCACGCAGTCGGTATTTTTTCCGTTCCTCCCGTGTGTCAGGAGTGGGGCCGGAGGGGTCGCCCTGGGCAGTGCCGGCTCCTGGGCAGTCAGGTGGTGGCGGGGCACCCACCTCGTTCCCGGGGGGCATCCTTGCCAGCTCTGCAGGCCGCCACCCCTCCTGTCACGTACAGACATCTTACACGGCGTCATGGCAAGTAAGGTGTCACTTTCTTCCCTTCCCACTTTAGGGAGGAAATTCAAGCACTTACCAGGAAGTTTCAAGAACTGGAAGAAAGTAAGAAAGGAGGGGAGGAGGACCCCGAGGAGACGAGCCCGGAGGTAGGGTTGTCTGTGTTTTTACCTCCTGTCCGGCATGGCGGGACTCTGAGCTGATGCGTTATGGTTCTGACTGTCTCCGTGCCCGGAGTTTTGCCTGAATCCAACGTTGACAGTCCAGTTTCCTTCTACCATCACAGTCGATTTCTATAAATTGCGTGTATTGAATCCTGGAGTTCTGCACTAATTATCAGTTAATTGAATTTTCAAACTAGTATTTGCGTCTTAGATAGTTAAGCCGGTGAGTGAAGATCTTCCCCAAACTTCAAATAAAAGTTTAAATATCCAACAAGGGTTGCCGTTAGAAGGCGAGAAGGAGTTTGGGAAGGCCCCAGGGAAGGCTGGAACCCTCAGTGAAGAACCGGGAGGTTCAATGTAAGTTGCAGAGTCTGCACTGACACGGGGGCCGGCCGGGAAGGCGCTCGCCGGGGCCAGCACGGCCCCTGCCCCTGCCCCTAGGCCGGGGGTTGGGTGACTGGGGAGCCGCAGCTCCCTCCGCAGGGCCCGTGGGCAGGTAGGCAGGCGGTGAGTCTAGGCTGACCCTCCTCCCTGTCCCCTCGCTCCCTCCATTTCTGTGGACACGACGGCAAGGGTCTCCCCTGGCTCCTCCCTGAGCACCTTCTTGAACCAGGGGAGCCCTCTGGCCCCCGTCGGCCCAGTGCCACCTATGCTAGAACTTCTAGCGGCGAGAGTGTGTCTCCTCGCTAATCCTTTTTTTTCCGATTAATGGATTCCCCAGATGGCAATTATCATCTTATATCTGTTAACACAAAAAACTCATAACTGAGGTATTGAAACCCTGTGGCTGCAGTTTGCCCCAAGGGGAGCCTGTTGTGTGAGTGTGTGACAGGGAAGACCAGCCTGGCCGGGGCGTCCAGCGTGGGTGCACGCTGAGATGGGCAGCCGTGCCGCCCTCTTCTGCGACGCTGGCTACAGATCTGAGTAACACGCCGAATCCACCAGGACGGCCAGGCTTTACCCGGCACGTGTTTTAGCCGAGAAGTTCTGTTGCTTCAGAAAGCGACTTGCTGTTTCGGTAGCCAGTAGCCTGACGGGGACTGGGCTCTAGGAGAGGGAGGGCATACCAGGTGCGGGGTTGACTTATCTGCTGAGAGTGGAAAAGAAAAGTGTTTGGGTTTGTTTTTTTTAAAAATCTAGACGGGCCTCCCTCTTGCAAGGTTTTCTTATTTAGCTGGAGCCCTGTTTTAAGGCCCCTCCTTCTTTTAGCATCTGACGCTACGTATACTTCAACCCCAGCACAAAAGGGAAAGAGAAAAGCCCTAAAAGGGAATGTGGAGAAGCTGACGAGCGTGTCTCTCTCCAATTACAAGTTGAGACAAACCCCAGGCCGCCGACTGATTCGGCAAAGGAAAGGTGGCTCTCCTGGCGCATGCTGGCTGGAGCCCCGGGGGTTGTGCGGTGCCCTTGACCCCGCATGTCCAGCTGGCCACACGTGGGGTGGACGTGTGGGTCCACCTCAGTCCCTTCCGTTGTTCAGGAAAGTAGACTTTCTGTGTTACCCGTATGGGTGCATCTCCTTGGCGGATTTTCCAGTGCTTTAGAGAGTGTTCTGAGTCCTGCAGAGGCACTGTCCTCCTGTCCAGGAGATTGGCCACCCTGCCCGATGGGCCCTTTTCAGGAGACCCCCACCTACCCAAACGCCCGCGCTGTCGGCCCCAGGTGGCTGCGGCGCCGGGCCGCTGACTGCCCGGCGTGTGGCGGGCAGAGCTGCGCCATTTGTCTCCTCGAGGCTCCTTTCCCAGTGGGATGCTCACGGTGCTGACCGGCCCGTGGCTTGTCCGCCGCAGGCAGCCCTGACCCCTGGGGGGCACCCGACACACGTGGATTGGAGAGTTCTGCTTATTCCTGGAGCTTTCCCTTAGGGAGAAAAAATATTTTCCACGTCCACCGGAACTGGCAGTAATGGCTTTGTCTGTGCAATTCATCTGGTTCTGCGCTCCCACTGCAGGGGACACAGGTTCGATCCCTGGTCCGGGCAGTTCCACGTGCCACGGGGTCCGGCCAAACAAACAAACAAACAACCAAGCTAGGGATCTATTGCCTTTTATCTCAGAAGTCCCATTTCTGTAATCCAGCATTAGACGAAAAGGGAGCCGGTAAAGGACCTCCCGGGAAGCAGGTAATGGGTGCACCGACGTGACCGAGCTCAGACGGTGCGTGTGGTTACCTGATGACGCCACAGGTCACGTTGCTTCCCCTCCTCGCGGGAGAGCGCTACCCCCAGAGTTTACAGGGTTAACGGAAACCGACTTTCACCCTAGTTACTAGCGAATGTGTTAGCTCTCCAGAGACTTCTTTTGTCGTCTGGCATGCTGAGCGGTGTGGACACTGATCTTTTTCCTCTAAATTAAAGTCTAGTCTGAGAAGCTCTGCCTGCATCCTAATATCCTGCTTCCTGGCCTGATAGCCGGCTTCTCCGCCCCCATCCCCGACCCAGTCACCCTTCTCACCTTGGACTTCCTGCAGACCCGGGAAGCGCCCCGACCCCCCGGTCCCTCCCAGACGGACTCGGAGCTGGACACGAGCGAGGGGGGCTCCTCCCGGCCCCGCTCCGGCTGCTCCGAGGGGAGAAGAGACGCCGCCGCCCGGCTCCTGCAGCGCCGGTGGAAGGGGCACCAGCACTGGGTGAGAGTTCCCTCGCCCGCCGGCCCTCTGCCGCCCACATCCTCACTCGCCAGCCCTTCCTCCGTCCCTTTGCCGGGGCGGGCTCCGTGCCAGACGCCCTAGACACGTAGGAAAACGTAGGGAGGCAGAAGATAGCCTCCGGAGACCCGGGGTCTCGGGCAGCGAGGGCGAGAGGGAGGCCGCGCCTGGAGCTCGTGTGGGCGAGCTGGGGGGTGCCTGCCGTGGGCCGGGCAGTGGCTGGTCTGGAAGCCTCTGTCACCTCCCGACGGGTCCCAGGGACGCAGGCTGTGGGTGCAGCGCCCCTGCAAGCACGGGACTGAGCTTAGGGGTCTCCCTGGCGGTTCGGGCCCCATGGCAGCCCTTCGCTGGGGCTCCCGGGATGGCCGTCTTGTCAGGAACAGGGAGAGCCTGCCTCGGGGCTGCTCCTCAGGGGACAGCGGTGTGGGTGACGGGGCAGCAGGGCTGCGCGTGGGGTCTCAGACCCGGGGGTGGGCTGAGTAGGGCAGCAGGGGCCGCAGGCTGCGCATGGCAGACCGGGAGCCGCGATGTCCCGTGGTCTCTCTTGGGGGAGGAGTGGGGCTCCTCTCATCAGCTCCTGGGGGCGCTCACGGAGATGGGGCTCGCGGAGACTGCAGTTGTTAAAGGACGGTGCTCTCTGATGACGAAATGCTCTACAAAAGCCCCCTCCCCCCGTTTGATAGAACGCACACGACCCTTGTTCCCCCAGCTGGACAAACAAACAGAAACTGGAGCTCTCCACCTGCCCGAATAGTGTAAGATCTTAGCTCCGGAAATCTGCCGGTGGAGGGTTTTTTTAATCATGGCTTCTTCCCAACTTTGATGACGAAAATTTACAAAACATAGAACGTTGAAAGAACTTAGTATATTCAGCGAGGTGCTAATTCTCGCCCCCCACCTTGGTTCAACAACCAAGTGCACGTTTAGCCACATTTCTTTTCTGCACGTACTGTTTTTTCCAGAACTGTTTGAAAGTAAGTTTTAGACGTTATGAGTCTTCAGTGCGTATCTTCTAGGAATGAGGATGTACCACTTAACCATAGTACCGTGACAGCACCGGAGAAATTCCCCCGCCACCCCGTGATTTTGATGACTGGTCAGACTTGGGAGTCAGTGACCCAGACCCTGCACGGGGGTCCCCTTTGTAACATCACCAGCGGGCAGTGTCCAGCCGCTCTGTCGACCTCCAGAGAGGACACAGCATGTTATAGGACAGTTCTGGCTGGGGGAGGGGCTTGCTCACACGGAGCCTAAGACAATCCCGTCTCAGTGGTCCCTGCGAGTCACTTTGCCGTGCAGCCGGCCAGGAACCGCAGATGCCCCCGTGGCGGCCTGGGCTTCGGCTGTGATTCGCCTCCCGGTCACGGTCACGGCCGCTCGCTTCCTCCTTCGCTGTTGCAGGCGGGTCTTCATCAGCTCCATCAGCCTCTCCCGGAGCCCCTTGGGTATGGGTGGCGGGTAGGGGGCTGACTCTGCTGTTGCGTCGCTGTTGGCTGTGGCAGGGGGAGGGACCAAGGGACGAATACGGTATCACAGAAAACTCATCCTCATGTTAATTCATAACTGATCTCCTTATTTCAGAAAAAACAGGCCGTTTTGGACGAGGTAAGCCAGTTTTATTTTACTAATTTCAAAATACGTATTTTTACTTTGGTTCAAGTGACTGTGCGGAGATCTCAAGAAGCGTCATTGAGTCTGTGTTTTCACGAACCCAGGCCAGGCCCCAGCAACTGAGTTAAAATACTGAAGTGATGTTAACATCAAATAAATACTTGGATAATTTCACACTTTCATAATTCATTCAGTCATTCATCATTCTCTCAACACACTTTTATTGATCGTCAGTTCTGTGGGCCCTCAGGACACAGAGAGACATTAAGACAGACAGGCCAGTCCAGGATGGAAGCGGGGTTTAGGGGCACGTCCACGGCGCTGTGGGGTTCCTGCTCACCAGGGCCGGGAACGTCCCTGCAGGGGCGGCGGGCCTTGAGAAGGAGAGGGACTCACTGAACTGGGGAGTGAGAGGAAGGGCATCCTGGGCAGGAGAATTCGGCAAACAAAGCCCAGGGTAAGGGAAAGGGTGTGGCTTGCCCGGGAAAAGGAGAGCAGGGGTGTGACGGAATGCGGGTCAGAGCAGAGAACAGTAGGGTATGTGGTAGACAGTGCGCATCTAAGCCGCCGGGACCCTCGCCCGGCCTCCCCACCGGCCCCAGCTCTGCTCTGCCCTCCCCTGCTCTGCCCTATTCCCTTTGCAGCCACCTGGATGATGTTTTTAAACGTTAAACCACATCACTCCGTAATGACTCCTCTCACACTTGGAACAAAACCCAAAGCTGTTCCCTGAAGCCCTGCGTGCGCTGCTCCCCGGTCACCCCTCCGGCCCCGCTCAGTCTGGAGGCGTCTCTGGCATCCTTGAAAATATCCAGGCTGCTCCTGCCACAGGGCCTTTGCGCCTGCTGCTCCCTCTGCCTAGAAGGCTCCTCCTCCAGACGCTCGCAAGTCCTGCTCCTGGCTTTACTCAGGTCTCTGCTGAAACACGACCTTCCCTGGATGCTGCACCACCGGCACTCCCCAGCCCCGCGCCCTGCTTTAGTCTTCTTCATAGCTCCTGTCCCTACCCGATACTTCACCCTTTTTGCAACTGTTTGCCTCTCCCATTAGAATGTAAGTTTTGCGGACGCAGGGACCATCCCGTGTTTCTGCTGCTAGGTCCCTGGTTCCTAGAGGGGTGCCTGGCGTGCGGTCGGCATTCAGTAAACGTTTGTGAGCGACTGAGGGGACGAGGGTCCCTGGAAGGACCGTAGAGCACATTTATGAAGCAGGTGGCGGCCTGTGTGCTGTCGATGGTGTTCCGCCCTTTCCCCTCCGGTGTCCCCTCCTCCCTCAGCCTCCAGGGTGATGACAGACCCGCCGTGCGGGCTGTCGTGTGGGCAGCATGGCGTGCAGGACGCCTACTCCCCTTTCTGGCCTGCTCGGTCAGCACCCTCTCCCCTCCAGCGGGTGCGGTGGCTTTCCTGTGAACCGCGTGGTGGGAACCTTCTGGGTTTGTCTAAATACTCATTTGCTTTTCGTGCGTTATTTTGTCCTTAGTAACTGATGTTCTCTCGCCTCTTTGTTGCCTCCTAACCCCTGTTTGTGGCATTTCCTTCACTTTGCGTTCAAGGAAGACAAAGATGTGTTCTTTTGGTGACTGTGATCATGGAAGCATCTGAACCTCTAAACGCAGGTTCAACGGTGGGGCTCAGCGTGCTAGAGTGTCGTTCTCCTAAATGTTATGGAGCCGTAAGCCCGTGCTCAGGACTAGAGGCAGGACCCCTGAAATAAAAGTGCCGCCCCTAAAATCCGGAACGTTGATCTCAGAACTTACAGAGCATCCACGTGTATCTCTAAAGAAAATGATTTAAGATTGAGGTCGAAGGATACGTAATTCCTTTGTCATAGTCCGAGATCAGGCTCCGCCCTACTTGACTTTAGAAGTTGTACGTGGAAAGCGTATGGAGTGGAACAACTATTCCAACACGGAATAAACGATCTCAGCATGAAAACATAACTACGTGTAAAATACGGAATCACATTTGCAGCTAAACGTAATAGCGTTTAACAGGGCCTTTTCCTTCCCAGAGCAGTGGCATGTTTCTCGCTGTAGGAGGTTGTGGCAAGTGAGGGGGAGAGGCTCCTTCAGGCACTGCCGAGATTCTGTGGCAGAAAGGGAGCCCTCTTCTCGGCCGTTGGAGCTTCTCCCTCTGGGACACCCCAACCCGTGCCTGCCGTCTTCCAGGGAAACTGACACCCGTCTCCGTCTCCCCCCACCCCCCACCCCGCTGCCCCCGCTAGGCTGCCGTGCTGCAGGCGGCTTTCCGGGCGCATCCGGCACGGGCGAGGCCATTGTCCAGTGGAGTGTGCAGCCCGGACCCCCCTGCCATGCCAAGCCCTCCCACCCAGGTAACCCTCAGGGGCTGCACACGGGCCCAAGTCCTAACGTTCTCTCTCCATTTCTTCCCACGCTTTGTCGGCGGGACAAGCGTAGACGCCTTTGGGTCCTCGCGTCCTGCCTCGCCCTGGGCGTGTGCCTCGCCCTCCAAGCCCTGGCACCCGTGCCCCCCCCCCCAGGGTTGAGCTTCAGGAGCCGAATGGCGTTGAGGTGCTGGTACTGTGTCCATCTTGGGGTCAAGACAGAGGCTTAAACTACAGCAAAGATAGGAGTCCCTCCCCTGGGAAAACCCCCAGACACCGATTCTAAGAACCTCTAGAGTCCAAGTAACCTGCAGTCAGGAGACTGCTGATGAAACAGTAACGAGGCAGCACCCGAGTCGGAACCGCGCTCCTAACCCGGCGCCGAGGGTCCGCGCGCAGGAGGTGGCGGGGGCTCACGCGGTTCTCTTCCCCACCGTCGCTGCCCCAGGACTCGCCCGAGCCCCGCGTCCCGAGCCCCGTCGTCCAGGCCGAGGGGGACCCGTGGCAAGAGGAGGCCATCACCGTCATCCAGTCTGCCTTCCGGGCACACCTGGCACGGGCCAGGCACAGGTAAGTCCACCTGTTCTGTATCGCGGGGCAGTGCCGGACACCTGCGGGGGCTGCCCAGCCGGAAAGGCACAGGGTGTGTCACCAGAGCGTAAGCTACACCCACCCACCGGGTGAGGTGGGCCACCGGCTCCGGTCCTCGGAAAGGAGCCTTTCTAGGACCGTTTCCTCCTGCTGGGAGAAAACAGATGGGAGGGGTTAGATGGCGTGGGGTTCGGGGACCCCTCGGTTTGCAGACTGCCTGTCGGCCTGTGCCGATGCCCTGCCCCTTCCTGAAGGACGCCGTGGCGTGACCCGTGTTCAGGAAGACGTGGGTGTCGTCAGAAGCCTTGCTGCAGCAACACATTCTTGTCAGTGGCGCCGTGCCTGCCGGATCCGCCGGGGCTTGGTCAGGACTGTCCCGGCTGCAACGGCTCAGAACCCTGTATGAGTCACCTCGGGCAAAGAGTGGGACTTACAGCGGGCCAGGGGCCGAGCTCGGGTTGGGGCCCGTCCCTGGTGCAGCCAGCCACGGCCGGGGGTGCAGGGGACACGCCCGAGGCCCCTCACAGCCCGCCTGTCTCAGGACCTGGGCCCGTCGGCCTCGCACGATGTCTCAGGACCTGGGCCCGTCGGCCTCGCACGATGTCTCAGGACCTGGGCCCGTCGGCCTCGCACGACGCTGGCCTTCCCTAAAGTCAGAATCAGCTAGTCTCTCTCTCTCTCCCAGTGCTGCTGGTCCACGAGCTGCCCCTGCAGCGTTTCCCGACAGACCTGCTTGGGCCCCACACAGTGCACCCTCCTCTCCGCCCTTCCCTGCAGCCTCTCCTGGTAATTGCATTTCATTTTGGATTTCACGCGAGGGGCAGCTGGCCTTCTGAGGTTTCAACCAAAAGAGCTACCACCGTCCCGGAAGCTGGGACGTGTAAAGTCGTGTCAGGGGGCTCGTCCCACGGCCACCTGCGAGCTGGGTACCGCCTCGGCCACACCTTCCTGTCACAGCTCCGTCCCCTGTCCCTTGGGTCGTAGGGGAAAGAGCCGGCCCCAAGCGACTTCCCGGAGCCCGACAGGCTGGCCGGTTCCGGGGTCGGTGACCGCAACCCACGCCGCCGGAGCTTCGTGGTTTTGATTTTTATTCTCCGCTCTAACTAGAGCAACGCGGTGTCCCTCCTTTGGGCCAATGTTTTTCCTGTTTGTTGGTTTTAAGTAAAACTTTGCCTGTATTTCCTCTTCTGCTTCATTAAGATCCAGTAACAGTCAGTGGAGAAATCCCTGGACTGGCAGGGGCGCACAGCCCATGGTGAGGCCCGGTCCCGGCTCTGCCCCACTCCAGACTCGGGGTCCTCCCCGGGCCTCACTCCTCCTGTGCGAGAGCCCGAGGGCTGGGCAGGGCCCCTTGCAAGTCGCTTTCAGTCCCCAAATGTATGATTCTGCCTGTACTTCAGGTCCTCCTCCCTCAGACTGTAACCGGGACGCTTGCTTGGACCATCTCTGTGCGCCAGAGGGGGCACAGAGGTGGCGGCGTGAGGTCGGGGACTGTCACTAGACAGAGCATAGTCTTGAGTCTCGTTTGCGAGCGTGGCGTGCGGGCTGAGTTCTGAGGTCGCAGAGGCGCAGTCGGAGAAGGGCAGGTGCAGGAAGGGCGTGGTGCTTCGTAATGAGGGAGAACTGTAAAAGGAGCAGTTTTTCTGAACAGAAGTGTGCGCCTAGGAAGATGGGTGGGTGCGACGAGCCTGTGAGGATGGGAGCCTCCCACGTGCCTGTCGTTTCAGGGCAGGAAGACAGCGAGGGGAGCAGCGGGGAGACCGCGGAGGCTCCGGCTCCCGGGGACGGAGCGCCGAGGCCATGGGGGCCAGGGGCACCGGCAGCCCCGCCGCCCTGCTCTGGTGAGTGTCGGGTCGCGGGGGCCCTTCCGGGGCTTGCCTGACCTGGAAACCGCCACGTGTGAAAAATCGTACTCTGTCCTCTTCGGTAATCTTGTCTGGCTTTGTCAGAGCGAACTTTGAACTTTGAGGTTCTGTCCAAAACCTCCGTCTGTAAAGCTCTCCAAAGGCTGCATATTATTCTCCCAAAACCAGTTTCAGGCGGATTTCACCAGACCCTATGTTTGGCGACCTTCAGATTCCTCGATCAGGGCTAAAGGGCCTGTGTATGCCGCCCTTTTCTCCTCTTGTTAAATGCGTGTCCTTTCAAAGCGGCAGCTCATCCTCCTGCCTGAAAAGTGCCACTGCCGGCCTCGTTCAAAGTGCCACTGCCGGCCTCGTTCGGGCCCTTGTTTACACGAGGAAACGGTCTCTGTGAAAACTGCACATGGACCCCTTGTTTGATCTGATTGTGAAAGTGTTTTTAAAGGGAAAGAAAAACTGAAGCTAACCTTGAAAACTGCTGTTTTTAATTTCATAAGTTTTTCCACTCTCATAGTCTTCTTGACAGTTACAGAAAAAAAGCTGACACAGTTACAGTATCCGCAGCACGCGGGGTGGTGATTTCCTTCCTTCTTTTATCTCAAGTCAGGGATTGGTTCCTTTTTTATTGGCACTTTACTCTGTGAAGCAGTCAGAGCAGAGGCCGTCTTCTGGGGCTGGGAGCACGGGCCCCAGGCCCCAGGGGAAACTGCCCCTTCCTCACATCCCATCCAGGTGGCCACTGAGGGCGCAGGGGGTCTGCAGGGTGGTCGGCAGGCGCATCCCAACCTAGGGTCGATTACGATGAATAGGTTTAGATGTGCGTGAAGAAAGGAGCGAGAGCTCGCGGGTGGTCCCTGGGTGTTGGCCCGGCCTAGCCCGCCCCCTTCTCCTGCGGGGGGCGTGTCCTCCCAAGGAAGCCGGGGGCCACCGGCTGCATCTGCCCACGAGTCACAGCCGGCCTCCCGGGCCGCAGACTCCCGGACGCACGCTACGGTGAGGGCGACGTGCAGAGAATCCCCGCCGCCGACTTGAGCTTCCCCCGTGCCGCCAGCCTTCACCTTTCGCGGCTGTTTTGCTTTGGGGAGACTGGCCGACGCTTGGGAGCTGAGCGCAGAGGGTGCGAGTAGGCGCTAACGAGGGTGGCCGCGTGGCGTGGCGTGGCGTCCGTCAGGCCTGCCCCGCCGTCCCTCGCGTGTCCGCCCCCGGCGGCGCTGAGCGTGGCTGTGACCGCCGGCCCTTCTCTGTTGCAGCGGAGCCCTCTCCCTCGGGGCCGCAGCGCGCCGCGACTCCGCCCGCGGAGGACGTGAACTCCGATGACTCCGACGAGATCGTCTTAGCTCCGCCTGTGCCCACGAAGAAAATCGCCTCCCCGCCCTAGGCCCCTGCGGTCGCCCGGCACGTGGCGATGCCCTGTCCGGGCAAGGTTAGGTTCAGAGGACAGAAGCACTCAGACCGGAAAGGAATTTATCTTGTGGGGAGGAGAACAGTACCCACTGACACCTCACCTCCGTCCCCGGTTTTTCTCTTTCGTTTTGCCCGCTTGTTTGTTTGTTGAGGGAACCCCGAATGCCTCTATTTTATCTCTGGGAAGGGGTCGCCTACGTTCTGCAGCCCCGGCTGCAGGCCCGCGTCCCCCCTACCCCCGGTGGTCTTCATGCCGGACAGACACACCTGCCCGGGCTGGGGGGCAGCAGGGGGCCCGGCCAAGACACGTCCTCTCGGGGCACCTCTGGCCCCCTGCGGCCGTGCAGGCGAGGGCTGCTTCATCGGCGCTGACGCCACTCGGCCACCAGCTCCAGGACAGGCAACGCGCCTCGGGAGAGCTGATGCTAGAACTCTCGCTCTCAGCCCGAACGGAGGGCCCTGCGCACCAGGGAGAGCTTAGTCCCGGGCCACCCCTCCGCCTCCCCGTCGCCAGCGGGACCCCCGGCGCCCCGACGGCGCGGCAGCCCTTCCCGTGTTGCACCTCAGGGGCTCCGGCTCAGACTCGTCCTTCTTTCAGAAACTCCTGGGCCCTCCTCACAGCGGTCAGAGGCTCCCGGCTCCAGCACGGGCGAGGCGCGTGGCCAGGAGGATCTGTGTTGCCCTGTCCCGTGAGAGAGGCGGAGGGATCTCCCAGCCCCGGCCACCCGGAGTCAGGCGGAGGACCCGCCAGGCCCTTTCACCGCTTAGGTGCCGGTCGTACAGTGGGTTGAAAAAAGTTCAGCCAGGGGGCCAGGCTTGTGTCATGTTTTCTTTACTCGGCCTGTGAGTTTCCAAGTCCGTTTTTTCTTCTGTTTCCCCCGCTGGACTGATGGCTAACTCGGGTGAACTCACTGCTGACCTTTGCCTCGTTTCATCCACTGGGTCCGTTCCTCCTCTGGGTGCTGGCCCAGCTAAAGGCCTGTAGGAGCCAGTCCACCAGTCAGGCACCCAGAGGGTGATGAAGGCGATGCCCGCGGCCTGCAGGTCCCCAGGGGGTCATTCTCCCCCCACCCCATTCAAGAACGGGCATTTCTGCATTACTCCTTGCTCTCAGGAGCCCAAGGCTCTGGGGACCTATGACGGATGGGCCACTGTCAGGACGTCCTCGCCTGGTCCTGGAGGAAAAGGCCGTGTGTGCAGTGGGCTGGCCGTCGGCAGAGCTGGGATGGGCAAGGTCAGCCCCGGGACCTGAGTTTTCCAAGAAAATGCTCCTGAGAATTGCAGATACGTACATTCGTCTGCCTGTGCTCCTTGGGCCCAGCAATGTTGATCTAGTAAAGTAAGCAGCCTTGAAGACACCTCAGTAAATGACTTAACTCAAGGCTGTGACCCTCTGACGCTGTGTGGATCTGTTCCCTGGAGAATGCCAGGTGCCCAGCGTGCTTGCGGGGCCCACGGCTCGGGGCTGGGGTTCTAGGGCTGCCGGAGCAGCACAGTGCGGGGTGGGACAGGGGCCTGGGGCCTACAGGGCCTGCCTTCTGTTTGCCTGCCTCTGTGCTGCCCCACTGGACGGGCCCGGCCGCCCTGCAGACAGACCAGAACCCTCGTCCCAGCAAAAAGACCGATGGCATTAGGAAAAGGACGGCCGCCTAGCTCAGAGCAACCAGCGTGAGAGCTGCAGAGCTTTGCTTCGTTTTTAAGTAATAAATACCCTCTGCGGAAAGCCCCGTTCACCTTCAAGAGCTGAATAGAATTTAAATTCCACGAGAAGCCGTCTAAGCCAATTCAAACCCCCGCTGTGGTTTTGGAAGCAACGTTTGCTCTCGTGTGGCTCAGAAATTCTGAGGACTGGAGAGTGGACACTCAGACCTGCCCGGGGCCGGCCGGCAGCTGCTCCAGGTGAGGACCTCCCCGAGCTCCCAAGGGCCTGTTAGCAGCTGATCACGCCGGGTAAGCATCCTTTGAAGCGAGAGAACCCACATCTGGGAGTTGAAATGTGAAGCCACCAGGTGGCTCCAGGAGGAAGTGGTGGAGTCGCTGGTCTTTGACCTCTGTATTTAGGAACACTCTGACCTACGCTTAATTTGTACGCAAGTCTCTCGGAAGGCATAAGCTTTTCCCTCTGTGCTACTCATCGTTGGCCTTTGGAAATAAAAGCTGTTTTTCAGGATCTCTGTCTTGATTGCCCTATAAACCCGTGACCTTTCATGACCTCTGGGTGTGCCACTGCCGTAGCTCATGCTGCACAAACCCTGTGCTTCTGGGCTCCTGGCTTTTGCTTTGCTCACAGCACAGCCCTGGGAGCGCAGAGCCGGCCGGAGGGAAGGGTCCCACAGCCAGCTCCCCGCGGTGCGGGAACTCGTGCATCTGTCTTTGAATTTCTCTTCCTTGTCCATCAGTGAGGACTTGAGCATCGAGAAGTGAAAATGAGGGAGTATTTCCCCCAATTCTAGTTTTTGTTTTAGGAGCCGGGAAGGAATCATTTACTGGGGACTCAGACAGATGTGAATGAGCCCAAAATAGTTGACTTCTGGAAAAATAATGGTTTTCCACTATTTTGTTGGAAAATCGCAGCACGAGGTGCACCTGTGGCTTTGTTCGCAGGCGGCTGCTTGCTGGGCCCTCGAGTTTGTCTGACGCCCCTACAGGGACTGGTCTGTTGGCTCCAGCACTGGCCCGAGCGGATCACCGTGTGTCTTGTCACGGGCAAATGGGTCACTTGGAAGACTTGGCACTTTCAGAGGTGCTGGTTGGCCCTTGAAGAGGTTGTGACAGAGGAGAGCAGGGTTCATCAATCCCTTAGCCCGGCCACAAGCCTGCTGCCACCTACTCTCCCGTGAGGCTGGGGCCTGGCAGCAGAGAGGCAGCCTCAAGGGGGGAGGGGTGGGGGTCTCAGCTGGAGCTGGTGAGAGGAGAACGGAGGACTGTCCCCCCTCGGGCCTTCACCCAGCAGGAGGAGAGCCGGCAGGAAGGTGTAAACATGTGGACACGTACTTGTGCACAAACACGTGGGATCCCTCTCCCCACTCGTGCCACTGGCCTTCCTTGCTGTTGGCAGCTCTCTTCACTTCAAAGGTGGAGCCCAGCTTGGTCTGCACGTGAGCCTCCTTAAGGGCTGGTAGCCGAGAGTGACCCCCAGGCCTCCGCCCAGATGATTCTAAACATGAGGTTCCTCAAAATCGCAGGCTAAGGGGGGAAAATGTCAGAATGCAAATCCCTGGTTTCTCTTAGCTGCTGTTGGGTTCAGAGCATGAATGTTGGGAGGAGGAACGGGTCCGTGTTTCTTTGCTTGGACGCCAACCAGTGGCCTTTGGCCAGCGCCTTCCGTTATCCTGGGAGCCCTGCCGGACAGCGACAACCCAGAAGGTGGCCCCGTTAGGCAGTGCCTGCCTGGGGAATCTGGGGGACGTTTCCATGGTGCTGTGTCCTTTCTGAACAGGGAGAGGGGGTGCCCCTGAGCTATTCGTTAATGAAGCCCAGAACAGGCTGGGATTCAAAGCAGAGGGCCCCATGTGTGCCAAAGCTCCCCGGGGCGGCCATTCAGGCAGCCCCCCAGCCCTCCCCTCCGGCCCGGCTTTGAGGGAGTGAAAGCCGGGAAGCCTGGGGGTAGGTGGGCCATGGGCGCCGCTCATGGAAGCGGCGGAAAGCTGCTGTCCCTGCCAGTAGGAGCCTCATCCACTGTCAGCCGGTCTCACAGGGCCCCTCCGCACCCCACCCCGCTCAGCTCTGTGACGGCCGCTCTCTCTGCAGCTGGGGACGCAGTGGCCCCTTCCCCACACCCTCCCCGTCGACATGGTTTTTCTCCCGGCCTGTACCAGCCCTTCCCCTACAGTCTCTTAGACGTGGGTGTCCCCAAGGCTCTGACCCCAACCAGACCCCACCCAGACCCGAAATGTCGACGTGACCGTCTGCACACGTGTGCCTCAGGTGCCTCAAACTCGGCCTAGCCCAGCTCTGAGTTACCTTTCCCCCCTAACCTGCCCCTGGCCAGCGGTCCCACCCCAGGGGATCACAGCCTCTCAGGTGTCGGAGCCGGAACCTCGAGGGCAGGATGCTCAGTGAAATAAGCCAGACACAGAAGGACAGATACTGTGTGATTCCACTCCTAGGAGGTCCCTGGAGGGGCCAGGTCCATAGAGACAGAAAGCAGAGGGTGGGTGCCCGGGGCTGGGGGAGGGGGAGGGGCGTGAGTGTGTAATGGGGGCAGAGCCTCGGTTGGGAAGATAGAAAAGTTCTGCAGACGATGGTGGTGATGTTTGCACAACAATGTGAATGTGCCTAACACCCCTGAACTGGACACTTTAGAATGGTTAAAATGAGAATTTTTTGTTATATGTATTTTACCCCAATTAAAAAAAGTGTTTTAAACGACACTATTCTCCCCTCCCAAGCAGGCTCACCCGCAGGCCTCCTCACCCACCCCAACATCGTGTGCGCAGGCCGGACACCTGGGTGGGGAGTGTCATCCGTGACCCCCTCGCCACCACCTCCAATCCTTCAACAAAAAATCCTTGACAACCTCCTAAGTACGGCTCACGTCTGTCCACTCCTCTCCATGTCCATCCCTGCCCACCACAGCCCAAACCACCACCTCAGCCTCCCCTGAATAGCCACGCCCCCATGGCCAGTCGGCGCAGACTCACTCTGGCCAGGCCCCATCTGCTGTCCACTGCTGCCCGGGGTTAGGGGGCAGGAATGTGGTGGATGTGCCGGGGACGGTGCCTTGCCCTACGAGAGAGCCAGCAGCCCTTGCTCCCTGGAGATGCCCAGCCCAGATGTGGCTGGTGCATCACGAATCCCCCCAGGGCCTCCTGCGGCCCCTGGCGTAATCGCTCGCGGCAGGGATTCACTCAGCAGAGTTCTGCTTCTCTGTGTAAAGCCAAGGTTATTTGATTGCTGTCTGACTCCCCTATCAGACTCTCTAAGGTAAACTCCACACTGAGTTTGTGATGCTCATTGCTGCTCTCAAGGCCTAACACAGTGTGTGGTACACAGTAGGTGCTCGATAACTGTGCAGAATGGATAAATGAGGGGCCCAGCAGCTCGGGTGAGGTGCTTACCTCCCTCCATCGGTGCTCTTCCGTTGTATCCTCTGTCCCCCACGGGACCAAGAGATTCGTGAAGACAGTGATCATGGGATCCACCGGTATACTCGCACAGCAAACACAGTACCCAGCACACAAAAAAGTGCTTAATGCATGTTGAGTGAAGGATTCTACCAGCCTCCCAAGATAGGATCTCAGAGGGAGGCTTGACTCTCCCTTCTCATTCCCCTGCCCCCCCATCAAATTAGCAGCCAAGCTCTGTGCATTCTGTCTCAGTGGATTCTTCAGAATCCGAGCCATCCTTCCATTTGTTAGACTTAGGTCGGGCTGGAGTATAACACCCCAAATGACAGTAACCCAAACACGTTAGAAGTTTCCAAAGCCCCAAGGAAAGCAGTACCGGTAAAATACGGCAGCTGCGTGATTTTCAAAGACCTGTGCTCTTGTTGCTGCTCCCCTCTCCTGAACACAAGGCCTCACGGCCCAAAGTGGCTGCTTGAGCTCCAGCCACAACACATGCATTCCAGCAAGCAGGAAGGAAGGAAGAAAGGGGCATCCCCTCACTTGAGGACATCACTCATATCCTGTTGGTCAGAACATAGTTGCACATCCAGCTACAAGGGAGCCTGGAAATGTTGTCTTTTATTCTAGGTGGCAATATGCTCAATAAAAGTGAGAGGGCCTGTTACTAGGGAAGAAGAGAAGGATAGATCCAGCGGGATGGCCAGCACTCTCCTCCCTGTTCCTCGTCTCCCTCAGCGTCAGGCCCTTGGGTCCTCCTCCCCACCTCCGTAAACACACACCTTCTCCCCTTGCTCAACAGATTCACTTAGATTCCACGGGGCATCCTGCATTCCCTCCATTACCCAGCTCGGCCCCCATCCCCCGGCCTTTTAAGAAACACGAGGCCCTTCCCCACCTCCAGCCGGCCCCTTGCACGAGCTGTTTCCCAGCCAGGAATGTCCTTTCCACCGAGCCAGCCCACACGGCCCCGCTGCTGAGAAGCTCTTTGCAGTCAGCCCCTCCTTTCTCTGTGTTCTCACAACGCGAGTTCATTCCGTGTGCTTTGAGATTTCCTGCACGTCTGCCGCGTGCCGGGCACCGAGGGAGGAAGGCACTGTGCGCACAGCATCAAGGGGTATTTCATCTGCTTGCGAGTCTGTCTCTCAGCTAGGCTGAGCTCTGTGGGCCTGGAGGAAATTCCTTCCCTGCCCAATACCCACCTGCCCAGGTGCTGGGCCCCCAGTGGGCAGAAGTCTGGCCGAGCGCCCCTCACCAGGGTGGCGAGGGCCCACGCGGGAGAGGCCCAGGGGCATGGTGTGCGGGGGGCAGTGGCCACAGGGTCAGGAACAGGCTGTTCCCCCCACTCGCCCAGAAGAAGGAACGAGGGGCTGAGGCTGAGCCCGTGGGGAGGCGGCTCTTCCTGCGAGGGAACCAGCAGCCGCCACCTCCCCCCCAGAGCCGGAAACGGCACCGGGGCAGCTGGGGCCCGGGGGCCACGGAGCGCAGGAGGGAAGCGGGGGGGGGGGGGGGGGGGCGTTGCACATTCTGCTGAGGAGTTTGGCCTTCACCCCCGGAGCCGTGGGAACAAGGAAGGGCTGCTGGCAGGAGAATGACGGAGTCGGATTTGCATTTCAGAAGGTGGAAGGATGGCTGGCAGCCGGGAGGGCAGCACAATGGCCCAAGGGCTGGTGAGGAACCCTGTGAATGCCGCCTGTGCCCCCCCCCCACCCAGGGCCCAGCGGAGCCCAGTGAAGCCAGCCCCCTCCCCGCCACCCACCCAAAGAGGAGAGCACTCAGGCCAGCCCCGGCCCCCGGAGGGGGAGCAGGCTCGGATGGGGAGCACGTTTCCAGCCATCCCTCCTCTGGGGTCCTCAGTGGGGAGGAAGGTGGAGGCGTCCGCATAGCAGAGTGCGCCCCCAGAGCTGGGCCTCAGCCTTGGGCAGACGAGGGGGCGAGCCTGCTGGGACCTCCTGCTGCCCCCAAGCCCCACGCCCACGCTGCAGACCCAGCTGGGACGTCTGCGGAGGAAAGGGTCCCTGGGTCCACAGGCAGAAGAATCCGGGCTGAGGGTCCAAACCATCCTGGCTGGTGACCTGGGGTGAGCCTGTTAGCCATCCGTAAAAAGGGAGTGACGATGGCCGTGTCTCTGGGTGGCCTGGGTGGGCCTATGCCGGCCAGCGTTGCCCTCTAAGACCACGATGCTGTCTGTTCCGGAAACACGTGTGGAGCATCTCTTAGGGCCCGGCTGTGATGGGTCGTCACCATGGCTTTGCTTCTGGAAGCCTCTGCCTTGCTTCTCACCTGACCGCCGCCCACCCTACACCTCCAGGAGAGACGGGGCAGAGTGGGGCAGCAGGGGCAGATGTGGGTGCCTTTGCACCTGGTTCTGAGGCCCTGGGAGCCAGGGAGAGGCCAGTAGGTCAGATTCCTTCCCAGAGACCCAGGTGGAGGGGAGAAGCTCAGGACCAAGGGCACAGCCCTTCCCATCCGAGCTCCTGGTGGCCTGGACGCGGGGCTTCCTTTTCAGAGTCCAGGCAGGGATCGCATCTCTCCGGGGAGGGGGAGGCCTCCGGGTTCCCCAGGAGACGCAACCCTGGCTCACCCTGACTCCCCGGACCCCACCCTGACAGTGAAACAGGCCTCCCCGCATGCGAAGAACGTCTGTCCAGGCCCGGCTTTGAATCTGGGGACCCAGTGTCCCCCACATGGGAGCCAGTGGCCGGCCTCTAGCAGGCAAGGCAAAGACTTCCCGGCTGTGGGGTGAGTGACTTGAGCTGGTCACTGGGGGACAGGTGACAGTGAAGGAAGGAAGCTGGGCTACAGCTGTGAGCACCCCCTTTCCAGCATGACCCTGGGACCGCCGGGCAGGGAGGTAGAACTGTCCTCCTTTTGCAGACGCGGAGACCGAGGCTTGGAAGGCTGCCCGGTGGAAGGGTCTCCGCTCTTGGAGGGGAAACAATGTCACCAGGCAGCCCAAACCTGGGAGCAGCTGGCGGGGGTGGGGGTGGAGGGGCTCCAGAGAGGGAAGTGTGCGTCTGTCCCTCCCACGGCCCCAGGCGTGGGGTGGGATGGGGGGACCCCAATTCCTCCTGGCTCTGCTGGGCTGCTTCCAAAGTCCCGGAAAGGCATCCCCTCTCCCCAAGCACAGGAGCAGTGCAATGCTCGGTCTACCCTTCCCAGCTAGCCTTGGTCACCGGCACGGACCCCAGCCCACGGAGGGCCAGAGACCCACTGCTCCTGGAGATGGAGTGGAGGTTCGTGAGGCTGCCAGGAGCAGCCCATACGCACCTCAGCCTCCAGGACCCTCCTCTCCCAGCTGCCCACACCCAGCCCCCTTCCCCGAGCCCACCAGGGTGGAAGGGAACTTACTGGCTGACCAGAGAACATCCCCCAGAGCACCACGGCTGGAAGAAACCTTTCCCCATTTGGGGAGTCCACTGAATCGCGACGGTCACAGCCATGGCCCCATGTCCACACCCCGCTCCGTCCCGCCTTGTTCTGTCCTGGCTGCCCCGTGTCCACACCCCGCTCCGTCCCGCCTTGTTCTGCTCTGACTGCCCCTTATCCCTGGGCTTGGCTGTGACTGGCTTTGGCCGACGGCGCATTGGTAAAGGGCACGCGAGCCTCTGGCCTGCCCTCTCTGGCCTCCCTGAGAGGCCGGCTGAAGAAGCCCCAGGTGGCTGGCTGGAGCCATGTGGCCCGTTGAGTCAGCGCCAACCCCCAGCCATGAACGAGGCTGGCTGAGACCACCCAGCCCCGCTGGAGCTGCCACATGGCTGCAGGTGCGTGTGTGACTCGGGGTGACAGGATAAGAACCCCCCAGCTGGGCCCAAGCTGCTGGCCCCCGGAGCTGCCAGCACACACAGTGGTGGTTGCTTGAAACCAGCAAGGTTTGAGGCGGTTCATTATGCAGCAGTAGCTAACCAACACATCGGCCTTTTAAAAATACATCACTCCGCGGGTTGCACTGGGGAGAGAGTTAAACCAGAAAGAAGAAAAGACAGGGGTTTCCATCTTGTCTCTGCACCCAATTCTCTGAGCCTCTGTTTCCTTCTCTTAAAACAGGGGCTGCGGTCGTCCACCTCGCGCAAGAATTAAGTGAGACTCTGGGCACGAAAGGTGTTTGTGCAAATGTCGGGGTGCACGCACACTCACCCTCTCCCCTCGAGTAAGACGGCCTCCTGACTCTCTTCGCGAGTCAAGGCTGTGGGTTGGAGCCTGAGCCTCCCCTGCTGTAAGATGGGGAAGCTAGGCTTGGTGAGCACTGAGGCCCCTGAGGGCGACATAGGTCCCCACAGGGCTCGTGGTTGGTGGCAAAACCTGAGATGAGCCCAGGTCCCACAGCTTGGCACAATGCTCATCACAGATGCCAGGTTGGGCGGGGTGGGTGGGCAGGGATGGGGGACCCCCCCGGGGAGGGTGTCTCTGCGACCCCTTTTCCTCCGGTGTCAGTCTCCCTCCATGTAACTTTGGGGCTACCCCCTCTGGGGCGCTGCTTGGGATCTGCCTTGGGCTTGGGACGCAGGGACCAGCTTTGTCAGTACTGAGTGTGAAGTAAGAGTCAGGAGGCTCTGAGAGAGACCACGGGTGCGTGCTGGTACCCGGAACAGCATCCTTGGCGGGTCAGAGGCCATCCCTACTGATTTCCTGGCTCCCGGGGTGGGGGGGCGCTCTCTGGGTAAGCGAGGCAGCTGGATAGGTGATGCCAGGCAAGCCAGGGGTGTGCACACCATTCTGGCTGGGTCTGTTGGGCTGGCTCCCGCGGCCTGCTCAGGGACCACACTGGCTGGCATCTCTCCCAGCCTCCAGAGCCACGGGGCAATTCCACCACGGCCAGCTTGAAAGCAGCGCTCCTGTGGCTTTTCTGCGGCCAGGTGTCTGTGGGGACCGGGCGCTAGGCTGGCTGTGCGTCTCAGCGGGAGCTGGGGAAAGCCGGCATCCGGCTCACCCTTTTCCCTGCCGGTTCTCACGAGCTCTATCTCCATGGAAAATGTGAATCTCGCTGGCCAGGGTCCAAATGCAGGGGGTTCCATTGTTCTGCCTTCCGCCCCAGGGTCTGGCACCCATCCCCGGCCTGGCCTTTCTCCCAGCGCCTACAGGTCTTGGGACAAACCATTCAAGAGCCTCAACCCAGCCACCTTCCTGGCCTGGAGAACAGACCCTGGGGAGGTCCTGGCCTGGCTTGCCTCCTCCTTTGTTCCAGATGCTTCTACCAGATGCTTCCAAGCAGCTCAGTCCTCAGTGCTCTCTCCTTGCAGACTTTTTCATCCCTGTCCTTCACTCACAGACTCTACTTCACAGGAGAGAAGGGAGGGAGGGAGGGAGAGAGGGAGGGGAGGGAGGGGGAGGGAGGGAGGGAGGGAGGGAGGGGGGAGGGAGGGAGGAAAGAAGAAGGAAGGTGGTCAGGGAGATACTGAGTGAGGCCCTTGCACATGTAATCATTTGTACCTGTGACAAAATGTGCATAACCATTTCAACGTGTACAATTCGGTGGCATTAACTTTGTTCACAATGTTGTGCAACCTTCACTACGTGTTTCCAAAACTTTTCATCCCCCCGAAAAGCCCCTCACCCATTAAGCGGTCCCCCCCATTCCCCTCTCCCAGCGCCTGGCAACAGCTCATCCATTTTCCGTCTCTGTGGATCTGCCTGTCCTGGATATTTCGATGGAATCATACAGTTTGTGGGGTTCCGTGTCTGGCTTCTTTCACTGAGCGCAGTGTTTTCAAGGTTCATCCGTGTTGTACCAGGTGTCAGCGCTCCATTGCTTTCTATGGCTGAATAATATTCCACCGAGTGACGGTGCTGCGTTCTGCCGATCCGTTCAGCAGCTGATGGACATTTGGGTTAGTGCTGCGGTGTCGTGTCACTTTACATACGCTCACGTTGCTATGATCCAAGCAGGACTCTACCCATTTTAGCCATGAAAAGGCTGGGGCTCAGAGGCCCTGTGACTTGGAGTAGCAGGCAGTTAATTTAAAAAGAAAAGAAAGGAAAAGACCTGGGCTTTGGAGCTGAGAAGACCTGGGTGAGAGCAAGAAAAGAACAGTGTCCAAAGATGGTGCACCCCGGGAGCGGGTCATACGGCCTGGCTTTCCACACACAGCCTGGGCCGCGTGACCTCCCCAGGAGGTGGGACTATTTTTAGTCCCATTTCAAATAAAGGAAACCAAGGTCCATCTGCCTGCCGCTTGAATGTGTCCATCGGGGGCAAGCTTCTTCACTTCTGAGCCTCGAAAGCCCCCTCACCACCCACTCTGGGATGCGGGAACCTGGCTGAGGCCGGAGGAGATCGTGGGTGTGGGCACTGAGGGTGGCTCAGCGGGGCCTTCCTGCCCGCGCAGGCCTGGCCCTGCTGGGCCTTCTGGGCTCCCCGGCTCTGGGTCCCCGTGGTGGAGGCGATGGGAGGCTGCGGCTCCTTATCGCTGCCTGGGCTGCTTCCTTAGCTGGGGGAAGATGAGCCGTTTCTCCATCGGCCGCCTCCCCGAGTCACACTGCAAGGTCATTGAAGGCACATCCCTTGGCGTGCTGGTCAGTGGCCAGCGCCGCAGACCAAGTCCTCTCCGACATCTGCGGCCACTGGAGCCCTATTTCAGGTCATGTGGTCTGCGGGCAACAACCTGAGGCTGAATCCTGGCTCCCTGACTGGGTGGCGATTCTTGTACCACCTGAGCAAGAGTGGGACCCGGGCTTCAGCTGCCCCGTCTGTAGAGTGGGGCTAAAGTCAGTTTCCAGCTGCAGGGGACCCAGGACAGGCAGGAAGAACCACTACAGCTCCAGCCAGTGAGTGCCAGGCAAAAGGAGGGTGGCGTAGGATGGCGGCAGGCCTTCCTTGTGCCCTACCCCTGCCACCTGGCGTTCTCTAGCCCTCGACCTCCTGGGTGCCTGGCCGCAGGAACCCCGTTTTGCAGATCAAGGACAGGAGTAGAGAGGCAGAGATCGCACCGCTGCAAGCGTCAGACCCCAGGGCCCCTGGATCCTGTTTGCCCACAGGAAAGCACAATTCTCCAGGGGCTTTTCAGTTCCACGGGGATTTTCTCACCAACACTGGACCTCAAGCAGCAGTAGGTTTCAGGCTCAGGCTCCACCAGTAGAGGCTTTGGCGGTGCTCTTCCAAAACTGCATGTTGTGAGTCCCTCCTTTTCTCCACCCTGGACCTCCTTTATCATTTTTTCTCCATGGATCCCTGTGGGAAAATGTCTCACCCACCAAACACGTTGCAAATATTAATCAGTGACAAGCTCCTTTGCCATTTTGTGCAATCAGAGACACAGAATGCCTGCCAACCGGAAGCTCTGAACAGCCTGATGTATGAGTTTCCTGTGGCTGCTATAACAGGACCACACACTGGGCAGCTTAATCAACAGAAGTGTCTTGTCTCTCAGTTCTGGAGGCTGAAGTCTGAGATCAAGGTGTCAGCAGTGTTGGTTGGTTCCTTCTGAGGCTGTGAGGGAGGATCCGCTCCAGGCCTCTTTCCCAGCTCCTGGTGGCAGATCCTTGGGGTTCCTTGGCTTCTTGACACATCACCCCCATCTCTGCCTCTGCCTTCATACGGTGTTTTCTTCGTGTCTCTGTATCTCTGCAACGCATGTTCACATTTCTTTCTTATGAGGACGCCGTCATTGGATTAGGGCCCTCCATAATCTCCTATGACTTCAACGTACCTTGATCACATCTGCGATGACCCTATTTCCAAATAAGATCGCAGACAGAGGCACCAAGAGTTGGGACTCGTACATATTTTCTGTGGGGACATAATTCAACCCCGTACACGCAAGTTACCGTTTCATATAATGTTTGGGTCTGGTTTTCTGGCCCTACCTGAGGAAAACGCACAATTTTGTGAAGCTTCTTGTAACGTGGAAAGGAGCTCAGGGCTCTTAGTCCCCAACCGGGTGGTGTCTGTGACTCATCAGAGAGTAGAGACCATAGCATTGCAAAGGGCTCTTTTCCCACCTGTCCCATGCTTGCCTGTCTGCAGGAGGCCCATTGGGGCTTCCCAGACTTATCACAGGAAAACGGGAAAGTCAGGGCCGTCAGGTGAGCAGACAGACGGGCCTCTTGGGAAGCCACTGCTCAGAGCTGTCCCTGCCTGCAAGAACCCAGCCCAGCCACAGAGCTGGCTGAGCCCAAGCATGGCAGACGGCAGCGCCCCAGGTGTGGAGACCTGTTTCTCAGAATGCAGGAGGGCCAGAAATGATGCCCCCAGGTGGTGACGAGCCACAGCCGAGAGGATGCACCCACTGCCCCTGGGGTACACAGAGAGGGGTGTGCTGGGCCAAGCACCTAGAGCGTTTCCAGCCTCCTCTGTCTGTTCATGGGCTCCCCATCTCAGTAACACGCATGAAGACGCCCCATTAGGAAGTGTGGCTGTGTGGCTTCCAGGTCCATACTCAGCCCTCCCTGGCAGCTGCCTGAATTTCTAGGCTCAAGGAGGCCAGGACAGGGCACTGTCTTTCTTCTACGTCTTGATATAAGACCCAACCTTCCCCAAAGGGAAGCACCGTTAGGAACTGAGTTTACGCCCACCCCTCACCCCGGCCACTTACTGGGACTGGGTCACACTCTGATTCTCTGAGCGTTTTAATGTCATTGTATTTCCTATTTACAGACGAGGACATTGATGCACAGAGAGGTTAAGTGACTTGCCCAAGATCACACAGCTCTAGGTCACCAAGCCAGGCTTTGCCTCCAAATCATCCGTATTTTACAGACAGGCCACTGGGTCCCTCACCCGGCGCCGCAGTCTGCGTGTGAGCCACGGCTGCTTGCTGAGGAGCCAGCCCAGCCCCTCCAGGCAGTCCCTGCAGAAGCTCAGTGAACGTGCAATGGTCCAACCAACGAGCGAGCGCCCGGGTGAAGCGCAGCTCCACGTGCAGCGGACGAAGAGCCCGCTGCCGGGATTGCGGGTCGTCAGCGACTTCCCCGCCAGGCGCCCCTCGGCCTGGGGAAGGGGCCCTAGTGGGCGGAGCCTCGTCCAGCGTGCCAATGGCAGGGCGGGAGCAGGGAGGGGCGGGGCGCCCGGGCGGGGGGTGCGGGAGGCGGGGCCGGCGGGCGACCGGCCAATGGTGGCGCGGGGGCCGGGCGGCGGGCGGTGGGCGGGGGCGCGCGGAGGCGGCGGCGGCGGTGGCAGCGGCGGCGAACAAAGAGGCGGCGGGCGCGGGCGGCCGACCGGAGCCGAGCGCAGCCGAGCCGGGCCGAGCCGGGCCGAGCCGGGCCGGGCCGGACCCAGGAGCGCGCGGGCGATGCGGGAGGCCAGGCCGGGGTCGGCGGGCCCCTGATCCCTGCGCCCCAGGCCAGCCAGGGAGCCCCGCGGCGGCCGCGCGCTCTAGCCGCCGGCCCGCCATGGCCGGGGTCAGCTACGCGGCGCCCTGGTGGGTGAGCCTCCTGCACCGGCTGCCCCACTTCAACCTGCGCTGGGAGACCACCAGCAGCCAGTTCCGGCCCGAGGACACCGACTACCAGCAGGTGACGCGGGCCCCCTGGGTCGGGGATCAGATCTCGGGTCACGGCCCCCCTCCCTGCGGGTCACGATCCCCCTTCCCAGGGTCACGGCCCCCTCCTGCTGCAAGGTCTAAAGACTCCCTATCCCCCACCGACGGTCACGGCCTCCTCCTCCTCCGTGGGTCCTGAGCCCCACTCCCCGAGGGTCATGGTCCCCTCCTCCTGGAGGGTCTAAAGGCTCCCCACCCTCCGTGGAGGATTATGGCCCACTCCTTCTCGTGGGTCATAGCACCGGTTCTTCTGGAGAGCCTCCTCCTGGGTCACAGGTCTCCCCTGCTTGAGAGTCTAAGGACCCCCCCCAATTCCCCACGGAGGGTCCACAGCCCTGCAGATTCTAGCCTTCTCTTCGGGAGCCACTGAGAGCCTCCTTTCTGGGGTTGGGAGGAGCTGCCTCCTTGCCCTCCACGGAGACCCCTCTGCCAGCTGTCAGTGCCTGCTAAGGCTCCTGCCCAGGGGCGGCCTGGGGGTGTTGCCAGGCAGAACTCCCTACCCAGAGGACCCAGGGCCCTGAGACCACGGCCGATGCCCGAGAACACTGGGTGAAGCCAGGTGGGGATTCCTCACCCCTCACCCCCAGCTGGGGAATCCCACTCACTGCCAGGCTTTTGGTGGGTGAGTGGTCTGGGTAGATGCCAGCCCTCCCTGGCTGGTAATGACCCCGTGCTGGGCGGCCAAGCTGTGGGATGTACACACAGTGCCTGCCCAGAGACCTGGCTGCCTGTAGCCCTGAGGGAGGGAGGCCTGGCCACAGGGACGCCAGATTGGCCTCAGTCTGGAAGGCTGGAAAAGGGGCTGCGCCTGGGCAGAGCTGGGGAGTGGCACGGACCCTTCGCAGCCCTCTCCCCGAGTAACCAGGCTGTACCAGTGGAGCCCCAGGTCTGGGGTCATGCCAAGCCCAGCACCACCCCTGCCACTGAGCCACTGCTGTTTGAGTGCCGGGCAGGGGACCTGGCTGTGGACATTTCCTTCCTGCCTGGGGATCCGGATTCCACACACCCCGTGACTGGGGTGCCTGGTCACCCAGAACGCCTCTGAGTTCCTCTTTGGTGATGAATGCAGAGCCCCAGGGTGGGGTGGGAACGACTTTGCTCATAAGATGGCCTGGGAGTCCGATATCCGTGGACCGTGTCACCCCTCTCCAGTTCAGAGCTCTTTCCTCTTTGGTCTCCCTTGTCCAGAGGTGGAGAACCAGAAGCACCCCAGCTCTGCAGGGGAGCCTGCCGCCCCAGCCTCAGTGCTCACGTGGTGCCCGGTCCCCCAGCCCTGCTGATCTTTGTCTAAGCAGACTAGAAAGGGGGCTAGGGATTGGCCCATGCACACCCAGGGACAGCAGGATTCTTATAAAACCGGACACCCGTGTTCTAGAAGCCCAGCCCTGGGGGGCTGACCAGTGTGAGGGCAACAGCACTCCTCCGTGCACTCCACGAACTTCACCTGGGGTGGCTCTGCCACACCTGTCCCCGGGGCTCTGCTTCCACAGAACAGGACAATGTACCTTACTTTAGCAAGGTCTCTGCCACTTCAGTTCTGAAGCTCCAGGGGTACCCGGCGTGTCTGTGACCCACGTGGGGCTTTCCTGCTGGCCCGTGGGCTGCCACCTGCCCATGCTGCCCACCACGGTTGAACTGGCTGCCATGCCTCCTGCCCTCCGAGGCGCCCGGACATGTGGTGGGAAGTGAGCGAGGGGCCGACGCCTGCAGCCCGTGGAGGCGTCAGGAGTGGTGGCCAGGCCCCTCTGCGCTCAGCCCAGCCTCCCGCAGGGCCCTTTGCTCCTGAGCGGGCCCTGGTTTCTGCCGCGGGGGAGGCTCTGACTCACTCTCTCCTCCTCTCCCCGCGGAGCAGAATTAGCTGCTGAATAATTCACGGTGTGGAAAGCAGCCTGGCTCCGTCCCCCGCCACCTCGCTGCTGGCTCAGGGCTGTGGAGCTAGCTGGACCTGGGAGGACCTGGGAGTCGTCCTGCCCCTACCCTCCTGTGCTGGTGCTTTCGGGCAAGCACTTGACCTCTGAGCCTTCACTGCCTCGTTCCTGAAACTGGGCCGGTGCGCCGTCTGTGCAGGGCGGGAAGGGGAGTGAGGGCCCCGTGCTCCTGCTCTGTGTTGGGTGTGCAGCCCAAAGAGCTCCCTCTCTGGGTGGGTGGGCGATGGCTTGGCGTGGGCCCTGGCCTGGGGCCTCTTCCTGCCTCCCCTGGGGGAGCACTCCTAGCTGTGGGGGCATCACCCTCATCCCGCTGCTGGGTGGCGGACCCCGTATCCTCCTGACTTGGGGCGCCCCTCTTGGCCTGGGAGCCTGTCTGTGTCTGGCGCGCACCTGGGCTGCAGGGGCCTGGCAGTCTTCTCCCCACATGTGGGCTGGGCCCAGCCGGGGAGGGGCTTCTGCTTCCCAGGCCGCCCAGAGGAAGCGGGGGCCCTGATGCAGGAGTAGAGGGGTGGTATGGCCTGGGGAGACCAGCTGTTAACCTTCGCTCTTTCCTGCCCACACCATCCACTGCTGGGAGCCCGGTGAAACCCACTGGAAACCCCACGGGCCAGACCCTGTTTGGGGGTGCTGTTTGGGGCTACCGCTAGCCTTTTCTCACACAAATCTGGAAGATGAGGACAGTCGTCTCCATTGTACAGATTAGCAAACTGAGGCTTAAAGAGGAGATTGGCTGAGAATCACATAGCGAGTGGGTGGTAGGGCCGGAATCCTGCTTCAGGCCCCTTGCCCCTGCCCCCCTAGGAGCCAGAGTCAGCCTTGGGGGCCAGGGGCTTCCTGAGTCCCCGACGGCTGGCCCCCTGCAGGGGATGTGACTGAGGGATTAGGTGCTGAGGGAGGCTGTTCTGCGGGCTCTCAGAGCCCTGGCTGGCCCTGTGCTAGGGGCTTGGCGCCTCTGCAAGACCAGGGGTCGGGTTTTGCATCCTAAAGGCTTGTGATTTCTCTTGGCCCCGTATTCCTGGGGCCTCCACCCTGGAGAGGAGGGGCTCCCTGGCCGCGGCTCCTGTCTCTTGGGGGCTCATGCTGTTGCTGAATGGACGGACTGCAGGACGGTGCTGCTGCGCGTTCTGTGGGGCCTGAGGGGTTGTGCGGGCTGGCAGGTGCTGGAAGGGGCAGAAGGCTTCTGGGGTCTGCTGTGTGCCGCCCCACCCCCGCACCTGCCTGCTTGCTGCCGGTCTGGCTCCCCTGGGACTGGGCTCTTCCCAGCATGCCAGGGGCTCCCCGAACCTGGGGCAGCTGATGGGCGGGATGCTCGTTTTACAGGGGAGGGGTCGCAGGCCCAGAGGAGGAGGAGACTCCCTGGTGGTTGCGTAGCCTGTGACCTGATGTGGCTTGAGGCCAGTCTGTCCTCCGTGGTGAAGGTCAGGGCTGTCATGGCTGCAGGCGGGGGGTGGGGGGAGAGTCTCAGAGCCCTCTCTGCAGACCGGCGTGCGGGTGCCTGGCTGCGGGGTGCCCAGCCTGGGCTCGAGTTCTGTAGCTTCCCACCTGTGTGACCTTGGGTGGGTCCATCCACCTCTCTGGGCTTCACCTTGGGATCTGCCCCCTTAACTCCTACCAGCCCTTCCCGACTCCCCACTCCCAAGCCTCCCACACCCCTGGTGTCCTGAGGCCGAGGTCACACTCACTCTCTGCCCTCAGTCCCTCTCGTTGTCACTCACTGTCTCCCCCAGTTAAGGGGAGACTGGAAGCTGTGAGCTGGAGGACAGTACAGGCTGGTGTGGTGGTGCTGCGATCAGGTCAGGACTAGGCCTGCGGAAGTCCAACAGTCAGGGGAGGCTTCCTGTCGGAGGCGCTACCTTGCCTGCCGTGGAGGCGGTGAGCCAGGCTCTGAACGACCAGAAGGCGAGGACCTGCCTGGAGCTTGGCGTGCAGTGGGCATAGCAGCTCACCTTCCACGTCGGCCCAGTGTGTGGGGCCCTGAGTGCTTTGGATGTTCCCATCGAGACCCTAAAGATAAGACCGAGGTGGCTGTGCAGAGACCTTGGGGAAGAGAGTTCTAGGCGTTGGGAACTGCCTGTGCAAAGGCCCTGAGGCAGAGAGAAGCCTGGGCCTCAGCCCAAGATAAGGGAGTCCCTCTGATCTGTGCTGCCTCAGAGCTGGTGAGTGCTCTGTGCCCGGGGCTGTGTGAGGCCAGCCTGGAAGGCCACTTAGGCAGGACCCACAGGAGCCAGTAGTCTCCTAGCAGAGACCACAGCACCCTGGTTCAATGCTGTGACTCAAGCAGGGTCAGCGTGTGCCTGTGAATGAGACTGGCTCCGTTGGCACCATCTCCACGATCAGGAGGAAATTCACTCTGGTTAAAAACAGCATTTATCGCCTCTCTTCTTGTTTATGAAAGTAAGACACATTCATGGAACACTTGGAAAATAGGAAAGAGTGTGGAGACAGGAAAAAACGTCCCTCTAGCTGGAGTCTGTCCACGCGCTTATACCTGGGGAGGGGTGCCGCCTAAGGCTAGAATTCGTCACCGGCGTTTAAGCGTCATGTCTCTTGGACCATGTCCTTGGTCCATGGTTCTTGGCGCTTGCCCAGCGTCCCACGACACCAGGATTCTGAGGCTGCAAGTGACAGAAACGTGCCACACGTAACAGAGCACACCGAGGGGCTGCGTGGAAGCTTCTAGAGCACGCCCTGCGTGGACAGCAGCTGCGAGGGTGCAGGGCCTATGCATTGGTGGGGGGGCAGGGAAGCCCCTGCTAGGCGAAATCAACTGTCTGTTTCGCTCTTAGCCAGTGCCCCGGCGCTGGGGAGAACCGACTGTCACGTGGCCCTCTGGCTGGGAGGTGAGGCTGCTGGCTGCCTCTGCCACCAGGTCTACACCCGCTGAGGGGGAGGTGTTGGGGCCAGACTCTTGCCTGGCGCTGGCGTGGGCTCTGCGCCCCAGGCCCCATCTTTGGGCCTTTCTGGGGCTCCTGGTTTTCTCGGGTCTGACGATGCGGTGACCAGCTCTGTCCCCAGCACTGTACTGCCCTACCTGGGGGACAGAACAGCTGGGAGGGCGCCTGTTTCGGCTCTGACCAGGGGCTCTTGGTCAGGGGTGGGCTGGGTGCTCTGTGTCTCTGACCCCCAAGCTACAGCTGCTCTACCGAGAGGCTCGTGACATTTGTCTAGTAAGCTGTTTGTTTCTGGGAAGCCAAACAGTAACACTACAGAAGTGAAACTGAGGCCCCTGGCCAGCCGGCATCAGTGGACTGGGAGACACGGACAGGCCCCAGCTCCAGCCCAGCGCTGCCCTGCCTGCGGCCACAGCCCCTGTTGCGCTTTCCGAGTCTGGTCCCCCCAGCAGGAGCTAGTCCACGAAGGCTCAGAGGGTGTTGGGACCAGACCCCCACTGGCCAAGGCAGCTCTGCTGAGTCCTTGGCTGGAGAGGAAGAGCCGAATCTGCAGCCCAGGGACTGGATCACAGAGAGAGAAAGTGCCCCACGTGGCCCCCGAGGAACTGGGGCACGTGACAGAGGGCGGGTGCGGCAGGACCCAGGAGCGCCTGGCTGTGCCCATTGCTGCCTCCTTGGATCTGCAGGGAGCCCACCCGGAGCCCTGTGCTGGGCCGGGACACACACACGGCCCCCAGGCGGCTCTCAGGGGCTTCCCAGGATCTTGGGGAGGGTGAGGACCCAGACCCACGGTCGGGTTGCTGCAGCTCAGCGTGGCGACGCTCTCGTGTCACACACCAGGCACTGTCGCCCAGAGCAGGGAGCCACACGCTGCCAGAGGTGGGAGGTGCTTTGCAGAGGACACCCGTGGCTGAGGTCCCAGGCCTGCCCGGGGGTCCCCGCTGCAGAGTCCCCTCATGCCCCAGAATTGGGTCTGCGCCTGCCCTGCTGGACTCCCGAGGGGCCCACGCACCGCTGACATCTGCTGAGACAGCGGGTGCCCTTCGTGCCACGGACGGGGCTGTTGGAGGCTGCAGTGGGCCTCCAGGCCTCCAGTCCAGTGGCAGGGGCAGGACAGGGCCTGCGCCTGGTGCCAGGTGGCCCTGAGGCTGCTCGGGTTCTTGTCCAAAGTCGGGGCAGGCGCCCGGTGTGCCCTCAGGGAGCAGGGCCAGGGGAGGGTTGAGTGACCTCCTGGGCTGGGCCTGGCGGATTTGAGGGGTGCCAGGGTCTGCACGTGGGCTGGGCAGGCTGCCGGGGGGGCGCTGCCTCCCTTCACACTGCCCCCCACTCGGGGCCTGGGCTCTTCATGTGTCGCCGGGCTCGTGCACACACGCAGGCTGCAGCGCCCGCTTGGTGCGCCCCTCCCCCTCCTGGGAGGTGGCCGGCTGAGGCTGGGTCCCCTCAGAGCGGCAGGTGGGCTCTGAACGGTAGGTGTGCCAAGGGTGCTTGGTTTTGTCCGCAGCACCCTCTAGGGCCAGGCGTGTCCTGTGTTGGCCGAGGGCATGGGGTGAGGCCGGGCTGCCCAAAGCCTGAGTGGCCCCTTGCTTCTGCCTCTGAGAAGAGCGCCAGGCACGGTGCCACTCTGCCCGGCTCCCCCGCTCCCCTGGGCTGGGTTCCTGACCGTTGTGAGGGGCCCTCCAGACGGCTGACCCCCGAGTCGGGTTGGGCTGTGCCCCGGGGTGGAGACGAGCCCTGGGCTGGGCTCTGGTCTGGATGATGATGTGACCGCCCGTCTGGTAGCTCCTGGCTACATCTGAGGCCTGTCGCGTGCGCCCCCGGGGGTGGCGGGTGGAGAGGCGCTTGCAGACAGGCTGGTGAAGAGCAGAGGAGTTTTCTGGGTGTCATGCTGGGAGACGTGTTAGGGCACTGGACCGAAATAGACACGCTCGCGGCTTCGAGGGCCGCGCCGGCGCCGTGTTCTCTGGTGTCTGTTCCCTCCGCCAGCAGGCGGGGCGTGGGCAGTGGGAGAGCGGGGCCTCGGTGTCCTTCCACGTGGCCCACAGGCCTGGAGGGCAGCAGGGAGTGCCGAGCCTGGGGGATGACCGACCAGAGCTTCTCTCTGGGGCTTCACCCAAGTCCCGCCTCGCTGGGCCTGTGTCCCGGTGATTCCTGGCGGGGCAGGGCGGTGTGTGCCCGTGAGGATGGAGGTGCAGCTGGAGTGTGTCTGTGCAGCCTGGTGGCCTGGACCTAGGACCTCAGGGTGAGGGGACTTGGCCAGAGAGCTGGACCCCTCCCAGGCTGCTGCATGCTGGCCACTGGCTGTGCTTTCTCCAGGCATGGCCACGAGCTCACCATCATGGAATTTGTGAAACCCAAGCCTGGCTCGGTGGAAAATCTGTTTTTAATTTCTGGCCGGCATCTGGGAGCCCCAGCCAAGTGTGTTCGGGCTGGGGAGCAGCGGCTGCACACCCGGCTCGGCTCCACGGCCCTCAGCACCCAGCCAGCCTGGCCCAGGGGTGAGGGGGTCTCTTCTGGAACTTTCCTCAGGAGGCCTGTGCTGGCCCACACCCTGTCTCCATTACTCAAGTGTGGGGGCCCTGGGTGTCCCTGCTGGCCCCAGGCCCCTGGCCTGGAGGACGGTGCCACCCCTGGCCTGGGGGATGCGTGTCACCCCTGCCCTGGGGGATGGGTGTCACCCCTGCCCTGGGGGATGGGTTCACCCCTGGCCTGGGGGATGGGTGTCACCCCTGCCCTGGGTGGTCTGGGCACCAACAAGGCCGTGTGTGTAGCTTGGCTACAGTGGGTGCCGAGGCAGAGGGCCAGCGCTAGGGGAGGGGGCAGTGCCATGTGGGGTGCGTCCTTCCCAGTGGGAGACCGCAGACGTAGGAGCTGTGGGAACAGCTCAGCCTGGCGCCCCTCCCCTTTCCTCTCCCAGGCCCAGGGCTCCAGCCAGGACATCTCTGGGTTCCTAGAGGGTGCCTTGGGGTGTGGGACGCTGCCAGCCTCCTGGACGCCCTGACCTGGCCTCTTCCTCTGGAGAAGGGCCTTTGGCAGCCCCAGGGCTGAGGTGGACAAGCCCCAGAGGCACTGGAGGGGTCCATGGCTCCCCCTTCCCACTCCATCCCTATCTACTGGAGCCGCCGCCCCGCTGCCTTGGTCACAGCTGCCAGGGCCTCCCAGGACGCCGGTCTGCAGCCTGGACCTGGTGCTGGGCCCTCACTCGCACTGTCCCTCTCTGGGAGTGCTCACCCCACACCTCACCGTGCCCTGCGGGCACCCGCTGACCCTGTAATGGCAGTTTAGGGCACCCCCGGAAGCTCCTGCACCCCTCCCCCGATCTCCCTGGTTCCCACAGTCTGTGCTTCCAGGCCTGCACTGCTGGGGTCTTGGGAGATGCCAGCCCACCAGGAGCTGTGTCTGCGGGTCCCATGCCCCCGTCCCCAGGGCCAGGCCTGGCGCTGAGTATGGACACCCTGTGTGTAGTGGTCCTCAGTCGGGCCAGCTCCGGAGGCCCTGTGCGTGGTGAGGCCGGTGTGGCCGACGTGAGGACACGGCAGTGCGGGCCGGTGAGCTCCCGGGTCCCGGATGGAATTTGGACTTGCCTCCTCTTTGGAGCTCGCTGTTTACCAGCTGGCCAGGCCACCTCCCGGAGAGTTGGTACAGGGGGAGGGGGGCAGCCCTTCTCCGGGGGCTCCCGCTCTGGCAGGCACACAGCCCTCCCAGCGGTGGGACCTCAGGCTGCGGTCACGCCCCCGGGCTGGGATCCCGGCCCCACCCCACTAGCACATGACCTGAAGGAAGAGCCCAATCTCCCGGAGCCTACCCAAGTCACCCCTGGACTGCTGGTCCCAAGTCTCCCTGCCAGCGCCGGCGCCTGGGTGCACGTGATTTCCCACAAGGAGGTCCCGCCACTGGGACGGCAGGGTGGCGGGGAAGCGGCCTCTGGCGCTGTGCTTGGGGCAGCCATGGGCCCACACTTCCCATCAGAACCTCCGTGGGGGTCTCCCAGTGGGGCGGTGTCTCCCCAGCCTGGCCGCGGGCTTTGGCGGCCTGCAGAGGGGCTGAGTGGACAGGCCAGCTCTCGGGGTCAGTTGCTGGTGGCACGGCAGCGGCTCTGCCGGCAGGGGTGCGTGTTCAGCAGGCAGTGTGTCCGTGCTTCTGATGTGCTCCCCGCGTGTGGCGTGCTCCCTCGCAGGCTTCCGTGCCACGTGCTGCCAGGACGCCTAGCTGAGCTGCCTGTGCAGGTGACACGTGGAGGTGCTGCCGCAGGGTCACGCGTGGCCCTGCCGGCCTGGTGGCCTGGGGCCTCCCGGTGCAGCCCGAGCCGGCGCTGTGTGGTGCGCATACCCGTGCGCTGACAGCCCACATCTGGGCTGTGCCGAAGGAGCAGAGCGGGCGGGGGGGGGGGCGCAGCAGGTCGTGGCGGGGACAGGCCTCCAGCCTTGTGCGCTCTCACGCTGTGGCCTTCCGGCTGCGATGGGGCTCGGCCTCTGCTGCACGGGCTTTTATTAGTAAGATCTGGTGACACACCATGGCCCTCCCCTTACAGGGCCGGCTGGATAGCCCCCTTGTAGCCGGACTGAGCTGGGGATCCGCCCACCCTGTTGGGACCACCCACCTGCACAGGGAGCCCGCCGAGGTTCACACAGAGACCACCTCTGCCCTCGGGCCCCTGTCGCTTGTCCCCTCGCCGGGGCTGGGAGGACCCGCTGGAGGCCAGGGACTTGTCGGGTCCCCTGATAGGCCTCAGATGTGGGCCTGGGCCTGAAATGGGACGGAGTGAGGCTTCAGACCCTGAGCTCTGGCTCATCAGGTGTTTCCAGAGCCGGTGGGGACTTTGGGGGCCTTAGGGCCTGGGGGGAGCGCCTGGGCACGGGGCCGGGCAGGGGCCTCCTTGGTGGATACATTCCACGGCCGGGGCTGCAGGGCCTTGGGACCGGTGGGGTGGGCTAGGGCTGAGAAACAGCAGCTGTAGGGCCGGGAGGGGTGGGTGGACAGGGCCCCCCAGCCCCGTGCACGTGTGTCCACGCCAAGTCCTCACAGCACAGTGCTTGAGGCGTGCTCAGGTGGCGGACGGCCAGCGCTGTGGCGCGCGGTCAGGATACGGGCCCCAGCGCCTTGTCTCGCCTGACTGAGTGCTGCCATCACTTCCATCACAGACGGAAAATTCCATTTGGTCAGAGCCCAGATGCTGATCAAACATTTCCCATTCAGAGGGGACGCCAGGCTGTTGAAAGGGAAGGCGGGGCCGCCACGGGAACGCCAGGGGAAGGCTGTTCTCTGGACGAGGGCAGAGGTCAGGCCAGGCCCGCCGGCCCCTGGGCGGGAGGAAGCAGCCGCCTGCCTCAGGCCTGGCTCCGGCCCCCACGTGGGCTCTGCTGGTCTGCAGCAGTGGGCTGGGACCCTGTGTCATCCAGGAAGAGGGTGCTGACACCTCTCCACAGGGCTGAGTGAGGCTGTCCTGGTGGAGGCCCCGCAGCCTGCCTCCCGGGGCTGTGCCAGGGGCCCACGAGCAGCCCAGTGGGGTCCAGGTTTAAGGCTGGCCTCGTCCAGGAGGAAGCCGTCCTGCCAGAGAGGAAGCTGGCCCAGGCTGTCAGAGCTTGGGGTGGGGGGCAGGGGCCCCGTGTTTCCGAGTGTCCACTGTGGGCCAGGCTTCAGGGCCAGAGGGGGCACCACCCCAGCTAAATTGATGAGCTTAGCGAGGCCTTTCCAGCGCCCCCTAGGGGAGATGTGGGCAGACAGACCCGGCGCTTAAAGGGTGGAAATAGGGCCCTGTCATCACGGTCAGGAAGGGCTTTCTGGAGCTGGGCAGACAGCACAGGAGGGGAGGGGGCGGAACCCCAGCTGCCCAGACGCCTGGCTTCCTGTGTGTTGGGCTAAAGGGGTGACATATAGCACCTGGGTCTCTGCCTGTCCTTGCCTTCAGGGAAGCCTCTGCAAGTCACTCTCCTGCCCTCAGGTACCCCTCCCGGAGCCCCGGGACACACTCTCACCCTCAAGGCCCTGGACCCGGGGCTCCCCGGCGCTGGGCCTGCCTTGCCCCTGCCTGTCACTTGTTCAGCCCGTGAGGCAGGGGTGGGACAGGAGGCTCCTCCCCCAGGGCTGTGACTCTTAGGGCCCCCAGGCAGGTGGCTGTGGCTGTGCCTGTGCGTGAGGCTGCCCTCGGCTGGCTGACGCCTCTCTCCGCTCCCCGTCGCTGGCAGGGGTCCGATGCCCAGGTGCTTGGGAACCCCTCCCCGCCTGCCCCCCCCAAGACCACAGAGCTTCCAGCCACAGGCTGCTGTTGGCACTGCTGCTGGGAGCGCAGGGGCGGCAGCTTCACGTGCGTGTGTATGAGTGTCAGGATGTGTGTGTGAGTGTACGTGTGTGGGTGTGAGTGAGCATGTGAACACGTGTGGGCATGAATACGCGGGGGTGGGCGTGAACGTGCACACGCCCACTTTGTCCGTGAGCGGCCTGGACTGCCCCCCAGCAGCTGGGACAGCGGCTCCCTTTCCCCAGCCCACCTGGCTGCGTGGGTAGAGCTGGCCTGGGAGCAGTACCCCGAGGGCTCCCCACGGAGGCACTGTTCTAGGTCTTTATGGGTGTTAGCTCATTTCATCTCACAGCAGCCCTACTAGGTAAGGGAGTGACGCCACTGTCCCTGTTCTATACGTGGGGAAACTGAGGCACAGGGACACTGACCCACGGTCACATTCTAGAACCAGGCAAAGCAGTGTTGGAACCCCAGCCCTCTGGTTCCCCTCAAGACTAGCCGCCCCTCTGGGCTGGGCAGGAGCCACTCCCTCACACCTCTGTCCAGCAGCAGGCGGTTCTGCCTCCTGGTGGGGACACCCGGGGTGTCCCTCCCCTCGACCTCTGCTCCTGGGGGACTGGGCACCAGCAGGGACTGCAGCATCGCCATAAGCTGGCCCTTCTCCCACGTGACAGCTGGGAGGGACTGGGAAATGTCACATTCCCAGAAGAGGAAGCCGGGCCTGCGGGAGCCGCACTGGCTCTCACGTGGCAGAGCTGGGAGCAGGCCAGGGGCCTCCCACGGCTGGCTGAAAAGAGCTACTGACAGGCTTCTGGGTTCGTGTTTTAATTATAAAGGTAATATGGTTCGTGGTTTAGGGAAAAAAAAAAAAAGATAACCAAAAAAGGAAAAAAGAAAAAAAAAGAACCCAACAACAAAAAACAAACGAAATCAAAGCTGTAGGAGATCCAAGTGCGCCTCCCGGGTGCCCAGGCCTGGCACGGCGCCTTCTGGGCAGTGTCAGCTGTGGTGGCCTCTGCCCAGAGGGCTCTCCCCCG
Organism: Lagenorhynchus albirostris; assembly: GCF_949774975.1. Taxonomy (NCBI): domain Eukaryota; kingdom Metazoa; phylum Chordata; class Mammalia; order Artiodactyla; family Delphinidae; genus Lagenorhynchus; species Lagenorhynchus albirostris. The sequence continues at coordinate 86,206,276 of NC_083109.1, forward strand.
ACCTGCTGGATGACGATGCGCCCTTGCAGACTCGCCCTGCTACTCCTGCCTGTTCTGCTTGTTCTGTTCTTCATGGCCCGGCTCCCATCCAGCAGGCCCCAGCCCCGGCCTCCTGCAGCAGCCGGGCAGCCCCGAGGACGGGGGGTCTGCCTGTCGGGTGCCTGCCAGGCCCTGGCACCTGACACGTTTCCCAGACAAGCGGTGAGCCCAGCTGTGCCCCACCCCGGCCTTGCCCCAGGCGCTAGGATCCTGCTTGGCCAGTGACGCTTATCTTACCTTAGTTTTCTCATCTGGCGAACGGGAGTGGTGGTCCTGGCGCCACCCGGGCGGTGGTCTAGGCCCGCGAGCTCTTTGGCAAGCCCCGATGACCGTGTGAGCCCTGGCCTCGTGCGCTGCCAGGCTGGGTGGACTCAGGGCCCCAGCGGGGGTGCCGCCTCTCCTGGGCCCGATTCCCCGGCTTCCTCACCCCAAGAGGGGTTTCCTTGAGGGGGTGTGTGTAGATGCCCTGATTTCAGCATCAGCTCCACGCACGCTGTGTTCTGCACGTGGGGGCGGGTGAGGGGATCCGGCAGGAGAGGTGGCGCGAGGTGGGGGGTGGTAGGCGGGCTCCGGCTGCGGCAGGAGGGGCAGCGGTCGCTGCCAGCGCTCGGCCGAGCTGGGGCTGGCGGGGGCCAGGCTGGTGAATGGGGCTCGTCGCTGGTGGAGATGTCTAGGCAGGCGTGTGGCGTGGTCTGACTGAGGATTTAGGGGAGCAGCCCGCAGGCGGGGGCGGCAGGGCCTGCGGCCGCTGTGCTTGGTCTCCAGCTCGTGCGTGTGAAGGCGGAGCCCACGAGGCGGTGCTGTTCTCGCACCCTGCTGTGTGCTGTGGGGTGGGGCGGGGTTTGTGGCTGACACTAGGCCCCTAAGGTGAGTCCCCTCCCGCATGACTGGCGCCTGTCCCTGTGACGGCCCTTGATTTCCACCGGAGACCCCCTGCTGTGGCCCGGCTGGTGTCCCTGTGTGACCTTGGACAACCTCTCTCCCCCCGCCCCGCCACTGGCCTCGGGGTCCCCTCTGTGACACGAGCACCCTGGGCCTGCTCCCTTCCCCCACCCAGCTGGTGGGCCAGGGTGGCCAGGTCCTGTCAGACCCTCCTGCCTGTGCTGCAGCCCCGTGGCGGTGCCCCGGCCTTTCCCAAGAGGGTGCCCCCTGCTGGACCTCACGCGGGAGGGCAGAGGCCCAGCCTCCAAACAGCACATCGGCCCCAGGGCACCCACGTGGCTTTGGATCATGGCTGGAGGTGCAGGCCCCGGTCAGGGGGAAGGTGGGAGAGCCCTGCCTCGGGTGTGGGGGTCATCAGGGATGGAGGGCTGGGCAGGCTGGCTGCTGGGAGGGCAGGGGGTGCCGTCCTGCGTCTGCCGCCTGGCAGCTGTCTCCTGGGAGACAGCCGCTGGGCACCAGCGCTGTGGTCCAGCGGTCCCAGTGCCTCTGTGGCTGAGCCTCTGGTCCCGAGGGGGCCCCGCAGGGGGCAGGCGGGCCTGGGGCGTTCCACCCCCCGGTGGCTCCGTAGGCTCACGGCCACGTCGCTGAGTGTCAGGATGCGGAGAGGGTGTTTCCAGGTCCCCCTGAGGTCTGCTTCTCTGTAGTAGTGCCGGCAGGGGCAGCTAAGGGGTGTCCATGGTCGCACCACCGTGGGGTGGGCACCTCTCTGTGGTACTTACTTGGACCCCCCACGAGGTGTGCACGGTCAGGGCTAGCCTGCTGCCCTGCAGCCCTGTGTCAGCTGCCACTCAACCCAGCAAAGCACGTGTGGGCAGAAAGGCTGTGATGTGGGCGCATGGGTTCTTCCTCCTTACCTCCTCTGAGGCTGTTTTTTTAACTGGTGAAATGGTGGTGAAGCACTGGGCCAGGCAAACTGAAGAGCGTGGTGCCCAGGCCAGGCCGGGCTGGTGCCTGTTGTGACAGATGAAGGCTCTGGGCTGTGTCCCTGTTACTCTGTCCACCTGAGGCCCCAGCCCAGGACTGAGCCCGCAGCGCGTGTCACCGCTGGATCCAGTCAGCTGCTTTCCGTGGGGGACGCTGGCCTCAGTGACAGAAGGGTGCTGGGGGGCAGCTCCTCGTCCCCTGGTGCCTCCTGGGATGTGGTCGGAGTGTGCTGGCCCTTCCGGCTGCCCAGGGCTCAGGGGCTCACAGAGGCGGTCAGATCCAGAGTAGTCTCCGCACTCAGGGTGAGGATGGTGACAGTGCTGACGGCCCCACACCCAGGGCCCTGCAGCGGGTGTGGGTGGCCTTCCCTGAGACTGTGCCTACCTCTTGTGGGGAGGCAGCATCACCCCCTGTTTACAAAAGAGAAACTGAGGCTCAGGGAGAGTAAGGGCCTTCCCTGGCCACGTGGCCAGTCAGCAACTGTGCTGGCCCTGCCCAGGGTCCCCCGCCAGCACCTCCTCACAGCGCCTGGGCCGGAATCCCTGTTCAAAGATATGTGCCTTGGGCTCTGGGGCCCAGGAGGTGGTGGGCTCCCATGGGGAGCACACAGGGCCTGGGCAGGGTTAGGAGAAGGGATCCCATGGTCTTGCCCACCTGGGCCCTCCAAGTGGGGCTTAGAGTCTTGGTGTCTATGAATGAAGACATGAGTCAGGGGTCCCGAGTCTGGGGTCCTGAGTCTGGGTGACCACAGGCACATCGCCCAGGTGCTGGGAGCCTCTATCCCCAGGGCTGGGGGAGGGTTCAGTGGGAGAGCGTGCCGGTCCCGTGGCCCAGGCGCAGGTGGAATTCGCTGGTACTGCAGTTGGGTGCAGAGCCAGGGCGGGGGTCCACACCTCCAGCACCACTTCTCAACCTCCCTCAGGCGCTGCTGCTGCTGGGGGCGGCCGCGCTGGCCTGCCTCGCCCTGGACCTCCTCTTCCTGCTCGTCTACTCCTTCTGGCTGTGCTGCCGGCGGCGCAAGAGCGAGGAGCACCTGGACGCCGACTGCTGCTGCACCGCGTGGTGCGTCATCATCGCCACCCTGGTCTGCAGGTGAGCGCGCGGGTCGGGTCGGGTGGGGGCGTGGCCAGCGAGGGGCGTGGCCAGACTGGGAGGGGCGGGCAGGATAGAGGGGTGACTGGGCCGAGAGGAGAGGGGCCGGGTGGACCGGCCGGGGGCGGGGCGGGGGCGGGGCAAACTGGGGGCGGAGCGGGCCGGGGCTCCCGGGCCTGTGCCCTCATGCGGCCCCGCCCTGTCCCAGCGCCGGTATCGCCGTGGGGTTCTACGGCAATGGGGAGACCAGTGACGGCATACATCGGGCCACCTACTCGCTCCGCCACGCCAACCGCACGGTGGCGGGGGTCCAGGACCGCGTGAGTGGCCGCATGGGAGGGGCCTCTTTTCCTGCTCCTAAACTGCGTGTGTGCGCGTGTGCCCCAGTGTGTGGGAGCGAGGCGTGGGCGTGTGTGGGAGCGGGCCCGTGCCCCGGCTCACGCCACCCCGAACCTGGCGCAGGTGTGGGACACCGCAGCTGCCCTGAACCGCTCGGCGGAGCCCAGCCTGCAGAGCCTGGAGCGGCAGCTGGCCGCCCGGCCAGAGCCCCTGCGGGCTGTCCAGCGGCTGCAGAGCCTGCTCGAAACGCTGCTGGGCTACACGGCTGCCATCCCATTTTGGAGGAACCCAGCCGTGTCTCTGGAGGCGCTGGCCGAGCAGGTGGACCTCTATGACTGGTACAGGTGCGGCCCTCTTTCCTTCCTGCCCCGCTCGGTTCCCACTAGTCTCTATGGGCCAGTCGGCGCCCAGCTCCCAGTGCCTGAGGTCTTTTGGGGCGAGGGGCTGGGACCACTGGTGGTCACTGTGGCAGGAGTCCCCCATGGGGACATACGTTACAAGAGTGAGGGCAGTCTCCATATCCCAGAACTGCCTGTGGAAGCTCCTCTGGGCTGTTTGCCCGGCTCTGCCCCAGCAGCCCCTTTCTGCTGCCCTGGGATTGGGCCCCCTGGGCCCGGCCCATGTGTACGCTGTGCCCCCAGGTGGCTGGGCTACTTGGGCCTGCTGCTGTTCGACGTGGCCATCTGCCTCCTGGTACTGGTCGGCCTCATCCGCAGCTCCAAGGGGATCCTGGTCGGGTGAGCCTGTGGGCCCTCAGGGCAGGGGGAGGGGGTGGGGCACCTGCAGCGCCATGTCCCCCGAGTCAGCCCTGTCCCACCCTCCTGTCTGTGGGTCCAGCCTGGCACGGGGTGCAGCCCTCATCCCGGCCTGGAGGGTGCTGACTGACTCTCTTTGCCCCAAGGGTCTGCCTGCTGGGGGTCCTGGCCCTAATCATCAGCTGGGGCGCACTGGGCTTGGAGCTGGCCGTGTCTGTGGTAGGTGATGGAGAGCGCAGGTGGTCCCTGTCTGCTGGCCAAGCACGGGGGGTGGGGTGGGGGATGCCACACTCATCACCCCTCCCCTCTTCCCCTGGGGGCCTGTCGCGGGCACACGGCCCGTCAGTCCCCGCCGCCCGCAGACTCACGCCACCTTCCTGAGCCAAATGCAGACCCTGGGGGACCAGGCTCCACCCCTGAGAGCTGAGGGGTCTGGGGCGGGGGGACGCCCAGCTCAGTCATCCCATCCTCCTTGCCTGCACCCACCCCAGGGCTCCAGCGACTTCTGCGTGGACCCCGACACCTACGTGACCAGGATGGTGGAGGCGCGCTCGGTGCTGAGCGGGGGTGAGTCTGCAGTTGTGTCCCAGCAGTCCCAGCCACACGTGAGGGCCAGCTGCTGCCTGCAGGGCCGCAGGCCATCTGGGTCAGGCCTTGCGCTGGCTCCGTTGACAGGGGGCGAAAGTCAAGCGTGGGGCTTCCTTATGTTTCCGACATAAGTTCCGCAGGAACCCAGATCTTGGCGGCCAAGAATGGGTGCGGCGCGGAGAGGCTGCCCTGGGCCGTGATGGACCTCACTCCTGGCCCACGTCGTGCACTGGATCCCAGAGAGCCGCCAAGAAGGGACCAGAGAGCACAGGGCGGGGGTGGGGGGGCAGGTGTTAGGCAGTTGGGGTCCAAGGCTTCTTCCCCAGCTCTGGCTGGGCTTGAAAGATCTTAGGTTTTCAAAATCAGAATTATAAGTGAATCCGCATCTCTGAACGTTGGACACTGAATCAACACCTGTTTTAATGGGGATGAGCAGGCCACCTGCACGCTCCGGCTTCGTGCCCCCCTTTTTGGGGTGACATTCTGGCCTAAGAACCGTTCTGCCCAACTGGCCTGGGAGCAGATGCCCGCCCAGGTGACCTCTGACTCCTTGCCCACCCCCAGTGCCCTGTCTGCTGCTCCCCAGGGAGGGGAGATACGAGGCCGCCCCCCCAAGAGAGAACTGTGCACATTTCAGGAACATGGCTCAGAGGAGAAGGGCCTGGGCCCTGGCCCCAGGCTCCCTGGAGACCATGTGCCCCCTCACACCTGCACGCTCACAGATACAGACAGGTGCACACGTGTAAATGCGCACACATGTGCAGACGTGCGCATAGACACCCACGTGTGCAGACATACACGTGTCCACAGATACACCTACACACACGACACGCAGACACAGCCGCACACATGCAGATAGGTGCGCGCACACATGTACGTGCACACGTGCAGATACTGGCATACACATAAATATATACAAGCAAGCACACGTGTGTCTAGCATACATGCAGGCGTGGAGACACCCATATACACGTACACACAGACACGCACGTGTAGACATACATCACATGCAGACGCACACAGCACACGCGGACGGCTGGAGTGGCTCAGCCGCCCTGACCTCTCTCCACAGACATCCTTCAGTACTACCTGGCCTGCTCACCCCGTGCCGCCAACCCCTTCCAGCAGGTGAGAGCTCGGCTGCTCCGGCCCCGCAGAGCATTGGTCCCCTGGCCCCTGCCCCCAGGTGCCCGCAGACCACGAGGCCCACTCTCACACCTCGTCGGGCCCCTGGGGCCCCAGGAGCTGTCGGGGGGCAGTTGGGCGAACGCCACGCTGACATTGCTAACTGCCCCCGGGGTTACCACCCTGACAACCTCAGCGCAAGCCTTTTGGGGTGGCCTGCTTAATGCCCTCGCATCCCTGGGACTGCTTTCATTTCTCAGGCTGCCCCAGCCATCCCTGTAGGGCAAAGCCGATTGTCTGGTGGGTGTGGGAGGAGCCCAGGGAAGCCCCATGGAAGCAGGGGTCCTGTACCTGCTGTGTGGAATACCTGGATGGATGTTGGCATGATGGAATTTGAAGGAAAGCCATGTAGCCCACTGCCTGTCATTCTACGTAACTGTGTGGCCCTCTGGGGTCCTCAGCACTGTTTATCTGCTCTAAAGACGCTGTATGTTCACTGTGTTGCCTCTGGGGTGTGTGGTCATCTGGGGGGCCAAGAAGAGGTGTCCCACAGGCCCACAGAGCAGACTGCCGGGCACAGCCATCCCACCCCATGAGCTCGTGGCCTCACAGGCTGGACGCCCCTTGGGCCGGCAGAAGCCAAGGGCACTGGAGCTGGCCTGCGCCGCGTGTGGGTGGGGACCTCGGGGAGGGAGAGACGGCTGCCCCCACCCCCGCTGGAATCAGCCGGCCTCTCTGTGGAGCAGAAGCTGTCGGGCAGCCACAAGGCTCTGGTGGAGATGCAGGACGTGGTGGCTGAGCTCCTGAAGACCGTCCCACGGGAGCACCCGGCCGCCAAGGTGAGGGATTGTGGGTGTGGTCAGTGGAGCCAGTGGGATCCCTCTTCGCATCACGAAAGGGAGGTGGGGTGCAGACACTGCTCAGGCTGCCTCCCGCGGGACCCTGCTGGGGGGTCTGGCCTTCTCTCCCACCTGCCATCCTTCCCCTCACGTCCCCGAGGATTTTTGGTAGGTTTTACAATGCAGACACACTCACACACACTCACACACGTGCGCGCACACACACACACACATGCACACACACACATACACTGTAGGACCAGTCTCACTCTGCACAGAGTATCTTGGACAGTGTTTTGTCCCTTAAGGTATTCTGAAAATTTCCATTGTCTTAAACTGTTCCTTAAAACGTGATTTTTAAAAGAACCAGGCCCGTGTCAGGGGACACGCGGGCGTTTGCTGTTTCTCCCGTTACAACGAAGGCCCAGCCCTGGTGGCCACGTGGGCAGGTGCTGTGCGTCCGTCTCCTCGCTGTCCCCCTCACGTCTTCAGCAGCCCCCTGAGACCAGGGCACAGACTTGGGGGGTCCCCCTTTCTCAAAGCCAAGGGTCCTCAGGGCCTGTGCCAGGATTGTGGGGGTCAAGGGGGTCTCGACGGCAGGGTGTGGGGTGGAGGGAGGCCTGTGGCAGGCTCAGGACCCTTTCCGGAACGTTGTGCTGACCTTGTGTGGTCCACGCCCTCCAGGACCCCCTGCTCCGTGTCCAGGAGGTGCTGAACGGCACGGAGGTGAACCTGCAGCACCTCACCGCCTTGGTGGACTGCCGCAGCCTGCACCTGGTGAGAGCCGTCTCCTAGAGCCGGCCCACGGCTGGGCAGGCACGGGGGGCGGCAGGGAGCAGTGGGGAACAGCTAGGGGCAGAGTAAGGGGAGGGGGAGGGGTGGGGGAGGTCGGGGGAGGGGAGCAGCTAGGTGGGGGAGGGGAGCGGCTAGGTGAGGGAGGGGGAGCAGCTGGGCAAGGGCAGGGGGAGGGGAGCAGCTAGGTGGGGGAGAGGAGCAGCTAGGAGGGGTGGGGGGCAGGGGAGGGGAGCGGCTGGGTGGGGGAGGGGAGCAGCTAGGAGGGGTGGGGGGCAGGGGAGGGGAGCGGCTAGGTGGGGGAGGGGAGCGGCTAGGGGGAGCGTGGGGGAGGAGGAGGGGAGCAGTCACAGGGCCTCTGCCCAGTCTGGAGTGGGGGCGGTGCAGGCTGCTGGGGGCTCCCTGTGCACACTTCATCTCACCCTGTGCTTCCCCGTCTCTCTCTCTCTCTCCCCCTCTCTGTCTCTCTCTCTCTCTCTCTCTCTCTCTCTCCCCCTCTCTGTCTCTTTCTCTCTCTCTCTCTCTCTCTCTCTCTCTCTCTGTGTCCCCGTCCGCCTGCCCTCAGGACTACGTGCAGGCCCTCACAGGCTTCTGCTACGATGGCGTCGAGGGCCTCATCTACCTGGCCCTCTTCTCCTTTGTCACAGCCCTCATGTTCAGCTCCATCGTCTGCAGTGTCCCACACACCTGGCAGCAGAAGAGGTGAGGGGCTCAGGGAGGTCCTGGAACTTGCCCCAGGCCACACAGCAGCTGGGGCCGTGTCTTCTGGACACCCCATGTCATAGCCAGGAGACAGGCAGGAAGGCCTCCTCACCTCTTGACACTCCCGGGGCCTCTGTAGCAACAGCCCAGAGGCGGTCCCGGTCCAGGCGACACTCGAGTCCGGAGCAGGCAGGCGGAACCGGGGTGCCCTGCCTGCTGCTGCTGGCTCTGTGCCCACAGCCCTCCCCACTTCTGACTGGCTGGGCTCAGGATGTCTCATCCGTCCCCCCACCCCTGGGTGCAGGTGTGCAGTGCTGTTGATGGGGGAGACCAGCTGACTGGGGGACTCAGAGCTTCTGCAGGGAGTGCCCCACACGGCCCTGGCCTCCGGGGCCCCCTCAGCTGGGTGACCAGGGGGGCAGCTACCTCCCATGGGCCACTGTGTCTTTATCTTTGAAGTAGTGGTCCTGGTGGCCCCTGCCTCAGTCTCCGCAGTCAGTGCTGGATTGAGTGGTGCACGGGTGTGCCAGGCCCGCCGTCCTCGAGCCCCTGTGCTGTGTCTCCCACTTGGGCTGTGGCTGTTTCTTGGTGGCCCACCTTGTCTGGCAAGTAGCCCAGCTCAGATCGCTTCCTTTCGTCTGCATTTCTACTCTACTGTTTTCTGTTGGGATGGTGTTGCTGCTAGCGGTGGCAGTAATGGTGACGATGGTGCTAGTCACGGTGGTGCTGGAGGTGGTGTGGTGATTGTGATGCTGAGGATGGGGAGAATGGTGATGACAGTGGTACTCATGGGAGTGGTGATGGGGGCGGTCGTAAAGATGGCAGCTGTAGGGGAGTGGCTGAGAGCACATCCCTGGAACCTCATGGCCTGGATTCAGGTCCTGGCTGTACCCTTGCTCATTGGGTGACCATAGGCAAGTCACTTAACCACTCTGGGCCTCAGTCTCCCTGCCTGTAGGATGGGGGTTAGAAGAGTACAAGCTCTTAGCGTGACGTGAGCCCTAGATGAACCACCGCACGCAAGCGCTCGGCCCTGGGCTTGGCTGGGAATTGGCACTTGGTCAGTTGCTGCTGCGACCCCACTTGTCTCACTACGAGGGGCACGGCGGAGGGACCCTCTGCTCAAGGCCACCCAGCCGGTGGTGGGGAGGTGGGACGTGAGCCCAGGCCTGGCTGGCCTGTACCCTCACCACCAGGCAGCCCAGTCCCAAGTCCCGTCCAAACCAGGCAGCGTGTGAGGCACCACACACCGGAGCACCAGAGGCCTGGCCCACGGCTCCCTGGGCTCGCCCTGCAGTGGCCTGGCTGGAGTGGCGGGCAGGGAGCCAGAGGGCGGCGGAGTCTGGAGGACTGCGCTCAGGCCTCCCGGGGCGGGCTGGGATGGCAGGCACCTGGCCGTCTGTGCTCCCCCAGGAGGGGCCCTGTCCCTTTTTTTTAATAGACAGTTGGTGTCCGTGTGCACAGGCTGAGGTGCGGGTTCCTTGGTGTCCCCGGGCGACTTACCCACAGTCCCGTTGTGGGTAGGTGACAGAAGCAGGATTGGAACCAGCTGTGTCTGTGGGTCTTGTGGCGGGCTGCCTCACGCCGGGGCCTGAAGCTCTGCTGGGTCCCTCCCTGCAGGGGCCCCGATGAGGATGGGGGGGAGGAGGCCGCCCCAGGGCCGAGGCCGGCACACGACAGCCTCTACCGCGTCCACATGCCCAGCTTGTACAGCTGCGGCAGCAGCTATGGCAGCGAGACCAGCATCCCGGCCGCAGCACACACTGTCAGCAACGCCCCGGTCACCGAGTACATGTGAGTGAGGCGTGCTGGGAGCGGGCGGGGCAGCCCAGGCTGGGACGGCAGACCCGAGCCCTGGGATGGGCTGCCTGGGACTCTGTGGCCGGCATGCACGGCTGCCGTGGCTTGGAGTGGGGACGCAGCCCCACCGCAGGGAGCAGGGACTTGAGCTGCTGCAGTGGGGAGGGGTGGGGCCTCGGACGGCGGAGGGGCCTTCCCGGGGCCGTCCGGGCTCTGGGTGGGCTTCCCTGCTGCTCCCACATGCCTGGGTCGAGGCCACGGGGAGGCCACTCTGTCAGATGGAGCGTCTGCGTTTCATGCAGGGAATGACGTTGCCAAGGGCCCTGGGCCTGGCCACGTGGTGGGCAGGCAGCCGGCGGGGCCGGGCTGAGGCTGGCAGGTGGCCAGCATGGGCCTGCTCGGAGCCCTTCACTGTGTGCCGGGTTCCCGGGACCCCAGGCCCTTGCTGGTGGGCAGTATGCAGAGTGGTGGGGAAGATGCGTGGAGTCCTGCTAGCTCCAGGACGGGCCCCGTTGGCCCAGGGCTGGGACTGCCGTGGCCAGTGGGCACTCACAGCCCCCCTTCCTCTCACCTCAGGAGTCAGAATGCCAATTTCCAGAATCCCCGCTGTGAGAACACCCCTCTCATCGGGCGCGAGTCCCCGCCGCCTTCAGTAAGTCTTGGGGCCGGAGGGTGGGTAGGGGCCCCGCCCCGCCGCCTCGTGTCTGCTGTGGTCTTCACAGGCAGTGCAGGCCCTGAGTGTGGGTCCCAGCCAGGGCTCTCAGGCAGGCATCTGGCCTGTGTAGACGGGGCTGGGTGAGCTCACAAGCTCCGGCGGGGGCCCTTGCATCTCTTCCCACCCCAGCCCTTCTTCCTCTTCTTTTCCTTCCTCAACTTCCTGGACTCAAGCCAGGTCTCGTCTCCTGGCTCTTCCATCTGGGCCTGGTGTCCCCTCTGGTCTTGGGAATGAGACATAGAAAGGGGACAGGGTGGGAAAGGAGCTTGTAGAGAGGCCGGGGCCCCTGGAGGGCTTCCTGGAGGTGGTGGGCCTCAGGGAACAGGGCTAGAGAGGCTGAGGGCCACCTTGCTTCAGAAATACCCGCCTGCGCGTGGGGCGGCCCCGTCATGCCCTGCAGCACAGAGCAGGCCTGGGGTGCCCTGGCCCAGGCTGTGCGGGTTCTCAGGCCGTGTCATGCTCGGGCCACCCTCCTGTCGGCACTCTGGTCTGCACCCCAGGCCTGCTGTGGGCCGGCCCTCACCCTGGCGTTGAGGCCCCCCTCTCTCTCTCTTTTTCCTGCACTCCCACCCCGGGCCCTCCTAGCGCTATCTGGCTGCCCTGGACTCTGGCGGCCACACGGGTTGGCAGTTTAAGCCCATGAACAGTGCCTGAACGCTGTGGTGGCTGTGTCCTCAGAGTGACAGGTACTGACCCACCTGGGTCCCCTGCCCTGCACCGCCTGCGCACCCACACCTCCGTGCCTCACACCCTTTGCTCACCGCTAGCCCATCGCCAGCGCTGGCTCATCAGACAGGGCCCAGCGCTGTCTTGGCTCAGCGCCCACGGGGCCAGCTTGCGGCAGTGCAGGTGGGCGGGCTTTGTGGCCCCTAGCCCAGCCACAGAGACCCTGGCCCTGGGCTGTCACCCTCGCATCAGGGGCAGTGAGCCCCTGCACAGAGCCCCCTCCTCACCCCTGGCCCAGCTGCAGCTGGCCCCTGCCCATCCGTCACCTCCCAGCGAGTCGGCCACCCAAACCCGTGTGCGCGTGCACACCTGTGCCTGGCGCCCTGGGGTGCGGCCAGCAGGCCCGGCCCTCGAAGGGCCGCCCCACGTGTCTGGAAGTGCACACAGCCGCGTGCAGAGGGGCACAAGGCCGCTGCGGCCGTCACACCGCGCCGCGCACCTGCTCGGGCTCGTCAGCGGTCTGGGCTGCTGCCCACCGCCCCCCAGCCCGTGCTGCACGTCCCTGGAATGACATGGCTCCCAGTGCCCGCCCATCCTCCTCCCAGCTCGCCTTCGTGGCCGCTGACGGGCGCTCACAACCTTCCCCCTTCCAGGAATCCTGGGAGGGCTCTCGGGGCCCAGGGAGATCGTCTGTCCTGATCTGCACACTGCGGTGTGTGGCCTCGGGTTCGGAGCCCCCAGGGATTGCTGGGGGCATGTGGCTGTGGGGTCAGCCTGCCAGGCTCCTTCCCGCTGGCAACCTTGGCACGTGCCTTGGCTTTTGTCCCCCGGATGGGCGTGTGGCCCCTTGCACACTGCTTGGTTTTAGCACACGTCTCTTCCACGTGTGTTCGTTGTGAGCACACGTGCACATGCATGTGTATCAAGTGAGGCCTCCATGCTTCAGGTTGGACAAGAGTGGCCGAGATGTGCTGGCTGTCCCCGTCCCCAGCTGCCTCTGTCCCTGCGTCCGTGACCCACAAGGAGCCCCCAGTTTGGTTCCCATCTGAGTGGGTGGCAGCATCACCCCAGCCTGAGGGGCCTTGGTGGCTTCGGGGTCCTCCCCAGGGGTGACGGGGCAGAGCCGCTGTGGAGGCTTCTCCCTCCTGTGACCTGTGGTGTCCGCCACTCTGGGCCCTTGGGCACAGCCTGAGCCCACACACTCCTCCTGGCCGCCCAGCCAGGATCCCGCAGGGGGAGGAGGACCCGTGCCAGGTGCAGTGGGGAGCCTCCAAGCTCTGGTTCTTGCCGGGGCAGAGTGCTGCCTGGCCTGATGCCACACGCCCAAGTCGGGAGCAGGGGCTGCTGTGCTCATCTCACTGGGAGAGGATGCTGGTCCCCGTCCGGAGCCTGGGGAGTGGGCGGCCAGACCTCTGCCCCCCGGGGCTGTCACTGCCCCCAGCCCCGGCCAGGGCTCAGGAGTCCAGGCCCTGGACCAGCCGGCCCCTCCCAGAGCCCCTTCTCCCAGGGCTCTGTCAGCTGTGCCGCCACGTGGTCCTGCCCCATCCCACCCCGGGGTGCTCCGGCACACCCCATGGAGGCCCTGCCCTGCTGTGCCCAGTGCCCGCTGACCCCCTGCCCCCTCCCCTTGTCTCCCTGCAGTACACTTCCAGCATGAGAGCGAAGTACCTCGCCACGAGCCAGCCTCGCCCCAACTCCAGCAGCAGCGGGCACTAGACCGCCCGACAGCCACCCGCCCCACGTGCCAATCGCCCCACTCCTCCCCGGGCCGGCCTTGCTGCTTACACCCGCGGCTGCCTGCCGCACCCTCCGCACCCACCCCGGGCCTGCTGCCGGCGCGCTGTGGCCACTCGCCCCCCTCCTCCCCTTCCTGCAGGGGCGTGGAGATGCCCGGCAGGCTCCTGCTGGTGGCGACGCAGGGGCTCTGGGCCCGCACCCTCTCCTTGGCTCACACGCCTGGACACCTGGGGGTGCTGCCAGCGACGCCCGGGCCCTCCTGGCCCCCAGCCCCGTGCCCCTCTGCCTCCGAGGATTCGGGGATTTGCAGAGCCCTGCGCTGGGCCAGATGTGTCGTGCTGGTGCTGTCCCTGCGGACCCCTGCCGTCTCCTCGCCTGGCAGCTGCCCCGCCCCACCCCTCCCACAGCTCTGATGCCTCTCTGCCCCTTCGATGCTTCTGTGCCTCACCTCTTAGTTCGTAGGCAGCGCGGTGCTCCCTGTGTGCTGGGCGTCTGGAGGGACGGCCGTGTGGACCCACCCGCCTGCTTGTCTCCCGCGCGTGGAGACCCTCGTGTGGCGCCTTCACATGCCTCTGCAGCAGCTATAACTCCTTCTTTCCCTCGCCCCCCACCCCACCCCACCCCACCCCAGGCTCTCTGCATCGGGTCCCCACTTTCTCTGCTTCCCTCCCAGCAGCGCTCTCTCCCTCAGCACCCACCCCGCCTGTGGCACCCAGCCCTCCCCGGCGGCAGGAGACAGCGGGTGCCACGCGGAGCCCAGGCTGCTCATCGAGTGCTGGCCGCCCTCTTGGTGCCAAGACCCCTCCCCCACCCCAGAGGCTTGACAGCTTCATCCGGTTCATTCCTTGCACTAACCACATTTGTCATCTCTAGGGCAGGCGGGGTGGCGGGCCGAGCGGCACCCCCTTTTCGGTTCCCTTTCCATCCAGGACAGGCACAGTGTCCCAGAGCCGGCTGGGGGGCTGGACCCGAGCTGGCTGTGAATGTGCCCTTGGCCCCTGCCGCCCCTCTTGGGACTAACCACTGACCTCACTCCAGCCTCCGAGAGAAAGCACCCCTGGCCAACCCAAAGCCCGTGAGTGTGACGCCGAGTCCAGGCCGGAGCTGAGTCCCAGGATAGCCAGCTGGGAGTCGGGCTGGAGGAGGTGTTTCTTCTCGTGGTGCTGCTGGGGGGTGTCGAAGACCGAGAGGCAGCCCAAGGGCCTGGAGACCCTCCCTGGGCAGGCGCTGCGCCAGGGGACCGTGTCCTCAGGAATGAATGTCCCTTGGGCTGTAGGACTGAGGTCCCTGTGGCCTCAGTCTCCCTACCTGTGAAGCGGGAACAAGGCTTCCCTAAGGTGCTTTTGGCGTAGTGTACAATGTTTGCTGTGTTTCCTGCCGCAGATGGGGGTGCTACCCCCAGATCAAGTTGGAAAGTCCCCTGCCGGTCCCAGCCCTGCCCAGCCAGCCTGAAGCAAGAGAGGCCAGGTGCAGCCTCTGCCCTGTGTCAGTCCAGGGGCAGCAGAGAGCCACTTGGCAGCCACACGAGGCCCCAGGCCGGGGCAGACAGCAGCCGGCCCGGCAGTTTACAGACATGGGGGGCTCTTTCTCCCAGAGCGGCAGGGCACCCCTTCCCCAGGGTGGCCTGGAAGAGGCCACCTTCCTCTGTGATCCCTTCTTTGTGCTGGTATCTGGGACCAAAAGCATGGGTGGGCCTGGGACTAGGTCACATCTCCCCCGCTCCTGGGGCAGCCTCTGCCCTGGACGGGGTTGGGGGAGTGAGTAGGCAAACACGGGGGTGCTCCAGGTGGGCCTAAGGGCCCGCAGCCTCGCATCTGAGCCTTCGCACACGGCCAAACCTCACTGAAAGGCACCTTGTGCTCCAGGCCCCCCACTGTACACACACACACCACACACACATATACATACATACAGATATATGGCGGTACCACAGCCCAACCGACAAGTTTTTCTGGGCTCCACCGCCTGGGCGGAGCATTCCTGCGCGGCCTCGGATCAGAGGGGTGGCGTCGGGCTGTGCTGCCTGGGGCGCCGCTCGGAAGCACAAACGGCCGCCCGGGCCCGCGAGGCCGAAATGTGAATGTACATAGCGTGAGAGCCGGGCGCCGGGAACCTGCGCCGCTCGGAGCCCCTCCGTGCGTGCGTCGTGCGCGTGTCTGCCCGCCCATCTGACTCCACCCAGTTCCTTCTACTCACTGAGGCGGAAGAAAGGAAAACGGGAGAGGTTAAAAGGGGTGCAAGACCGAGCCTCGGTACTGGAGGGGGAGCGCATCTCGCCCTTGGTTTTCTTTTTGCTGTTTAATTTCAGGCCGTTTCCTAACCCGTCCCGTCCCGTCCCGGTGACTTACCCTCATCCGCTCCCACCCCTGCACCTGTGGTTCTTGCCCCTCGCAGGCCCTGCAGCATCTTGGGCAGTGGTCCTCTACCACGTGGATGGGAGGGAGACGCCCCGAGGCCCCTAACGGGCTAGGCGGGCAGGAGGGGTTCCAGTCCGGTCGCTCGCCGATGGGGCTCCTTGTGCAGGCGCACGCTTCCCCCAGCTCCCCTGGCCTGGTGTAGGGCCTGATCGGAAGCCCTGTTCCTATATGCCCCTCCACGCCCACCCCATCTCACTATGCAATCCCAGTCCAAGCTCCATTCCCTCCCTACCCCAGGACCCCCGCCCCGGCCGGGAGGGGTGCGTGGGTGACAGCCCTAAATGGGGGGACGAGCGGGGACCAGGGCCTCTTGGGCGGGTTTTGTTTTGTTTTGTTTTTAACCATAATGGTTGTGTGCCGCACCACTTTATATTTGTTACATATATCTCTCGAAGTAATTTTGTTAAAACTCCCCCTCCCAGGTTTCTCTCCTGGCCCTTGCATCCCACCCACAAGGTGATTAGCGTCCTGAGCGGGGAACTGAGGCCTGAACCGCTTGGCATTCTCCAACTTCCGTAGGGCCATGGCTGTATGTTGCTGTCGCTGTGTTTCTGGGTTTTTTTGTTTGTTTTTGTTTTTTTAACTGGGTTTGGGGTTTGATTTTTATTTCTCTGGGGGCTTTATTTTTCTTGGCAAATACTAAAAATCTCGTCAATGTAATTTCTGTGGTTTCTATTCAGCTTGGGTTTCATGTTTTAAAATAAACAAATTTTAAAAAACAGGCCTCTTTCCCTGAGTTGTTTTGGCTCCCGCCCAAGTCTGTGGGCAGGGCGGCCACGTGCCGGGAGCCACTAGAGCCTGGGCGACCCTGATGGGCGGGGTCTCGCGGGAGAGGGGGCCTGATGGGGCGGGGCCTGGTGGGCGGGGCGGGGCGTCAGGTGTGCAGAGCGGCTGGCGCTGGGAGCGGTGGTCTCGACGGCTTGAAAGCCTCATTTGCAATCTGGGCTTGCGCTGGAGGGGCCTGAGGAGACGCGGATTCCTGTGAGGAGGGCCCCGTCTCTAGCCAGCAGGAGAGGTGACAGACCTGGCCCTGGGCAGGGCTGTTGGAGCGGGTCAGAGAGGCCAAATGGGAGGATGGTGTGTCTCCAGGAGGAGCATCTCCTGAGTCCCCACTGTAACCCGAGGCGGGGTTCCCAGTGCTTCCCCGGGCGCCTCGCTGCCCACTGGCCTCGCTGGAGTCCTTACCAGTGGTCTGAGCAGCAACTCAACCGCCGCCTGCCGAGGTAGGAAGGATCATTATTGTTCTCATTTGAGAAGTGGGCTGGGGAAGGCGCCGTGTCGTCGGAGGCCACATAACCCAGCACGTCACCCTGGGTGGCAGGAGACATACCGCCCACCTCGCAGGGAGACCCTTAGGACCCGTGAGATGGGGGGAGGCACGTTAGCCCGGGAGAGTGTTGGTCTTGCATGCCAGGTGCACAGGTGGGCGAGGGAGCTGCGAGGCCCGGTGGAAGACACCAGGCTCCCGTGGCATTGCTGGCGCCGAGGTTCCTGGCTCTCGGCGCTATGAGTGCCTGGGTTGGCGGGGGCACAGGGCGGAGCTTCTGCCTCCAGCACACACCAGCAGCCTGGTCCAGTGGTTTCCGTTTTGACTTGGCTTCTGGGGGAGGGGGCCCAGGATACATAAGCTCTGATGGGGGGCTGCTAAGCACCCAGGAGTGGAGGCATCTGGGGCTCCGTGCTTCTGCGGTGCCATGTGGGGACAGCGTGAATTGTCTCTCGTCTTAGGTTTAGCTGCCAAGCAGAAGAATCGTGCTAGAGCTGGAGGGGGCGTGGCCCAGAGAAGTGCGTGCGTGTGTGCGTGTGCGTGTGTGCGTGTGTGTTTAAGGTGGGGAAATAACAGCATGCTGTGAAGGCTGATGGTAATGGTCCCGTAAGCAGAGGAAATGGCTGCAGCAGGGAAGACGAAGAGTCCGTTGGGGGAGTGATGGTCCTGAATCACCTGGAGGGGCTGGGACCTAGGTCACAGTGGAGGGGCCGGCCATAAACAGGACTGCGGTCCCTCCTGCTGGCCTGGTGATGAGAGCATATGTGCGGCTTGGGGCTGGGGTGGCAGAAGTTCTTATGAAGTAGAGAGGAGGCTGGAGAGGAAGCGGGGTGCCATGGGAGAGCCAGGGGCAGGGGCAGTGGGCCTCCCCAAGGGCCCCTGAGGCGCTTGGTCTGGAACTCAGGTGAGACTCACCAGGTGGGAAGGCAGTCCCTCCAGCCACCCAGGTGTGGGTAGTGAGCAGGCAGAGGGCCGGATGCAACAGGTCAGAGACTACGGGCTTGGCCAAGAGAAGATGTGGAAGCAAGAGAGGCCAAGGGAGGTGAAGGCGACTTCAAGGGCATGACTGGACCCTGGGATTTCAGCCAGGGGAGGACAAGCCCTTGAGGGGTGAGGGATCTGGGGTCCAGTGGGGGTCAGGAAATAGGAGGGAGGGAGCTGGAAAGATATGAGGTGGAGACAGAGTGGGATGCCATGGGGTAGGCAAAGTGTGAGGAGTGACTGTGGAGGGGCGACCAAGGCGGGGGCGGGGCAGGTTGTTGGGGGGCAGGTTGAGGGGATGCCAAGGGTGTGGGAAGGGTCACTGACACCAAGTCACCAGGAGCAGTGTGGGAGAAAGTGGCCCCCAGGACGAGGGGGCCTGTGGATACCCACATGGGGGAAGGGGCAGCAGATGTTGTGATCCTGTTGGGGGAGGGGGCAGGGGGCCGGGGAGAAGGGTCTGCAGGTGGCCGCAGGAGCATCTCCAGGAGTGAGGTGTGAGGAGGGCATATGCCCGGCAGGGGGCGCTGAGTCCGCAGAGGACGAGAAGCTACGGGCAGGGCCAGACGGACCCTGTTGGAAGACCCACCTGGAGTCCTAGATGGGCTGGGGCGGCCCAGGAATCTGCATTCCCAGCAAGTTCCCAGTGACCGCCGGCTGCTGATCTGGGGCTCAGCTGTGACTACCACGTTCAAACAGGAAGTGAGCGATCACTTGGCAAGGATCTGGGGATTTCACTGGGATGAGCCAGGAGGAGATGTGGCCAGCCCTGCATCAGAGCCAGGGGACAGGACAGTGACATGGGTGGCCTGCGGTGGCCTGCAGCATCCGGCTCAAGCCTGCCTCTTGACATCACACATACCGCACCAACAAAATATTGGTAATAACCAATAGATTCCAAATATTGGTAATATACCAACTATTGGTAATAACCAAAGATTCATGATGTGAACTTTTAAGAGCAAGCAAGGGGCTGCAGAGACGGTCTCCCCTCCCTGTCACTCGGGGGCTGCACCCCTAGATCCGTGTGGGGTCCCGGGAAAGGTGGATTCGGGCTGGGAGAGGAACCACCAGCTCTGGCCACCAGGCGGTGCCCAAAGACCATGGTGGGTTACACATGGGGGGAGTGGGCCCCTGAGGCCTGGGCAGGGGCAGTAGGGGGCATATGCGGAGGGAAGCAGCCACAGCTCTGAGCCCCCAAATTCAGCAACCTCCAGGGGCCAAGACGAGGAGCCCCCTGGACCCTGGGCCCCTCCTGGCGCTGGACCACTTACGTGCCTTCTGTGTGCCCAGCCCTAGGCTCAGAAAGGACTTGGGGAAGGGGTCACCTCCAAGAACATTTGGCAAAGTTGGGCCTGAGGTGGCAGCAGGACCGGCCAGTTGGTCTGGCAGACGAAGAGATGAGGTTGGCACTGGTTTCCCCCCGCGCCACTTCCGCTCTGACCCCAGACCCAGAGAGGGCAGGACTGGCTGAAGCCTCCAGCAGGTCAGGCCTCTCGAACCACCGATGGAGCCTATGGAAAGCTCCACAGTGGTTGCAACAGGTGGAGGAGAGTCGTGGAGACCCAAGTCTGTAGGCCGTCCTGTCTCCCAGCCCCCCAGGCGTGCTGACAAGTCCCACCTCTGCACCTCTGCCCAGGTTGTGCCAAGACCTGGAACACCTTCCTCTCCCCACTCTGCTTCCCACCCCAGCTCAGATGTGCCTCTTTGGGGGAAGCTGGCTGTGATGGCCCAGCTGAAGGGAAGTTCGTTCAAACTGAGCAGGGAGGGGCCCCACCCTGGCACCCTTCCCAGCCCCTCCAAGACCTGGCTCAGCCTCTGCTCTGGCCAGCTACCCCGGCGCTCACCCGCGGGCAGCAGGGTAGCTGGGGGGCGGGGGGGAGCGCCCAGCAGCCCCAGTGGTTGCGCTTTTGCTTTTTATTTTTGAAAGCCCACAAGTGACGGGCAGTTTGGGAGGGCCAGCCAGGACCCTCCCCAACCAGCCACTAGCCCAGCGTGTGGTCGAGGGGCGCTGACGCCACCAGAGAATGGGGCTTGGCCGCCCCCAGTCGCGCCTGCAGAAGGGAGGTCACCTCTTCTGCTCCGTGACTCATCTTGGGGGTGGGGGGGAGAGCACCCCCTGCACACCCCTGAGGGCGGCGGATGGAAGACATCAGGCTGCCCGGTTCCTATAAGGCCTCCTGGACCTGCTTCCCCTTCTGAGGAGGGAGAACTTCCCTCCTCCCTCAGCTTCTTGTGTAAGAGGAAAGGGCCGAGGTGCCGCTAGTCTGTGGCCCTCTGTGACCCCTGCAGGCCCAGAGCACCGGGGGCTCAGCGCCGCTTACATTTATCCCCCTTTCTCAGGTGGAGGTCGAGGCTCCAGGAGGGGTGGGGCTTGCCGCCCAACCCTGGGCTCCTCTGCTCTGCTGTCCCCCTGCTTGGTGCCCCCAACCCATGCGGGGACAGCTTGGACCAACTGTGACCTACCGATGGCCCCAACTCTGATGCAGACTCCACCTGCCCCGGCCACACCTCTGCCCCGGGGTCCCGCCAGCTCTGTGCAGAGGCGATGCCAGCTGCTGGAGGAGGGGCACTGGGGCCCGGGCTCCACACTCTGCCAGGGCAAAGGCTCCTGTGACGCACACTGGCAGGAAGGAGGCCCATGGCCTCTGCCCACAGGTGGCAGCAGTGCTGCTGTGAGCCCCTCTCCCCGCCATGCCCCCACCCAGCCTGGCACACAGTCGGTGCTGAGTGGAGTCTGGGGGTGTGATGGTGAGGGGCCCTCTCTCCCTCCTGCTGTCCCAGTCACTGCCACACCCCCAGGGCAGCTGCTCTGGGAACCGTGCTGCTGACTCAGGGCCACGCAAGGTCCCGCTGGGGTCAGGCCCTGGCCAGCTGCTCCCCAGGACGGGCAGGCACCAGCAAGGGCTGTGAGGAAGGGGTCCTCTCCAGCCTGTTGGGGGCGCTGAGTATGTGACTGGACCGGGAGGGGCTGGCATTCTGCCCCCAGCTCAGGGGTGCGAAGTGAGGCGCTCTTCAAACCACTCTGTCTGCTTTCTGATGTGTGGACAGGGCTAAGCGTGGAGCAGTGGGGAGCAAGGAGGTCATAGGGAACAAGGAGCCCCAGGTCCTAGCAAGTACCCACGGGGGTGGGGCTGGGGCAGCTGGAGGCGGGGAGGGGCGGAGGGGGAGGGGGAGGGGAGCGCAGGGGAGGGGGAGGTGCAGGGGGAGGGTGTGTGTGTCCAGGCTCAGTTTGAGGAAGAGGAACTGAGGGCCGCCCCAGGCTGCCTGGGAGGGTGGGAGGAGGGGATTCCCCAGCTGAGGCCAGAGCAGCCCCTCCCCGCTCCTGCCATCACAAAGCCTTGATTTGAGGAAGGGCCAGAGGAGCTGCTTTCTGTAGAAAACAGGGCAGAGACCCGTCCAGGGTCAACAGGCTCCTGGGACCCGTCCAGGGTCAACAGGCTCCTGAGACCCGTCCAGGGTCAACAGCATGGTGCGGGGGCGGTGAGGCCAGGATCCAAGGTCAGCCTGAACTCGGAGTTTGAGTTCTTCACCAGCCCGGCTGCCTGACCTTGGACATCACATCACCTGCTCCGAGCCTCAGTTTCCCCATCTGCAAAATGGGGCAAGAATGTGGCCTCTGTGGGCTTGTGACAGAGATGAAGCTGGGTAAGGAGGTCCCAGGTCAAGCCACAGCCAGCCCCTGTCCTCCTGAAGGGAGGGCTGGACCCTCTGGCAGCTGTCCAGGGGCAGGCCAGCACAGACCAGGGCTACAGAGTCTTAGAGCTGCTTGTCGGAGTGAGACCTGTACATCCAGAGGTCTCCCCTATGTCCGGGGGTGCCCTGGGCTGGTCATGCCGCTCAGGTACCTGGAAGTTGCTATTTAAATCCCAAGTTCCCTTCCCACAATAGCTGGCTTGGAGGTCTCTACACACCTCCCCCACACGAGTGCAAACAAGCCCTCAGCCCCCCGGTTCAGCTTCCATGAACCTGCAGCTCAGGCCCAACTTCCAGCTGAGACCAGGATGCCCACGTTGCCCCAAAGAGCATCTTTATTTGCAGCAAAGGACGTCACCATAGCAACACACTTCAATTCCCTGAGAACTTTTCCCTTATCATTCACTTTCCTAGCTATGTCTTTGCAGAAGGAAAAACAGAAGACAGAACACACCTCGCTGGTCAGGTGCGCCGAGCTGGACTGGTAGGAGACAGGTTCTATGCAGGAGGTGGGCAGGGAGAGGCCAGATACCACGACATATAAATACATAGAGTGTTAGACATTTCCATCAGCTTTAACAACAAAGATTATCCCAAGTTCGGCTGCTGCTTTTTCTGATCCACAGAAAAGATAAAATAGCGCCCTCCCCAACCCCCCGAAAACACAGACAAAAACTCCCTACTTTGTACCCACCCCCTTTCGAAAAAGAAGCACAGTAAAAAATACTGTCACAATATTTACAGACACACCCACTATGGGTGACTTTCTCTCTACTTTGGAGAGGAGATAAGATCCTCAGCTGACTCCCCGTCACAAAGGGAAGATGGCTAAGAGAGCGGGAAGACCCCTGCCCGGGATTGTGCCGCACTCCACCCAGCGGCAAGGCCACTGGGGCTGCTGTTCCCCAGGTACCCAGGCCAAAGCTCAGTGGGAGGAGGGGACTCGGGTCACATCCCCCAAACCCAGCTTTCTCGCAGCACTGAGCAGGGTGAGTTGTCCTGGGGGCTCTAAGGAGCCAGGATCCCAGGGGGCAGGCGCCTGCAGCGCTGGGCCTGCGCTCAGCAGGAGGGAAAGGCACCTGCACCTCGCTGCAGAGCAGCCCCTGGTCCCCATGCTGCCCAAAGACCCCAGAATGATAATAAACCTGCCCTCAGAGTGACCTCTGACTCACAAATCCTTCTGGGGTGGAGCATGGAAAGACAGGCGGTGCCTCGCCTGTTCCTCGGCACAGCAGAGCTGCCCAGCAGTCTGCTACACGGATGGGCACACAGTACACACACACACACACACACACGCACGCACAGCCCTGGGGGAGCCTCGAATGCCAAGGCCAGGGCGGCACAACAGGGGTCCCCGGGCCCTTTGGATACCAGGGGTGCCCGGGGACAGGGTTTCAGCCGTAGCTGCTAGAAGATGGCAGTGTGGGGACACCAGGGTGTGTCCGGATACAGGTGGCAGTGGATGGAGCGGAACCTGTGGGGACAGAGTGGGGGGCTGGTCCGTGTGGGGTGCGGATACCGAGCTCACAGCACCGGGGGCCCTCTTCCACTCAAGCAGGCTCAGGGTCGTACTCTTTCATCACGCTGCTTAGCTGCAGCAGACCCCAAGGGACCCGAGGGGAGCCCCGCCCCCATCTGGGCCTCAGTTTCCTCACCTGGATGGGTCGGCCTCCACTGAGAAGGGCCCCTTAATGTGGACAGCATTCCGCTTGTTTTCAAACATGCCGTAGCTCAAGGTCACCTGCAGGGGGAGGGACAGAGTGACGCTGGGAGGGGTGCCGATGCCACCCCACCCTGCCCCTTCCCTCCTCTCCCAGCCGCTCTCCTCCATCCCCATCCCTTCCTGGCCTGCTAGGCAGCGCACCTGCTCATGGAGCTCGGAGGCGGGGACCTGCTGCAGGTTCTCCAGGTGGGAGTGGAAGAGCCCGCTGCGGATGAGGGGCACGCCCAGCAGAGCCTCCACGATGTAGCCGATGGTGCAGTCGTCCGGCAGCCGGATCCGCTCGGCCGTGCTCATGAAGTGGCCTCCGCTGTGGGAGGGCCGGAGGGCCGGAGTGAGCCGAGGCGGGAGCTGGGCAGGAGCCCACCAGGCAGTGTCACCCTGGCCGGGCCCAAGAAGGAGGTGCACATGGCCGGCCTGTGTCCCTAACGGGCTCTCACGCTGGCAGCTCCCCACCTCCCTGAGCCCCAGGACAGCCCCCTCCTCCGTATCAGCCAGATGATTCTCTGTGACTTGGGGGTTACCGGACGCAGGAAGGGGTCCTGCCCAACCTGGGTGCTGACCACCCTGGTGGCTGTGGGCAGTGGTGGGACGACTCACCCTGCCAGTACACGTGAGGTTGGGGACACTGGTGCTGGGAAGATGAGTCAAGCCAGGCCCCCAGTGGGGGGACCTTGCGGTCTGGGGCAGCCTCGCCTGTGCCCCAAGGCACCCACTCACCTGGCCCAAGGGCTCATCTTCAGGGCCAGCCCCCGGCTGATGCAGAAGCCAGCCCCGCCGGTGGCAAACCAGAAGTGGACAGGCCGCTGCGGGAGGGGGCACGTGGTGAGGCTCCCAGACCCTTCCCCCGGGCTGCAGGGACACCTCCAGCCCCTCCCCGCTCGGCGTAGGCCTGTGTGGGCGGAACACTCACCACCTTGCTCTCGCTGACCCTCTCTGTGGCCTGGATGGGCCTGTCCAGGCTGGGCTTGCCGAGGTAGATGTCCTGCGTGTGCGGGTAGCTGGCCAGCAGCTTCAGCAAGGCGCGCACGTTCACGTAGTTATCGTCATCCACGTGGCAGAACCACCTGCGGCGAGGCACTGCCGTCAGGGGGGCGCGCGGGGGGCGGGGACTGCCAGGGCGGGAGCCAGCCCGAGGAGGGGACGATCCCGGGCCCCAGCCGAAAGCCAGCACTCACTTCCTCCCCGATTCGACGAAGCGGTCATACTCCACGGCCATCTTGCAGGACAGCGCCTGGCGGCTGTGGGCAGCCGAGCAGTTAGTATTGACCACGTTGCCTGCGGACGAGGGGAGGGGCTGTGAGTGGGTCCAAGATGGCTCAGCGAGGGCGGCCTGGCCCAGGGTCACACAGCAAGCCCCGTGAGAGCAGAGCAAGAGAGGGTGCGTGGCAGTCTGCCTCGGGGCGCCCTGGGTTCGAGCCGTGCCTACGGTGGCCTCCCCCTCAACCCCTCCCTCGAGCAGGACCCAGGCCCGGCGATCTCACCCCCCAGCCCAACCCCCTCCTAGGCGCCCCGCCCCGCCCCGCCCCTGCCCATTCAGGCGGCTTTTTCCCAGCACCGGCCACCTGTTGCCGCCACACCAGCTCAAAGGGCCCCGGGCGCTGAAAGGGCCTCATTTGCATGAGAATTGGGCGGGGGGGGCGAGTGGTGGGGCGGAGCGTTGAGCAAAACCCTTGAGTAAACTGCCCTCCCAGGCCCGTGGCCTCGGTGACCTCTCCAGAGGGGAGGGTTTCCTCTGGGCGGGAGCCCCCCCAGCCTCCCCACGTCCAGCGCTCACCCGTGCGCCTTGCCAGGGCTTCATCTTCCCCGTCCGTGAAAATGTACGTCTGCAGGGAGAAATACGGCCTTGAACAGGCAGCTCTGTGCCCCGGCCACCGTGGGGTCCAGGGCTGGGCACCCTGCGGCTTCACAGGGATCCTTCAGTCACACCCATGCCCCACCTTTGAGCCTCAATTTCCCCACATGCAGAGTGGGGCTCAAGTGCCTACCCTGAGTGGAAGTGGGCTGGGGGCCCAGGAAGACCCCACCCCCTACCACCCCACCCCCTACCTCGACAGCTGGGCCCAAGGTCAGCCGGCAGCTGCGCCCGCACGAGCCAGGTGCGGTGCCCCGCCCACCCGCCAGGTAACCGGCTCCGGCGGTCCTGCACACCTGGCAGGGCACACACCCTTACTTACACAGTGCCCAGCCTGTGGGAGGGGCGGAGGGTGGGGGGGGGGCAGGCGGAGGAGGTCCGCTTTGGGAAGCCAAGTCTCAATCAGTCGGGGACAAAGGCCTCTGCTGGGCGGCTGCCAAGCGCTGGCGGACAAAGGGCCCAGAGGGAGGATGAATCACCAGGCGTTGTCCGCCAGCTTTGTCCTGGGCCGCGCTGCGAGGGGAACTCGGCCGCATTAAGCGGGAGTGGCCGCACAGCCCATTACCATACAGCTGGCCTGGTTAACTGGGCCGGGCTGGGCACAAGGTCCGGCGGGCTGGGGTGTGGCCACAGCCCTGCAGTCCTCCGGGCTGGGCCCTCAACACCGGGGCCTCCCTCGCACCCCTGGCTGCGTGACCAGCCAGTGCAGCCGGTCACCTCTGAGCCAAAGCAGCCTCCGGGGTTCTAAGGAGACGCGGTCCGCGGGGCTGAGGCGGGAAACCTCACGTGCCCCAGCGCAGGAATCAGTGGCCCCAGCACCCATGCGGCCTAGCAGCCCCGCCTGCCGCGTGCCCTGCTCAGGGCCACGTCAGGGCTCCACCTGCGCCAGCCGCCGCTGCCGGGACCGCCCCGCGGGGGGCCAGGAGCTGCCAGCGCCCGCCTGGGCCCGTCGGCACACGGGAAGCAGCGTTCCTTTTCCTCTGCCCGGCCCGCCCAGCGCGTGCCACCCAGCACACCCGGGCGTGGCTGAGTGCAGAGCCCAGGCCCGGTGGAGGGTGCTGGGAGCACGGGCAGTGGGAAACCCCCCCCCCCGTGCCCACCAAGCCTCGGTTTCCTTCTGTGTACAAACGGGTGCAAGGGAGGGGCCGGCGTGTGCAGGCCTGGCATACAGCACGAACCCAGCGACCTGGCGCACTCACCTGCGGTGCCCACCCTCAACTGGCAGCTCCAGCTCCTTGCCCAGCCTGAGCCCAGACCCGGGCACACTCTCAGTGAGGTCACAAGCTGGCTGGGCCTAGAGAGAGCTAAGGGAGGTGGCAGGCTCCTTCTACACCCTCTCCACGCACGCACCCCCTCCTTCCAGAGCAGACACCCCAGGGCAGCCCGCACGCACAGACTCGCATCCAGCGCCCCCGCCCCCCAGCATCTCAGCCCAGGAATGCCGTGGGAGGACGAGGCCGGCCCGTGCAGACGCGCCGTTGCCGCCACTGGATTAAAAGGAAAATGCTTTCTTAATGAGATCAAGGGAGGCCTGTTCTCCTGAGCGCTTGGTGGTGCCCTAAAAACCCAGCCCAAGGCTACGGAGATTAAAGTCACCTTTGTTCAGCGGGGAGTGCTTGGAGGCGTGAGGTGTGGGGTGTGCGGGTGCCGGGCCTCCGGTCTCCCCACATCAGAGCAATCAGGAGGGGAGGGGATGGGCTGCCCGGCCGCGGGCCTCACCCACTGCGCAGAGCCTCATTTTCCGCCCTCCGTGCAATGGGCGGAACCAGAGTTCACGGGTGCCCAGAGCAGAGTGCTCCGACGCGTTCTCTTCTTTCATCTCCCTAATGGCCCTGGGAGGAGGGCACCATTACGACCCGAGTGTACAAGTGGGGAAACTGAGGCCCATAGAGGGGCAGCCCCCAGTCTGCGGTCACACCCCGGGGCAGAGGCTGTGCTGGTCCACCCCAGCCACGCCTTCCAGGGACCAAGACACACACCCCTCCCCCTCCCCCCCCCCACCCAGACCCCTCCCCACTTCCCCAGAAACGACAGGGCTGGAGGAGGAAGAGTTGGGCAGCGAGGGCCGCAGGGCTGGCTGTGGGTGGGCGGGGGGACACCCACAGGAAGCGGCATTGTTCCTGGAGCTGCGATTCAAAGAAACACAGGATGCCAAGCTCTCCCCCCAACAATTGTGGCTGCCGTGGTGGCAGCCGCTGCAGCCTGGCCCACTCCGGGAGGGATGGGGGAGGAAAGTGTGGGCCAAAGGCCCAGCCCCTCATCCTGGACTTCAAGGCCCGTCACAGTGTGGTCCCTATTGACCACCCCCACCCAAGTCACTCCAACTGCTGGAAGTTTCTTGCACACCCCTCATGCTTGTGCTCAAGATGCCCAGTTGCCCTTTCAGGGCATTTTCTCCTCTCAGTCTAGCTCAAATGGCGCCTCCTCCAGGAAGTCCCTCCCTCCCCAACACGGGTCAGATGCCCACTTTCAGCTCACACAGCCTCTCTGGGTTTCCCCCGCTGCGGCCCTGACTTCCTTGAGTCTCCCCCATCAGACTGGGTCTGAATCACCCCTCACAGGGCTGGGAAAGGAGGTCTCTCTGTTGAAACAGTTTCAAGGACCCCTCCCCCACAGGACACCATAAGAGGGGTTCCTGCTTGCTGTGACACATGAACCGATTGTTGGGGACAGATTCGGCCTCTCCTGGGTGGGGGGCCTAGTGTGAGAAGGAAACCCAAGTGGCCCCTCAACGGGGAGCAAAGGGTCCAGGGGAGGGACGGCCTCCACCCCGACTCTGAGTACTCCCTGGGCTCATTCCCTACATCTCTAGGCTTTGCCAGTCCTCTTTTACGACACCCTACTGGAAGGGCAATGCTTTCCCTGTTTCAGAGATGAGGAAACTGAGGGTCAGAGAGGCCCTTGGTCTTGCCCAAGGTCACCTAGCTTGGCTGGGACTGGTACCTGAGACCCCCCTGACCATATTCCCTCCACTGCAGAAAGCCCCCAAAGTCCAAGACGAGGGGTGCTCAGAGCTGGTGGCAGCCCAGAGGGGGCTGAACACTGCCAAAGGTCACACAGCAGGGAGGCAGAGTCCTGGGGGATGGTGCCCCACAGGGCTGTCACTCAGGGATGTGGGGGACCCCACAGGCCCTCATCGCCAGGCAACCTGAGTGGCCAGCACGCCGGCGGCGTTCCCATGGAGCACATAGCTGCACACAGAGGCCGGACGCCTTTCTCCACTGGAGAAAGGGGCTTTGTTACCTTGCCCAAGCGGCCGGCGTGAGAGCCGCCCGGCGCTGGGAATCCTAACGGCCCAGCAGCCGAACAAAACCCGCAGCCCCCGCCGCCCCCCCCGCCGGGCTGCTGAGCCCCTGCGAAAGGGACGCTGTGTTCCCAGGGCCCCCTCCCCACGCTTGGACCACAGAGGACCCTGCACCCCCAGGCCCCATCGGGACCCCATCACGGCCCTGCCCCAAAACAGGGCTCAGCCAGGCCAGAAGGCCCCCAGACCTCGAGGGCTGACACAGGGAGGAAGCGGTGTGGGCTCTTCTCTGAGCCCCCAGCCCGGTCAAGGTCCTTCACCCTCATCCCAGATACCCAGTTTGTCCCTTGAGTTTCCCAGCTCAGGGATATCCCCCCCCACCCCCCACCCCCACAGGGCTCACATTCTGCCCTTGTCCTGCCCCAGCCCAGCCGTCGTGCTGCAGCCTGGAGGGAGATTTTCAAAGTGGGGTGTGTCTTTATTTTATGTGTGTGGAGGAAGCCGATGCTCAGCTAGGATGTACTGAGCACAAGGTTCCAGGCTCCAGAGACTTCTGCACTGTGGAGAGAGGACCGCCGAACAGACTCTGAAACCCAGCGCTCTCTTTCTTTTGAGATGGACTCCCCAGGGCCTACTAACGCCCACCCCCAACTTCAGAATATTTTCTACAGTGACTTGTCCCATTGCAAAGACTGGGATGGGGATGTGCCTGGCCCTGAGCCCAGGGGTCCTAACCCCCCACTCCGCCTCTAAGGAAAGAGTCTTCTTCCCAGGGAAGGGCATGAGCCCAGGGTGACGCCCATGCAGAATCTGCCTTGGGGAGGTTTGGGGACAGTAATGCCCCGTTAATGAGTTCCAGTGTCTGAGGGGCAAGAAGCATCGCAGGGCGCCAACCCCAGGCGCTGGTGGCTGGTGTGGGGTCAGTGCAGGCCACCCAGGGCCCTGGAAGTTGGCTGGGGATGGGTCCCCAGCACGCAGTTCCACAACCGTATGGGGAGAGTGGCCCCACCAGGAACACTGGGCTGGAAGGGGGCAGACCGGCATCACTCCCCCTGATACTCCCAGTGGCTGTACAGAGGTGCAGCCTGGCGCCCATCGGATGCTGCCACCAGCTGGACAAGAGGGCACCTTCTCCCCTGCCCACTTGCCCAAGTTGCGGGGGCTCACCATCTCCTTGTGGCGCGAGATCCACGTCTCCAGCAGCAAGTCGAGGCGCGCGCGGTGAAACTTTTTGGTGGTCTTGACCGCGATGAAGACGTCGTGCGGCGTGAGTGGCTCGGCCGGGGGCCGCGGATGGCCGTCTGCGGGGCGGGGGACGCTGCCGGGCGGTGGGCCCGCGTCTCTACGAGAGCGGGTCAGCAGGCTGAAGTACTCGGACAGACTGTGCACCTCGCGGACTAGCACCCCGGGTGCCGCCGCCGCCTCCAGCCCAGGAGCTGGGGCCGCCCCCGAGGGGCCCGCCAGGCTGCGCAGCGCGCGCCGACCGCGCTCAGCGGGCACCGGGGGCGGCGGAGGGTCGGCCGTGAGCACCAACAGGCAGGCGAGCAGCGCGCCCGCCAGCGCCAGCAGCAGGCGACGGCCGCAGCGCTTGAGCATGGTGGGGTGGCGGCCGCACGGTGCGCCCAGGCCCGCGCGCCCTGCCCGGTGCGCCCTGCCCCTCACTCCGGCGCCGACGATCTGGGGTCCCGCGGCAGGTCCAGCAATGCACCGCCCGCGCCCCGCGCTCTTAAACCGCCCAAGCCTGGCCCCGCCCCCGGGGGCGGGGCCCTCTGCGAGGCCCCGCCTTCAGCACGAGCTCACTGGCTCCCGGGCCCTGGGGCGGGGCCTCTCCAGGTTGCCCCAGATGCTCTGCAGAGCCCACGTGGGGCCGCGGCGGGGGTCTGGGAACTGCCGAGCGGGCGTCTTGGGCTCCCGCCCCCGGTCCGCACGTGCACGCCCCGCCCCGCCCCGCCCGGATCGCCCCGGCGGGCAGCGGGGCGGCGTGGGGATGTAGGTCCGCCCCGCCCCAGTGGCCCTGCAGGGGAAACCCAGGCTGGCCAGCGCCGGCTGGAGATATACCCGGCGTCTGACATGCGGAGGGGCGCGCCCTCGGCGCTGTGACGGGGATTCTGGGACAGGGACTTCGGGCTCAATCGTCCCGCGGGGGACGTCCTTCCTTCCTCGCTCCACACTTCCCCTCCCCGAGCCCGGCTTCCTGCCCTAGGGACGGCGCAGGCCTTGTAACAGGGCTGGTGCCTGGGTGGACCTGCCCGCTCGGTCCAGAGTACCCTTTATTAATATCGAGGAGGTGCTTAGCCACCTGAGCCACAGGTAGGAACACGAGGTTCCAGCGAGAAAGCACCTTACCAAATTCCATCCCTAGCCCGCGAGCTAATTTCCTCGTCTCTGCCCAACGTCGGAGGGCAGAGGATTGGTTCCCCGAAATCCTCGGGCGCCCCGTGGCGCCCCGAGAAGAAACCGAGATCGCCCCTCCCCGCGCGGGATGAAAGGCCGCCTTCTGTCCCATTTGGTCCCTCTGCTCTCGGGCCAGATGTGGCCCAGCTGTGCCCCCGCCCCGCCTCCCCGGCACACGGCGGCTTCCACCCCCGGCCCTTCCCACGGGCTGGGCCAGCCCACCGCACGAGCAGGGGCGGCAGGAATGTGCGCCGACAGCCGGGGTTGAGGGTTAGGGACGAGGGGCGAGGAAGTGGCCAAGGGCTCCCCGTGGCGAAATCAAAGTCTGAGTCGCCCGCCCGCAGCATCTTCCGGAAGCGCGGCTAGGGGCGGCTCTCCGCTTGGCTGCCTCCTTCCCCTCCCTCCTCAGTTCCTCCGCATCCCCTCCTAAGGAGGCCCTAGGCGACCACCGCGGCTAAACTGGTCCCCCCCTTAGCGCTCACTCTGCCCGCTGGTACCCCTTCATGGTCCCTTTCCCTCCACTTGAATGTCAACTGCGGAGAACAGGGCCTGAAACGTAGCAGGTGCTCTATAAAGATCTGCTGTGTAAATGTCTGGCCCGGGTTCCAGACTCTCGCCTGGCGCGTTTGTTCTCAGGGCCCTGGGGCCCTACCCCTTGCCCCTCTGGGATGGGGTGCGGTGGAGGATGGGAGTTCCCAGGCCTCTTCCTGTACCCACCCCCAAGGTAATTAGCAGGCGCCACCTCAGGCAGGCAGATGCCTGAGCAGATGGTGCTGGCTGTGCCCAAGTGACGAGACTCCCATGGAGTCACCTCCTGCCATAAACCCCTCCCCCATCGGCCAGAGCCCCGCCTGGGAGCCTCTAGTCGGCTGGGGGGAAATGGACCCGATGGCGCGGTGGGCCACCCCCAAACAGTCAGCTGAGCCCCAGCACAGCTCCAGCCTCCTGTCTGAAGGGTCTCTGTGCCCCATTTCCCTCGCCCCACCACCGATGCTTATCTATCCCAATTCTGGGCTATTTTGAGAGGCAGCCTCCTCCACGACCTTCCTCTCCACCCTGGTCTCCCTGCCCCCAGTCTACCGGCTCTATTGATTCTCCACTCAGAAACCACACAGCTTAATCAGACCCCCACGCCCCTGACACACACACACACACACACACACACTCACAGGTCAAAATCTTTGATGGTTTCCCATGGCCCCTGAGTTCAAGTCCTACCCTCGTGTCCACGTACCTCCCAAATGGGTCCCAGCTCCATTTCTTGCTACTCCCTGCAATGCCTCCCCGTTCTCTAACAGCCACCAAACCGTCAAGCCCCCAAATCTTTGCATGAACTGTGCGCGTACCTGGGATTCCGTTGGTGGCGCCCATGTTAAGTGGTACCCACTAGGGGCTGAGCATTCTGCAAGAGGTAGGAGGGACAGCAGCGTGAAGCCGTGCCACCCCACACTCCCACCTGAGGAGGTTCTGTGAGCCAACCCCTCCATGGCCCCTCCCCAAGGGGCGGGACCCCCTGCTCCGCACCCCAGAGCATCCCTGCTTTCTCCCCGGTTTGTGCTACATGGTCCTGGCTGCTGTGTCTTTGACACGCCAGACAGCAGACGTGATGTGCCCATTGTACAGAAAGCAAGTTGAGGCTGCATTGTACTCGGGGAGCAAGGAGGAGGAACAACTGTAGAGAGGGGCAGCGGCCCAGCC
This sequence comes from Lagenorhynchus albirostris, assembly GCF_949774975.1. NCBI lineage: Eukaryota > Metazoa > Chordata > Mammalia > Artiodactyla > Delphinidae > Lagenorhynchus > Lagenorhynchus albirostris. The sequence continues at coordinate 86,238,603 of NC_083109.1, forward strand.
TGGCAGGGGCACGGTGTAGAGGCCAGCAGGAGGTTTTCTGCACCTCTCTGCAGCCAGGCTTGGTGGGAGTCCGGGGACCTGGGTGTGAGTTCCTGTGTGGGAACAGCAGGACAAAGCTTTGCAGCATTCTTGTGGGGGCCATGGGCTTTGGCAAGAGTGATTCAATTTCTTTGCTGTCAGGAGAATGGAATTTCGTGGTGACTCCTTGAGGTCTGAAAACTGTAGGGGGGTGGCGGCCTAGCCACCCCCGCCCCCTTCCCTAGGCTCAGCTCCAGCCTGAGGCACTCCCCTCCCCTGCCCTCACCCTAGACCCAAAGGCTCCCTCCAGGGACCCATTGGGCCAAACAGCTCTGAGGAGGGGGGGTGGTGAGAGGAGGAGGTGCTGGGCCCAGGACAGGAAATGGGGACCCAGGGAAGGGATGGGGAGGGCTGAGCAGGTTGGCAGGAAACCCCCTGAGGCCTTAGGGTCCTTGGGAAGGGGGGTGGGGGAGAGGCTGTGTCGGGGTCCTCCCCAGGTGTGGGACACAGCCCCGGGGCTTATCACCTTGGACCTGGAACATTCCTCCTCTGAGCCTCAGTTTCACCACCCATAACACGAGGACGCCATTGTCGTTCATCTTAGAAGGTGCCGACGGTAAGTCAGCCCAGCAGGCGGTCTGGCCCTCTGGCTCGGGGACATGGGTGTGTGCGCCTCTTAGGCGGCCGACCTCCGCTCAGCATGGCACGGCCCCTCCACCAGCCCCCGAGTGGGGCTCCTGGGCAGCCGGGTGGCAGAATGGCTTGAGAACTGCCGAACGAGGCTGGGTGGAGAGGTGGCCGAGGACAGGAGGCCCACATGACCAGCGAGGACCCAGGGGACTCTCCTTGCCTCCCTGTCAGCTCAGAGGAGGTGTTGTGTGCCCGTCCGAGCTCAGGCCCCCTTTCCCGGATGGGGCTCATCCTGGGGCCTCCCGCAAATGGAATCAGCCCCAGCAGGTTCTAGAAGCCCCTTCCCCACCGGCTCCTGGAGCCTTGGGGCTGGCCTCCCCTGAGTGTCTCTTTCCCGGGAAGATCCAAGAGACATAATGGGTGACCCATTAACTCGAAGCGGGTCATCCAAGGCAGTCCTGCTCGGTGTCCCGGGAACAGCCTTTCCCAACCCAGCAGCAGAGCCCAGAGAGGGAAGGAAGGCACAGTCCCCACCCCCACGAGGTGGTGGCCGGCAGGTGGAGCCGGGCAGGGGCCTCACGCTGCCCCACCTGACACAGACATGAGAAGCCTGTCCTCAAGGCTGCCGTCAGGGTGTCCGAGGAAAAGTGACAGCGTGAGAGCCCCAGATGCCAGAGTGCCCGCGGGCTTCCTAAGGGGCAGTGAGTGGCATGCCCGCGGTGGCCCAGAAGCTTCTGGACGCAGAGTCGGTGCTGGCAGAAGGGGAGGCAATGGGGAGGGTTTGGCTTAGAAGCTCAGCGCAGAAGGGAGGGGGCACAGCAGGCGACGGCAGCTGATGGTCTGGGTGGCAGCGCACCCGTGAGAACAGACAGCCTACAGCTGCAAGTGAGCACCCGGCCCAGTTTCCCCTGCCTGCCGGCTCGCTCTGCCTGCAGCCCCTCACCCCCGGCCCACGCTCTGTGTGGTCTTGGGCCAGTTCCCTTCTCTCTGTAGGTCTCAGGATTTTACAATCCTGAGATATCTGTAATAAGGATATAGCTGGTACCTGCCCCGCCCTGCCAACCCTGGGCTGGCTAGGGGCTGGTGCTCTGCAGACGGATAGCACCAATGAGCACTGGTGGCCTCTGGCCCTTTGGCCTGAACCTTGGGGCCTGGTGTGGTCAGAGCAGCCAGGCCGACTTGGCCTGGAGGGCTGAACAAGTCTTCGGGGAGTGTGGACGGACGGATGGATGAGGACATACGGAGACTCAAGAGAGCGCTTCTTCCCCCCCAGCCCCCTCCCGCTCAGGGGAACATGGGTCTCAGAGTGAAAGGAGGCCTAGCAGGGCTGCCCACTGAACTCTGAGCTGGCAGTGGGGATGGGGCCTCAGGGCAGAGCTGACCCCCATGAAAATGACCGCATGCTACGTGTCTGCCCTGCACTGGGAAATGGGCATTTCCCACTGTGCCGCCTCAGGAAGGCCTCAAAAGTTCCCACTCAAACCATTGGTCTCACACGTGGGACACAGAGGTCCAGAGAGGGGAAAAGGATGCCCTTGACCCCACGGGAAGGTCAGGGTGTCTCAGCCCCGGGACCAGGGTTTGCGCACACAGTGAGGGCGGCAGGCCTAGAGCTGGCAGCTGTGTTTCTTCCTGGTGGCTACGCTGGGGCCATCTGGGCCGCGGGGCTGGACGGAGCTAATCTGATTTGCAGCCCCCGATGGCAGAGCCCCACCGCCAGAACCCATTACTGACGTCCTGCGGGGGCCAGACTCCCACCAGGGAGACACCAGAGCCCCTGTGCCCCAGCTGGCCCTCGTCTTCCCAAGAATGGCTAGCTTGTGCTGGGCAGGGCTGAGCCGTGGCTGTGCTGGTGCCTGCCAGGCTCCAGGCTCGATCCCCTGCCCCAGTCATGACCCTGTGCCCAAGTGGTTGGGACCAGACCCCAGGAGCAGTGGGAGGAGGGGCTCCGGGCCGGATGGGGTAGCGGGGGTCAGAGTCTTGGCTCCCAGGGAGCCCCGCTTCCTGCGTGAGCCTGAACTTGCCTCTGTCTCCCTGACCTCAGGTCCCTCCTCCATCTGGAACACGGGATGGCGTTGTCCTCCCTGTTGCTCACCGGCATGGGGGAGGACGTGGCATCCCTTGATATTCTGGGCTGCCCTGGAAGCTTGGGGGGAGGTACACGCCCAGGAGCGGCAGTCACAGCCCCAGAGAGATACGCCACCACCGTGGACCCATCCACCCATCTGTCTGTCTGTCCATCCAGCTGTCCGTTCACCCACCCATCCAGTAGCATCCCTGGGCGTTCTCCATTCCCAGCTCTGGCTCCAGGAGAGTGTAGGAGGTGACTCAGACACAGCCCCTGGTTCCAGGGGGCTCACAGCCTCCTGGGGAGGATTCTTCCAGCGCCCAGATGTTCCCCAAACAGGCAGAGGGTGGTAGGGGCTGGAAGATGGGTCAAGTCCAAGTGTGCCAGGGGCCTGGGCAAGGGAGAATCCACCTTGTGCCACGGCTGGGGGTACAAGGCTTCAGGAGAGGCTTCCAGGAAAGGATGGTGACTGTCACCCTGTAGCTTGAAGGTTTGGGCAGGCGGAGGTGGATGGGAAGGCAGTCGCGGGTGACTGGAGAGGTTGTGTGTTTCGATGGGGGTGTGGGGAGAGCAGTAGTGGGAGTTGAGGCTGGAGAGGGGTGAACAGGAGCCTCAGAACCCAGGCTCAGGAGGTCAGGCTGGGGTGGGGCTGGGGAGGCCCTGGAGAGGGGCTGGGGAGGGGCTGGGGAGGGGCTGGGGAGGCGCTGGGGAGGGGCTGGGGAGGGGCTGGGGAGGGGCTGGGGAGGCGCTGGGGAGGGGCTGGGGAGGCGCCGGGGAGGGGCTGGGGAGGCACTGGGGAGGCACTGGGGAGCCTCAGAAGTTTTGTGAGCGAGAGGGGCGTGGTCTAGGTTGCTTTATCAAAGGAGGAGAAGCAACCCGCCGTTCAGCTCAATCACCAGGAGTCAACCCTGAGCCTCCCTATCTGTCTGTCTGTCCCTCTGGGCCTTGTGTCCTTGCGGCCAGAGAGCGAGGAAGCTGGGAGGGGTCTGGGGGCAAGGTCGGCCTTCGTGCTCCCTCCTCCCTTCCTTGGGAGCCTGTGCCAACAGTAAAGCCGAGTCTGGGGAGGATTTTCGGAAGAGGGCGGGGCCAGGTTGCTTGGAGGTGGGTGGACCCTGGTGGGAAGGGAGGCGGGAGGCCAGGGGGACCAGACAAAGACTGGGCTGAGGCCAGCATCAGAGGGAGGCCCAGGCCTCTGCGGCTCTGCCCTCCCTCTGCAACCCCAGTTTAGCTGTCTGTACACTGTCTGCAGGGCTTGCCCCTGGGTTCTCAACTAGGGGTGGTTTTGGCCCCCGGGGGTAGTTGGCAATGCCTGGAGACGGTTTTGGTTGTCACACCTCTGGGGTCAGGCGGCACTAGTGGAGCTCGTCAGTAGAAGCTAGGGATGAAACTAAACGTCCTACTACATGCCAGACAGGCCCTAAACAAAGAATTTTCCAGCCCACAGTGCCAAGAGGCTGAGGGGGAGCAATCGCCAGTGAAATGACAGGTCTCTCTCGGGCAGACAGGCTCGGGCCCCCGCGGGGCGCTCGGGCGGGCTCTCCCGCCAGGCCCGGGGTCCGCCCCGGGTGGCATGTGCCCGGCAGTGAGGCTTCAAGGAGCAACTTGCTCCCCCTCTGCCTGCGGGAGGTTATATGAGGGCGGAGGGTGCGGCAGTCCGGCCGCTGGGACAGTGCGCCCGCCCCGGAGCGGAAGGATTACACAGGGGGCTTCCGGTGGAGGCCTGGGCAGGGGTCAGTGGGGCGGGGGGGGGGTTGGGGGCGGCCTGGGCTGTGGTGCAGGGCCTGGCGCAGGGAAGGGGGCTCCCTCCCAGCCTTGCCACCCCTCACAGCCTCCAGGTGGCCCCAGCCTCCGGACAGGCCGGGGATGGGGAGCTGCCCGGGAGGGGCCTCCTTGCAAGCTGTTTGCTCAGCCGAGGTTTAATCTCCAAAACAGGAAGGCTCGTATTGACAGAAGCAGCAGGCGGAACTGCCGATGTGTCTGCCAGGTTAAGCTCCTGGGGCCCCGGCTCCTGCGCCCAGGCCGCGGGGGGCTTCTCGCCGACCCTGCCCTCAAGTGCAAATGCTCCCACCCCCGCCCACAGCCCCTTGGCCGTGCCGCCTGCTGCCAACCAGTCCCTGAGGAGAGGGCACCTTGGTCCACCCTGCCAGCTGCGGGGGGGGGGTGGGAGCCGGCGGAGGGGGGCAGGCAGGAAAGTGGAGGGGCTGCGGGGTCACAGGCTTCGTAGGGCGTGTCTCCCGGTCTCATTTTGCAAATGAGGAAGCTGAGGCTCAGAAAGGGAAGTGAGCTGACCTGCGTCACACAGTGCTGGGGTGCGGTGGTCTGCCCGGGGCCCCCACCCCAGTTCTAGAGCACGCTTGGGTGTGGCGCTGTGGACCACCGCCATCCAACAAGCAGGAAAGGAGGGCCCGATCAGTGCCTGGAGCGCCCTCCTGTCCGACACCCCCTCCCTGGTGCACCCGGAGAGGAGGGTCTGGCTCCCGGCTTGGCACAGCTGCAGTGACCATGAATGTTTGCCAAGCAACCGCTGCGGACGTCAGGAATCTCCCCACTGCAGCCGCGGGAAGGAGCGAGCCCGTAGGTGGCCCACGGGCAACCTCTGGGGTCGGCTGGAGGGCCACTCAGCTTGACGGTGATGTCAGCCCTGCAAAGGCCCCGTGGCCCCTTTCTCCTCTCAAGCACCTGACTCGGTTGGACCGAAGTTCGGGGGCAGGGCTGAAGCCAGCCCACCCTGTGGACCACGTGGCAGAGCCCACGCACCTCTCTGGCCCAGCTTCCCTGGCCACCTGGGGTGGGAGGTGGATCTAATTCCAGGCCGGTCCCAAGCCCCAGATGCTCCACTCCGCTGGAGCGGAGTGCGGAGCTGGCAGTGTGGCCTTGGGTGGCCCCTGAACCCTAGAAGTGGCGCTCTGGCCCGACACCCTCCTTGGTTCCCCATTCACTACCCTCTCGGGAGGGCCGGCCTGCCCACATCCCAGCATCTCTGCCTGCCCCCTACACACCCCGGGGCTCAGCCAACCCACGTTCCTCCCGCTTTCCCAGCCGGCACATTTGCCTGTGTCCCACCCCACCTCCAGCTCAGCCTCCCTGCTCAGCTGCCCCCTCCTTGGGGAAGCCTTCCAGGTTTACTCCCTTCTTGTCGATCCTGGGTCCCCTCCAGCCCCAGCACACATCCTGGCACCCAGAGTACGTGACAGTGGCAAGGCGACAGAGCTGGGTTTGCTGGGTGTACCAAGAGCTAGAAGAGCCTGAAAGAGCTAAGTCTCATTCCACAGGTGGGGAGACGGCGGCCCTGAGCGTCACAGAGCAGTCAGCTCGCGTCTGCAGCCACCCTTAGAGTGAGCGTCAGTGGGCTTCACTTCCTGTGTGTCTCCTGCCCCCCAGGAAATCCTGCAGTCCTGGGGGGCTGAGGCTCCAGGGCCCCCTCCCCTGCACGGGTCTACAGGAGGCCCCCGTACTCAGAGCACAGACAGGGTGGCAGTGGTGAACGGAACTTGGTCAGAGACGGTTTGAGACGCTGCTCCCAGAAGGAGCTCCTGGCCAGGCCTGACTCTCCGTGGCTGCCCCTGGGTAGTTCTGTCCCACCAGGAGACCGAATAGGAGGTGGACATACCCAGGCCTGCGCTGCTGGCTGGCCTGGCCCAGGAGGTGCGGGGGCAAGTGGCCTGAGCTATGCCCAGACCCAGGCCCCAGACCCCCGGCCTGCAGCATAGCCCAGGGGCACCCCTCTAGGTGGGACAAGGGAGGGTCCCCAGCCTTGGCTCTGTCCCCAACCCAGTGTGGGGTCTTAGGCAGGTGGCTTCTCTCTCTTCTCAGCTGGCTGCCGAACTAGAGCCCCTCCTTGGTGATCTGAGGCCAGTCCCCTGCCCCGGCAGGGCTGGGTGCCCTGGGGCAGATCTTCTTCAGGCCTAGAGCATCCTCAGGGACTGGCTGCGCCTGGGGGGGGGCCCACTCCCCACCCCTGCCCTGTCCCTGCCTGCCATTGCTGTCACTCTATCCCAGCGACCCAGTTTTTCTCCCCGTCCATGCCGGAGGGGCGGGGGACCCTGGGGGGGGCAGTGTCCCCCTTTGAGGCGAGGGCAGCGGTGGATCAGGTGTCCCGGGCGGGGCCGTCTGCTGGCTCAGGGCAGGGGCCACGGCTTTCAGGTGTTCAATAGGCTGAGATTAGGTTCCATCCCCTGGGGGCGGGGGACCCGGTTGTGTGGCCATTGTGACAGCGTGGGAACCGCAGCATCCTGGACCAGACAGGGATGTGCCGCCCTGCCCACGGGAGCCTGGCCTGGGGGCTGACTGGGCATCCTCCCGGGTAGGAGCACACGCCGGCACATACACACATGTACACACGGCCCTGCGTCAACACGGGGGCTTGGGGAAACACGGCCCCGGCCATGCAGGCTGGGATGTGTACACACTGGGTCCTTAGAACCTTAGGGCCACTGCACGGGAAAAGGTGCTTCTCCTCTGCAGCTTGGGGAGCAGAGCACGAGCGGGATTGCAGTCGTTTATCCTTGCTCAGTGCACGACGCGCACACACGTGCACAGCAGCCGTGGCACCGTCCCCAGGCCCTCCCTACCTCTCCCAAGGCTTTCTTCAGCCTCTTCTCGCCCGATGTCCTCCCCCAGCCCCCTGCGCAGATTGCAAGGCTCATCCTTGGCTGACACAGTCACAGGTCAGTCCCTGCTGGTGGTGAGGAGGAAGCAGGAGACCACAGGCTGACAAATTCAGGTCCTAACTGCAAGGTCTCGTGTTTCCTCCTTGAAGAATCAAGTGTGGGAATGAGTAGGGCCGGAATGAGTGGGATGCCTCAGCCGCCGGGCCCAAACACGCCGCGTCTCTGCCCCCATCACCCTTCCCCAGCTGTGGTCCTGAGGACCTGCTTTTCAGGGCCACGGTGCACAGTTTGGCAGAGAGAGGCCCAGCTGTACTCCTCCGAGTGCCCCAGACACACGTGTGCCGATGTGTGCGTGCCTTCACACGTGCGGCGGGCCTGTGTGCGCTGGCTGGGGGTGGGGGCCGTGGAGGCTCCAGGTTTGCACGTGCCAGCTGGCCAGCATATGGCCGGGCACGGGGGACACGTGTGTCTGCGTGTACACGCGCCCAGAGCTGGCCCTGGCGGCCTGCGTGGCCTCCTTCCTCCGGCGCAGCTGCAGACTCGGGAAGGAGGAGACGGGCTGGGCCGGCCTCAGCCGTGTTCCCCAGAGAGGTGGCCGGGGCAAGGTGGGAGGCCGAGGCCAGGCCAGAGTGCCGGGCAGGGGCCGGGGCTGGGGCGTGGCCTGCGCCACGTGCTTCCTGTCCTGCCGGTGGCGACGGCTTTGGACAGAAGGTTGGCCCCCATCAGGAAGGCGCTGCCTGGAGAAGTGGGGCTTCGGGAGGCTGAGTCAGCTTCCCCCAGAGTTCATCCGAATCCTCTACCATTTCTTCCTCCAGGCTGTCACCCAGCTGCCTTGTCCCAGGGCGAGTGGGGAGACTCCCTCATCTGCCCTGGGGGCCTGAGTGCGGTACCTCAGGGCAGGCGGACACTCGGCCCTCTCGACGTCCCCCCAGCACCTCCTGGGCTGAACCGCTGCTTCCCTGAGAGCCCGGGGACCCCAGGAGACATACTCCCCGAGTTCTTATTGCCCTAAGGAGTGGTCGGGGACCCCGAGACAGGCAGAATTTGCTTATGGGCACGCAGCAGCTCTGGAAGGATGCAGCTGGACCCTGGGGAGCCCACCTCCCAGCTCAGGACCCTTGGGACGGTGGCAGTCACACTTGTACCTGGACGGCTGATCCCAGATCACCCTACAGCCCACCTGAGCTGAAAACCCAAGCCAGGGTTCAGGGGTCTGTGGAGCAGCCCTTCATGTCCATGGAAGGTGTCAGGGAGGGCTTGCCCAAGCGGTCCCCCGGCCGGGCCTTCTCCCAGGCCCTTACCACTGTCCACGCCCACCCAGCTTCTGGGAGATAAGCCTTTTCAGAACCCCCTTTCTCCTGTGTTAGTGTCCTAGGGCTGCTGTAATAAATGACCATGAACTTGGCTTGAAACAACAAGTACTTATTGTCTCCCAGTTCTGGAGGCCAGAAGCCGGAGGTCAAGGTGTGGCAGGGTTGGTTCCCTCTGGAGGCTCAGCGGGGGCTCTGCTCAGGCCTCTCTCCAGCTGCGGGGAATGTTCACGGTCTTGGCGCTTCCGGCGGCTGCACCGCTCCATGCTTGTCATTGGATTTAGGACCCACTAAATCCAGGATGACCTCGTCCCAGTGTCCTTCACTTCATTACATCTGCAAAGACCCTTTCTCCAAATAAGGTCCCCTTCACAGGTTCCGCGGGTTAGGAGTTGGACCTATGTTTTTGAGGGGCTACCATTCAACCCAGTACACCCTTAAATGCCAAGGATCTGGGAGGCTGCATCTTCCCTCACGGCCACGCCAGCGCCCCTGCACTTCTTCATGGCAGCCTCGGGGCCATGGAGGGCACCCTTGGACATGTGTGCGTCAGCAGGGACAGAGAGCCTAGCTGATGGAAGCGGGGATGGTGGCTTGGAGAACGGGCAGTGCCAGGCCTGCCCACCGGGAATGTGGCCTGCGGTCCCCACCTCCACACAGGATGGGTGGACAGACAGGTGCCTCCTTGCCCCTGTGCCCCCGGCTGGTTCTGGGGGCCCCAGGCACCTGCCCCACATAAGGACAGAGGGGCACATGCAGATGGGCCGACAACCCCTTAACGGCCGGCGCTCTGCTGGGCCTCCCCCTAGCAGGACGTTTCTCTTTCAGCCTCAGGTCTGGGCATGAGCGCTGGGTGAGTGGCCACCAGGCCCTGGGCCAGTGAGGCCCAGAGCTTGCCGCCTGCGATTGCCCCACCGGCGGAAGGCGGCTTCCACCTGTAATCACCGTGCCGAGACACAGGCTCAGCTGATCTTCCAATGTGCCTTTTACAACAAGTGGACGCTTGGCTCTGAGCTCGCCCAGCCGGGACTGAAGCTGGGTCTGTGGGCACCCATGCCGAGCGTGGCTTCCTTGGCCCTGGGCGCTGGCCCTGCAGCAGCAGAGCTGGGAGCTCCACGGGGCCCCCCTGGAGACACCCTGCTCCGGTCTCAGCCGCCCAAGTGTAACATGGGGTAAAGATCCTGCATATCTGTATTGCTCCTAGGGACCTGGAAGGGGCAGGACAATGTCCCTGGTCACAGATACAGAAACTGAGGCCAGGAGGGGCCTGGCCTGGTCTCCCCTGACCAGTAGAAGTGGGTCGAGGCAGGCCTAGGTCCCAGCTGGCCCACCACCTGCTGACCTGCTTCCTCCCAGGCCCTCTGGGGGCAGGCGGTGGGAACGGGCCACGTCTCAGCCTCCCAGCCCCCCGGCGGCCGCCCCCTGGGAGGCCTGGTCAACGGGCTCAGGTGTCCCGCACAGCCGGTTCCTCTGCCTCGTCCCATCCTCGCCTCTGTGGAGCCATGGGGAGGGTCACTCCCCGGGGGCGCCAGCAAGGACGGCGGGCGGGGGGGCCGTCTGGCTTCGGGGGGGCCAGGCCGGCTCTGATGCCATCTTCCACGTCCCCCCGGAGGCTGGGCCGCCCAGGTGTGTCCACAGGGACCTCCCTCGCCGCCCCTTCCCACGACCTCTGTGCCGTCCCCCAGGGCATGGTCCACGCCCGCTGCTGGCTCTGCAGCCCTAGCCTGCTCTGGCTGGGGGTGCAGGGCCCGTCTGGGGTTCAGCGGCTCAGGGGAGTGGGGTGGGCTGCCGGCTACAGGTGGCCAGATGGAGAGCCGGAAACCTCCCCTGATGAGGGCCTTGCGCTCCTCAGCCGCCCGGTCCTTCCCGGGGGGTCAGGGTCACGATCTCATCTGACAGGTACTGAAAGGGAGGATCGGGGCGGAGGGGGTCCCACAGCCTGAGAGCCATCCGAGCCTGCGTCCAGGACGCCCTGCCGGGCACTTCCTACTTCTGCCTGGGCCAGATCTGCCCTGGGTGTGATGGGTGGGACCTCACCTCAAGCCAGGGAGTTTGGGGAAACTGAGGCTGCGAGGGGGCCTAAGTGCTTTGCTCAGGTCACCCAGCTCACCTGTCTCTTGGAGTCACGCTGCTGGGCTCTGAGTCTTCGCTCTGCTAATTACTAGCTGGGAGGCCTCAGGCGAGCCCCTCAACGTCTCCGTGCCCCCGTTTCTTCAGCTTGTAAAGCGGGAGCAATGAGGAAGCCTGCTTCAAAGGGTGTTGTGAGGATCCCGTGAGCTGACCACAAGGCCTGGCACACGGGGAGGGCAGTAACAGGCCCATGTTGCTATTGCCACCGTCAATATGGTCATTGTCAGGCCGGCCCTGCTGCACTGCGAACTTCAGAGCCTGGTCTTGTCTTGGTCACTGCGGAATCGCTGGGCCCAGGCCAGAGGTTATGCTCAGGGAATGTTTTTAAGTTGTGAGCAGCAGTGTGACCCCAAATCCGCTTCACCCCAGAGACTGTGGCCTCCCCTGTTCCGCCTGGCTCTCCAAGGAGACCCCCTCTGCCCGAGCCCTCGTGGGGTTCCTCTGGGCCCCGCACAGTGGCTGCTCTTACGTACGTGCTGCAAGTCAGGAGACTGAGGCCAGAGAAGGCAGACCCTCTCAACCAGGGCACCACAGTTTTGGTTGGTGTCGAGGCGCCGCTGGGTGGCCTGGGCTGGGGGCTTGGCCCGGGGTTGGGGGGATGGAGGAAAGCAGAGCTGGCGGGTGGGGGTCTCGGGCCCCTGCCGGCGCGAAGCTGGGCGGGTTCCCAGGCGGCCGGGCCCACTCTGGCTCGCCGACCAGCACTGCTCCAGGCTGCGGGCGCCCACACGGCAGAAGACCCATGTGCCCCCGTGCCCCCCACCGGGGCCTGGGACATCCTCTGTGAGCGCCAGCGTCCAGGGGGGCTGCGGTGAGGGCTGCTGGCTCTGCCACCTCCACCCCAAGGCTGCACTTGGCAGGGGGTGGGGAGAAGCTACTGAAGCTGGAGTTTGCCCCCAGGTGCAGCCCATGCCCGCGCCCCGCGCCTCCTCCAGGGCTGTCCCTCTGCCCTGCACCCCGCTGGGACCTTCGTTCACTCATGCGTCCCCCGGACGGTCCCGGTTTTCGCCTGCAAGCCTCTGGTCCTCTCCGGGCTGAGATGGCTCCCAGACGGCAAGAGGTGCCGACCCCCACGACCCGTCCGCCAAGGGCCTCCGGGAGGAGTGCGGGGCAGGAAGTGCAGGGTGGGGACGGCCCCGCCCCTGGCAGCACAGCCAATGGCAGCCGAGCTGGAGCTTCCTCAGTCTCCCTGGGGAGTTCCGGAATCCGGCTCCCGCCTACACGCTGCAGACAGAGGCTCCCCAGCCCGTGCTCCCCCCTCCTCCTCTCGGGCCCCGACACCCGCTCCCACCTTTGGGGGACGGGGGGCAGGTTTCCCCTCCGCAGTCCCTGCGACAGGTGAGGAAACTGAGGCGGACGGGGCATCTCCCACGTGGGCCACAGGCTCTCAAGGCCGCCAAGCCGTCCCGCAGCTGGCTTTCCTCACTGAACCCCTAACTACACGCTCCGAGCTTCGGCCTCCATCGCTAGTGCCCGTCTTCCTGGGGGCCCTGCCCAGCTGACACCCTCACCCCCGCCTTTGCACAGCGGTCCGCTCAGCCCCAGCGCCGCCTGGGCCTCCTACGGACGGCTTCCACCTTTGCGGCTGCCCCCAGCCAGGCTGGTGCGGGGCAGGAATCTGGGTAGGCGGCCCCCTAGTCAGCCCTGTGGCCCCTGGGAGCCGAGAGCCCTGCGGGGGTGGGGGTGGGAGTAGGGCCCGGGCCTGGGTCGCACGCGTCTCACACTCAGTAAGTACGTGGGGGCTCGGGAAGCTGCCTCGTCCCGTGAGGTCCCTCAGCGAGAGACGCTGAGACTGGGCTGTCGCCCCCTTTGGCCACAGGACCTAGGGAGAGGCCCTGGGGTCAGAAGGCAGGCTCTGCCTCCCCAGAGGAGGCTCCAGACCTTTCCTCCTAAGACTCAGTTTTCTCAACTGTCAAATGGAGCCATTTCCAGTCCTTCCTGCCTCACGTGATTGTCGTGAGGTTCAGAGAGCGACAGAGGCCCAGGGCCCGGCTGTGGAAGGAAGGGTGACGAGAGATGGGCCAATTTCAGGGGATGCTCAGGACCTATCAGGCCTGAATCCTTGCTGATAGCCACTCATCCACGGCCCAGCCAGGGAGCGGTCACCCATGTACCACAAGACAGGAGCCCCTGGCAAGGTCCATCCAAGATGAGCTTCCCTGCCATCTGAGCTGGAACCCAGAACTGGGAGCACGCCTGTGCAAAGAGGCACCATCTCCCCAGCTGCACCGCCCAGGTGGTGAGCTTCCCATTGCTGGATGCATGCAAGCAGAAGCTAGGCAGGAGAGGGGCCGTGGGGAGACAAGCAAGGGGCTAGCAGCCGGGCTAATTGAATCCTGGAATTGCAGGACGCCAGGATTCTGTCTGCTGGGGAGAGAGGATGCTGCAGGGAGGTCTCTGTGGAGAGATTCTGCTTCCAGGAGGTAGATGGGACAGTGAAGCCCTCCAGCGTGCCGTCGGAACGGCCCAGACTTGGGACCTTGCCCACCTCCTGAGCTGTGCATCCCTGGGGCTCAGACTGCCCCTCTCTGAGCTGAGAGTTCCCCATCCTTTCCTGCAGAGCATCCACTCCCTGCCATGAGCCAGGCCCGTCCGTGGTGCTGGGTCGCTGCCCTCACGGGGCTGGCGTTCTGGAGCGGGGAGGACCCGATGCTGCTCAAGGCCTGTTGGAAGGGACGAGGCTCCAGGAAAAACAGAGCTGGTGCAGGAATCGGGAGGGGCAGGGCTGTGGCCTCACGGAGAAAGTGAGTGGGCAGAGGGAGCACCGCAGACATCTAGGGAAGGACATTCCAGACAAGAAAACAGACAGCTGGAGCAAAGGGCCTGGGGCAGGAGCAGGCCTGGCACATCCCGGGAACAGCACGGAGGCCAGGCTGAAGGTGGGGGAGCCCAGGGGAAGGGAACACAGAGATGAGGATGCAGCTGAGAGGCTGGACAAGCAGAGGACAGGGCCAAGGATGGGCCTGGGGACCCTCCACTCCCCCGGACAGGAGCTGACCACTTGGCACACGCTCCCTTCCCGCCACTGGAGTTCCCAGAGGGGGAGGGCTGGGGACTTAGAGACAATGCCAGGGACACAGGGACGGGGCCAGGCGGCTGGGGGACAGGGGGCTGGATTTATGGCCTCCTCTGACCCCGGCAGAGAAACCAGCCTTGTTGGGCATGGCCGAGTCACCAGCGACCAGCCTGGGGGTGGGACGGCCAGGATGAAAGGCCCAGGGAAAGGATTAGCCGTGGCCCAAAAGGCCACGCAGGGCACCATGGCAACCACAGGGCCACGGAGCCCCGGAGAATGGAGCTTGTGTTAACACCTCCCCACAGACTCCTCAATGGGACTGGGGGCTTGTTAACCAGCTTACCAGGCGGCCCATTGACATGGAAATCCAGACCTGCCATCAGTCAGCCCTGAAAAGGCCTGTCGGACCCTTAAAGGAGGCAGCCAGGGAGGAGGGGGGCCCCTTGAGCTGGTGGGGTGGGTAAGCGGGGGGCAGGTGCTGGGCCAGCGCGAGGATGAGCTCCCACCTTCCTGCCCTGCTTCCTCCACAGCTGAGCCCTGCCGTGTGCACAGTCCTGGCAGGAACGCCCGGGCCTGGGCGGGCTAAGAGTTCCCTGGCCAGACACCCACTGGACAGGGTCTGCTGGGCCTTGGCTGACGGGAGTCAGAGAGGACCACGTGGTCTGAGGTGCTGGCCTGAGCTGCAGACTTCAGGGCTGGAGGGGACACCGGACGGAGCAGTGGGGACAGGTGTGGGCCGTGGCCGCCTGCCCTCGTCTCAGCTCTGTCTCCAGCTCAGAAGTGACCTGTCCCCTCACTGGGAGGCCGTCTCAGGGCTGGCCTTGGCCACTGGGAGCACTGTGCCCTCCCGTCACCCTGGCCCTTTCCCCTGGGGCACCCCCTGCCCTGGCCCCTCAGCAGGGCTCTGTCCTCTATCTCCCAGCCTCTCCCACACCCTACCCCAGGCTGCCGGCTCTGAACACCGGGGCATCTCCAGCCCTGAGCCAGTCCCGAAAATGCACTCGAGTGACCTGCCACGGCACCCAGCCCGTTCCCAGGACGGCCCTCAGCAGCGCGGAGACCGTCTGTGAGGTCAGACTGGAGGAAATCTGGCGGGAACCGTGTCGGGGGCGGTGGGGGTGGTGGTGGTGGTGGTGGTGGAGAAACCGCCCTCCCCCCACTCACTGAGCGGGGAAAGCCCCTTGCACGTGGAGATGTGCAGAAATGCTGGGGTGGCCCCCGCGGAGCGGGGTGGGGGGCTGGACAGGTGTCTAAGCCCCTGTCGACGGGGGGAGTACAGGCATGTGGCGGCCCCTCCCCTCTCGGCCCCCTCCCTCCAGGCTCTGGGCAGGACCCAGGGCGCTGGGGCAGGGTGGCTCTGGGCAGCGGGCGCCTTGAGGCCTCAGTCTCCCTGTCTGCAAAGTGGGCTGGTGGTGGGCAAGGGCACTGGGGGTGTGGGGAGCCTGAGGGCGGGGCCTCTGCATTGGCCCCTGCAGGCAAAGCTCGCTTCCCGGCACTGGGTGTGTCCCAAGCCTGAGCCCCGCATCCCAGCATCCCAGCATGGGGAGAGGGTCGAGGGCTTCGCCCTGTCTCCTCAGGGAGGTGGTGAGGTGCCCTCGGGGGGAAAGGAGCTGGAGGTACAATCGCGGGGAAACTGAGGCTCAGGGCCTTGCTCCGCTGTACGCAAGCCTCAGCCCTGCCTAGCCCTGGGCTTGGCTCGCAGGTCGCCCCTTTTGCTGATGACAGACACAGTAGGTCACGAGTGGCCCGAGGCCCTGGGGGAGCCCGTGTGCAGCCCTGGGCCCCCCGCCCCCACCAGCGTCGGCTCTCTCTGGGCGAGGCCCCAGCTGCACACAGCTGGCGGGGGGGGGGACTTGAGAAGGCTGCGGCCCCCCAGATCCCAAGGAGGGGCCGTAGGCGCCCACCAGAGGCTCAGGCCGGGCTGGCCGGGCCCCCCTCCTTTCTCAGGCCCCCAGCTGCCATCTGCCTCTGTCCCTCCTCGGGGGAACCAGGAGGGGCCAGCCCACATTCCTCCACACGGGCCCCTCCCCACATCTGCCTTCCCAAACCTCCCTTGTTCCCTAGCAGGCCCTGGGGCCCGCACCCCACCGCGGACCTGCGGCAGGGACCCCTCCCCTGGCAGTGCTAGGGGTCCCCACGAGGAAGTGCTCAGAGGGGCAGCGCTCCCTCCCCCCACCCGGTCCCCCAGCAGCTCCACATCATGCCTACCCGCTGTGCTCCCGGCTCAGGTGGGCACCTCTCCACCCCCCACGCAGGGCTCAGGGAGGCCCTGGCACTGAGCGGGGAGCAGGAGGGAGGCAGGAGGGAGAAGTCCAGCTGGACAGTGGGGCCAGGGGTGCCAGGATGAGGGGCCACCCCGCCCCCATCGTGCACTCTGGTGACGTTGGAGGCCTGCCATGAAGGGCTACCTGGGTGGGTAAAGGGAGACCGTGGGCCAGAGACAAGGAATAGTGGGTCCCAGGCTGAGGGCTAAGATGCGATGCTCCTTCTTGTTGGTCCTCAGAGCGCTCTGGACATCCTGGAGGAGGGGGTCCTGGACGCCAGGCCATAGCAGGGTGCATAGGAGTTCGCCAGCAGAGATGGGTGTGTCTGCTGCAGGACTCACTGTTTTCTAAACTCCTGCATGGGCCTGGTACTTCATTCACTCAGCCGATGTTACTTGAGCACCTGCTGTGTGCTAGGCCCCATGCTGAGCACCAGGACAGAGAAAGATCCAAACAGGTCTGCTCCCCACTCCCTCGCAGAGGGAGACTTTTGGCTGCTTGCTGTGAAGCCAGGGATGATGGGAGAGTGAAAAGGACTGACCCACACTGGGGCAAGCTTCTTGCAGGGGAGGCTTGCCAGGCATGGGAGGATGGTATATGCAAAGGCCCTGTGGTTAGGAGGCTAGAGCATCCGAGGACAGGACAAGAGGTCAGTGTGGAGATGGAAGTGGGGGCACACCACACACTGAGTGGGAGGTGAGCAGGATGCAGTTTGCGGGGGGCGGGGGACCTCTTACCCTTCTGTGTGCACCGCTCCCCAGGCCTCCTCCCTCAAGAACCCGGAGCCTGGAGTGGACACAGGGCGGGGGTCTGCAGTCATGGCTGAGGTGGGGGGCACACGTCGGGGTGCCGAGGGCTGTGAAGGCTGTGTTTGCGCAGGGAGCAGACGTGGGCACGCTGGGACCCAGGGACCCAGGGACCCATGATCACACAGAGAGTTGCACTTAGAGACACACAGAACAGAGGCTCAGCAGAAACACCTAAGCGGGCTGTTTGCCGCCCATGTCCCCCCTCCCCCATGCCCCTGACACACACACCAGCCGCCGGGGGATCCGCTTTCTCTCCTGCCCCTTTTCTCTGGTTCTTCAGCAAAGCAGTTGCTCGAAACTAATTGAATTTTCCGCCTGGGAAGGGCCTGGGGAGCTAAGGCGGGTGGGGGCTGGGAAGAAGCTTGTTAACAGGTCTGGCCCTCCTTCCCCCTCCCCGCACCAGCCCGGCTCCTCCTCTCTGCAGTGGGGGTGGGATGGCCAGGCCCTGGTGGCCTAGGAGCATGGACAGACTGACAGGACGCAGCCCTCACCCTGTGCAGAGCCTGAGCGGGTGAGAGGAGGCCTGGCCTGCGGTACAGCCCCGCCTCCGGCCAGGAGCCCCCAGGGCTGCTGAAGTGGCCCCCGCACCTCCACTTCCCCTCCTCCTGCCACAGGGAGAATGGGACTGGGGTGCGGTGGGCAGGGGCATACACCAGACGCTCCCGACGGGGGGACGCAAGGCTGCCCTTCGAAACGCGGGAGCCCAGCCCGCCCCCCAGAGGAGGAGACTGAGGCCCAGGCAGGCCCACGGTACACTGTGGGCCGTGGGCAGGAGAGCTGGGGGCAGAGCGGGGCTGGTGCCTGGGGGAGGAAAGGGGGGCAGAGGGCCCCCCACCAGCCCGGGTTTACCCCCCACCCCCGCCCAGAACCAGTATTTTCAGTGCGCGGTGTGCTGCAGGGCTGTGTGTGGGCAGCGGGCTGTGCAGGGAGCAGCCTGGGGACAGAGAAGGGGCCTGCACCCTCCCTGCCAGACCCCGCCCTGCCCCCCAGCCTGGTTCCTTTACTGGACCCCAGCCCCGGGGCCCCACCAGCCTCACAGGTGCAGCAGCAGGAGGGGGACCTCACAGCTCCGCCGGGAGCTGCAGGGGTGCTGGGGCCACGGCCCTGGGGCTGGCCTCAGACTCAGGACAGCCGTGTTGCTGTTTCCTCATTAAACCACTGCTTCTCTGGCCTCGCCAGGGCTGCTAGCCTGGGGGCCCTGCTGAGGGGCCTCAGGGGACTGTGCTTCTCCCGAGGGGTGAGCAGAGGTGACAGTGATGGGACTTCAGGTCTTGTACTGTTGGGGGCTGGAACTCTCAGGCCCCATCAGTATGAGCCTGGACCCCTGGGGCGTGGAGGGGGGAGCAAGAGACCTGCCTGCCTTGAAGGGAGGGCGGCCACAGGCCCCTGCTACAGATTAGGACGCTGAATCCCTGCTTCGTTGTCTGACTCAGGGTCACACAGACGGGGGGCTCAGAGTCAGGGCTCAGATCCTGACACTGTGTATCCCCGAGTCCAGCTCCTTCCCCCACTGTGTCTGTGACGCTGCTGGAGGTCCCCCTGGAGAAGGGCAGCTCAGGGATGTGACCGGCGTAGACCTGGCTGGGTCCCGGACAGCAGGGTGGGTGGCCCTGGGGGAGGCCGCTGGGAGGACCGGCGGCCCAGGCACGGCTGGAGGCGGTCTGGGGTGACCGAGAGGTCTCGAGCTGCTGTTGGCCCTGCCCAGCCCTGCGTCCCGGTTGGCCTCTGGGATGCCCGCCGGCACAGCCCGCCTCCCTTCCTGCCCCCCTCCTCGGGGCCCTGGCCCACGAGGCAGGCACACCCGTTCCTGCCTGCTTCTCCGGAGGGCACGTGCCAGGAACCGGCGGCAGCCTCTCTGGCCTGCGCCACTGGAGGTCACGCGGGGAGCTTGGGGCACTGAGCCGGCCGGCGGGAGCAGACTGGCTCTGGGCATAGATGACCGCCATTGCCGGGCTGCGGGATGAGCTGTCTGTCCATCACCCGTTCTGTCTGAGCCCAGCCAGCTACTCATACATCCACCCACCCACCTACTACACACCCGCCCACGTACCCTCCATCCACCCACCCACCCACTCAGCGCTCCTACCTGAGCGCCTGCTGCAGACCCCGGGAGAGGCTGACCACACGGTGTCCTGTTCCAGGACCCCAGGCTGGCCACACCTCAGCATCCGGGCAGGCAGACCGGGGCGGGGGCGGGGGGGATGCAGGTCCTGGGGGAGCATGCGTGGGGGGGCGTCACTGCCCAGACCGAGGTCAGCCGTAGAAGCCACTAGGAGGCCATCCTGGGGAGGAGGTCTCCAAGGCCAGGGGTGGGGGAGCCACAAGGGCAGACCCCTGGGCTGTGAGACTCCAGGGCTGTGTTGCAGAGTGAAGCCCCCAGAGGAAGGATGTGGTTGGAGACAGAGGGAGTCAGGGATAAAGAGACAGAGACAGAGACAGAGACAGTGAGACACGGAGACAACGAGATTCAGAGAAAGCGGGGTGAGGTTGACCAGGGTCCCACCCTCTGGGTCGGAGTCCTGGACAAGGGCCCAGCGAGCCCGGAGCCCCCTCCCTTGTCGCAGCAGGGAGATAAGGAGGACGAGGCTGTGATAAGTACGGTTGTCTTGGCAGTCAAAGCCTGATACTCCTCTTGGGGGCATTTTTTCCCCATCAAGTCATCCTGGGCTTGGTCCAGGGCCCTCTCCCCAAGCCCTGGGGTGACCAACACTCCCCCGCAAGACACCCTGAGGCCAGAGAAGGGTCTGCAAGGGGTCTTTCCCACAGCCTCTCCCGGAACCCAGGGCTCAGCCCGCGCTGAGCTCAGGAGGGGAAACGGGGCCTGGAGGCAGTGAGGACCGGCTCATCCCTGCATCTGGCTGTCCATTCAGGCAGGGGGTCCCCTCTGTGGCCCCCGGGGCTGTGCCTGAAGATGGGAGGGGGTGGCGCCCACCCTGCTGATAACAACGGGTCCAAATCCACTCAGCAAACACCCACCGGCTCCCTGGGGCCTGGGTCAGAGACCGGGAGGGTCAGCTGTGGCCTCGAGAGGCCCCACTCTGGGCAGGTGGGAGTGGCAGAGGAAGCCATTCATCTGGGGGGCGGTGGTGACAACTGGTGGTTCCAGGAAGGAGCTGAGCTGTGAGGAAGAGGAAAACCGAGCCAGGCAGAGTCTGGGAGGGTTGGGGCCCCACCCTTTGTCCCCACCACATCCTCCGTGATTCTCTGACCCTCCTTTGGCATCCTGCCCCATCTGGACAGACAGATGGACAGATGTGCATGTGAGTGGATGGATGGATGGATGGACGGACACAGGATGGAAAGGAAAGACCAAAGTTAGCACTGAGGGATAGAGAGATGGATGGTGGACGAATGATCAGATGAATGGATGGGGGCGGCGGATAGACAAAAGGATAGATAGGTGGATAGAAAGAAGGATAGAAGGACAGGTGGATAAATGCCGGGCTGGCTGGCTGGACCAATGGATAGATAGTGCATAGGTGGGTAGATGGCAGGAGGATGAATGGGTGAATGAACAGATGCTCAGATACATGGAAGGATGAGATGGCAGGTAGAATAGTGCCTCCCCCACGAAAGACTCCCACGTCCTAACCCCTGAAACCGGTGAGTATGTTGCCTTACGCGGCGAAAGAGACTCTAATGATGTGATAAGTGAAGAATCTTGAGACGGAGAGATTATCCTGGGCCACGCAGATGGACCCAGTGTAATCACCAGGGTTTTATAAATGAAAAGGGGAGGCGGAGGTGCTGTGAAGATTGAAGTAGAGGCTGAGTGACATCACTGCTGGCTCTGAAGACGGGGGCCACGGCCTCCAGCCAAGGAATGCAGGCCGCCTCTGGAAACTGGAAAAGGCCAGAAAACTGATTCTCTCCTAGAGCCTCCAGAAGGGACGCAGCCCTGTCCACATCTTGATTTTAACCCGCAAGACCCATCTCTGACCCACAGAACAGTAAGATGATAAATTGTGTTGTTTTAAGCCACTAAGTTTGCTGTAATTTATTACAACATCAACAGGAAGCTAATACAGATGGACAGAAGGACATAAGATAAATGGATGGGCAGGTGGGTGTGTGGAAGAATGGCCCCCAGGGCTCATTCCTTAGATTCACACTTAAATGAACCCCGGTGCTGAGGGCTGGGTGGTGAGACCCCTGGCCGAATGGCTAAGCAAAGGTTAGGGTTTAGACGCCCCAAACTTCCAAGATAACCAGAGCCCTAGTACCTGTAAGACAGAACCCAGAACGTGAGCATCAGAGCTTACGGAGAGGAACGTAGCAACACCCAGAGGCAGTCCGTAGTGGGCCCTGGTCTAGGTCCTAGGGGAACCCAGATGGCCCTTGTTTGGAGGGTGCTCAGGGTTGAAGGTCAGGGGCACGGAAAAGCAGCCCCCATCTGCTTCCTCCTGTGGCCCTAGTCCAGCACCTCTGCACCTGGAAAGGGGGCCTGGGGCCATGAGGAAGTGGGGCCCGCAGAGGCCCAGCTCCAGCTAAGCCAGCACTGCAGACCCGCAGGCTTTCCTCAGCCCACCTCAATGAGGCACGCCCCGGCTCACCTTCCTGTCCACACGCACAGGCACACGGACACGCGTATGCACACGCCTACCCGCGCTCTCACATGGACGCCACGTGGTGGCAGGGGGAGGGGGCTCTGCCCTGTTCTGCCTTGAACCTGTGACCCTGGCCACGCCCCTGGGCCTCTCTGGGTCGTCTCCCCATCTGTGCGCTGAGGGGGGAGGGGGGCCAGGGGCCAGCAGGGTAGTGGGGAAGGGGGCCTGAGGCCACGCGTGGGTGGGGCGTCAGAGCCGCCAACCTGGCCCTTACTCGTGTTTCTGACCACCAGGCTTCCTTCCCCCGCGCCCCCCTGGGGAGGGGCTGTAATTAACTTCTTCCTGTTCTGATCAGGAGTTCATTTCCAAAAACATATTTCGAAGGATTATTTTGCAAAGGAAATGTTTTTGAAAGAATCTCGTGTCCCGTCCCAGCCTGGGGAAGTGGGAGCAGCAGTCAGAGAGGGGATGGGGTGGAGGGGCCCTGGTGGCCGGGCGGCCGGGGTGAGCTGGCATGCTGCACCCAGGCCCCAGCCTGTGTCTCCGCGGGGAGGGGCGGGGGAGGGGAGAGGCCAAGGAAGTGAAAGGAGGCAAGGGGAGTGCAAGGGTCTCCACTTCCTCCCCGCCCACTCGGCCTTGCCCTCTGCCTCCCCCAGGCCTCCTGTGGCTAAGCCCAAGCTGGGGCCCCTCTCAGGGGCCTCTCCCACCATTTCAATGGGGAGATCAGCCGACCATGCCCTCTGCTCTGCACCATTCCTCCGCGCCCTCTCCTGTCCCCTGAGGGTGGCCTGGCCTCTGTCCTGGGCCCCAGAGTCCCGCCCACCCTGGCCCTCCACCAGAGCATCCTGCTGTGGCCCGAGGGACAGGTGGGCACCTGCCTTGGGTCGATCTGCCCCTCCCCTGGTCTGCTGCCCCCTCAGGGACCGGCTAGGCACTCCCTTCTTGAACTTGACCCTTGCTGGGCTTCCCCATCGCACAGAAGGCCCTCCAGCACCACTGGAGTTAGACACACAAGTGGTTATTCTTTTCTTTTCTAGTCCAAGAAACACGTTGCAAAATTCCCACCATCACAAAACAAGCAGGACCTTGATGACGTGGGGTGGAGGTGGGGTCATTTAATGGACAGTCTTGGTTTTGGGTAGAAAACACCACGACCCCTCTCCAGGATGTGTGGGCTGGGGGCACCCCAGACCCTGCAGAGTCCCGACCCTGACCTTACCTTGCAGACCCCAGAGCAGCCCACGGCTGCCCACCTCCCCGTGCACCCACACGGGCCCCCACCGCGTCCAGGTGGCCTCAGGGTCCACCTGCTCTGGCCTCAGTCTTCCACCGAGACTGTTCCCCTCACCCACTGCGGCCGCCCGGCTCCCCCCACACAATGAGCATGTACTAAATGTTTGTAGAATGAATGATGGATGGATGGATGGATGGACCGTGCGGACTGGGCTAGCGGTCTTGCAGGAAAGACCCTTTAATGTCAAGAAACCACCCCGCAGTTCCCACTTCCCAGAATTCCAGGCTGCGCCCTGGGGCAGGGAGGGCCGGGCTCCCTGGGCAGCCCCCTCCGCCATAGTCTCTCCCCCACCCCCAGGTGCCGGCCCACCGGGGCTCTCGCCCGCCCTGCTGCTCCTCGGGCTGGGGAATTCCACAAGTTCAGCTAGTTCTGGCCACACTGCTCAGGGGACAGTCCCCAACCCCGAGTGACCCAGGGCAGGGGAAGCTTGCCAGCTGGGGGAGTGGGGAGCAAGTACGTGAAGGGCACAGAGGGGAAAGAGTCCTCGCCTGCCTCTCGCGTGCTGTGGTCCTCAGACAAGATACTCGGCCTCTCTGAGCCTCAGTTTCCCCCTGGGAAAATAGAGAGCCTAAGAGAGGATTCCTTCGGAGCCTCTGAGGCCCTGTGGGGCCCAACCTGGTCGGATGGGGCTGCTGGGCTGTGAGGGCCCCGCTCCCGGCACCGCTCATCCACCCAACATCCACCTTCTGCTCAGCTGCCCCCCAGCCAGGCCTCATCTCAGGGGTGCAGCCACCCAGCCAGGCCTCATCTCAGGGGTGCACCCGCTCCCTCCTCTGGAGGCCCACGTGGCCCGCCCTTCCAAAGGGGCTGGGGGCTGCCCAGCCTGAGACGAGTGCTGGCCGGTGCCCCACGCTCCACGCACCGCCTCTGCCCCCTTCCTTGGCCCCGTTCCTCCATGCGCCTCTACTGGTCTCTGTCCATCTCCTCTTCTCTCCCTGTCCCTCTCTCTCCCTCCCTGGCCCCCACCCGTGTCCCCATTCCCAGCCTCCACCCTGCACGGGGCTCTCAGCTTGGGGTTCTGGGACTCCGCCCCCCACAGATGTCCTGGAACTGGTGGGAGGTTATTTTGGGAGCTGGCGGCTCCCCTGGGCCTTTCCCAATGATCTTGGCGAGAGCGTTCGAGGAGGTCAGCCTGAGCGGGTGGGGGGCATGTGGCGGCTGGCCCGGGGGGGCCTGCAGGGAGCATGGTGTGGGGACACAGTGACCACACTGACCTCCCGGTGTCCTGGGCGGGGGCATTGGCTGGGGCTCCCTGGCTGTGCTGGGCCAGAGCTGCCCCAGGAGGATTCTAGGGAGGGGTCAGACCCAGACCAGCTCATTCCCCACGCTGCTGCCCCCAGCATTTAGGGGGACGCCGGAGGTTCCTCACGTGGTCCAGCCCCAGCCTGTCCCTCTCACAGGTGTAGCCTCAGCTCATCTCCACAATGTCACCTCACACCGCCCCAGCCCCCGACACCCCGGCCACGCCAGCCCCCTTGCTGCTCTGACCTCAGGGCCTTTGCACCTACAGTTCCCTCTGCCTGGGTCATTCTTTCCGGGTCTCCCAGGCTGGGTCTTTCTCAGCATGAGGTCTCAAGGCAGTGGTCACCTCCCCTGAGAGCTTCCTTCCTGCTCCAGCTGAAATAGCCCCCACCCCTCCCCTCCCACCATCTCAGCTTGCGCCATCCCAGAGAAGCAGATGCAACTTAAAATTTTTCTAGGGCTTCCCTGGTGGCGCAGTGGTTGGGAGTCCGCCTGCCGATGCAGGGGACACGGGTTCGTGCCCCGGTCCGGGAGGATCCCACATGCCGCGGAGCGGCTGGGCCCGTGAGCCATGGCCGCTGGGCCTGCGCGTCCGGAGCCTGTGCTCCGCAATGGGAGAGGCCACAACAGTGAGAGGCCCTCATACAGCCAAAAAAAAAAAAAAATTTTCTAGTGGCCACGTTAAAAAAGTTTTTAAAACAGGCAGAATTAATTTTAATAATATCTTATACATTTAACCCAGTATATCCAAGATAGTATCATTTAACAAGTGATCAGTATGAGATTATTAATGAGATACTTTACATCATTTCTCTGCACTAAGTCTTGTAAGTCTAGTGGGGTTTTTTGTTTTCTGGATGTTTTTGGCCGTGCTGCACGGCTTGCCGGATCTCTGTTCCCCAACCAGGGACTGAACCCGGGCCATGGCAGTGAAAGCCCGGAATCCTAACCACTAGGCCTCCAGGGAGCTCCCAATCTAGTGGTTTTTTTACACTCACATCTCAAGTGCTCAACATCTAAGTGCAGTCAGGGGCTATTGAACTGGATGGTACAGTTTTTTTTTTTAATACTACTGTCCTATTTTACTTTCTTCCTAGCACAAATCACCATCTAGAATATTCCACGTGTAATATTTGTTGAGCTGTTTATCATCTGTCTCTCCCACCGCAATGCACGTTCTGTCGTTCTCCCCACAACTCCACGCAGCAGGCGCTCTGTAAATGTTTGGGAGCAAGTGATGGAGGGCTGCCTGGGTCTGGTTCCCCTCCCCTTACCTCACCCCTCACCGGGGAGGGGTCGTGGCCCCAGGTCACAGAGCAGCACATGGAGGTCCACTCTCTACAGAGTGGGGCCTGAACCCACGCCTGCTGTCCTGTGTCCCCACGTCTGGCCCGGTGCTGGGGGCGGGGCTCTCTGGGTCCTCGAGGCTCTGGCAGCCCCATCTTCAGGCCAGCTCTAGGATCCCCCAGCCACCGTCTCATCGAATAGGATTCCCAGCCCCTCCGCCCTCAGATCCGGGCTGCTGCTGCATGTGTTTATAAACCTGGCGCAGGATGCTTCCCTGGAGGCTGCCGGAGCACAGAGCCCGTCTGGAGGAAGCCTTACAGTCTCCCCTCCAGGCCAGATGTCAGTCGGGCTGCTCCACCCTGCCCTGACCAGCCCGGCTGGCCCCCAGCCCCTCTCATTGGCTGTTGTGCCCGGCCAGTGGCCCCCTTTCTGATAGGCGTGTCTGGGCTAGTTGAGCTTCCTCCACGATGGCTGCCACCATGGGATAACTCATGGCTGGTACTGGCCCAAGGCCCAAGAAGTCCCACAGTCCACCCAGGTCCCAACCCACCAGGGCCATTAGGGAGCCCTCTCCCCCATCCCCCCCAGAGCAGCACCGCCAAGGGCTTTTGGAGTCTCTCAAGCACATCCTTTTGAAGGGCTCCGAGTGACCCCTCGAGGGTCGTTCACAGCAACGCCTCACCAGGGAAACTGGTGGTCACGCTGCCCACAGTGGCCTCGGTCTCTCCATCTGTAAAGTGGGAAGGGAAGCCCTCACCCAGCAGGGCTATGAGCAGACATGAACTCACTTGGAGGACTGCAAAGGGAGGGGCTCTTGCTAACACATGCTGAGGCAAGGAGCGTAGCTGTGGGAGCTGGGAAATGACAGAGGGAAGCTGGGGGGCCTCTATCCTACCCCCTAAACCCCGGCCCCACTTCTGCAGGGTTGTGACTAAGAACGGCAGCTCCACCAGCGACTGGCTGCGTGGACCTGGGCCAGCTCGAACTCCCCATGAGCCTTGGTTGCCGCCCTATAAAATGCCTGGTAAAGTGGAATGGGGGTGGAGCACTCCCCCTGCCCCGCCGGAGCTAAGGCCTGGCCCCGGGGGTGGGTTCTGCACTCCCTCGGGGCTCCTGCCTCTGTCTGGAGAAACACCAGCCTTACCCCCACCTGCGTGGCGGCTCCGTGGCCCGGCCCACCCAGAGCCCCATCTCCACGTCCCTCCTTTGGGCCAAGTCCGGCTTTGCTTCTGTCCCCAGCTGAGCTCACAGGCTGTGCTCATTGCCCCACTTGGCGACCTCAGATGGAGAAACTGCAGCCCAGGGAGGGGCAAGGGTGCTCCGCCTGTCAGGGGCAGGTGGGCCTGCTCTGCTTTGCAGGGGCGTGGAGGGAAAGGTGTAGAGCAGGAGGGGCAGCCCCAAGAGGTGGGCCCTGCGGGGTCTGCGCGGGAGGAAGGCCAGGCCGACGCCAAGGGTCCTTCGGGCCGCCACCGGCCCCCCCTGCCCGGGAGAGGGGCGGCGTCAGATCTCGCAGCACCTGCTTAGCACTGTCTCCAGTGAAACCGTATCAGCCCCCGTGTGTCCCCAAGTGAGCAGATTCTCTGGATGATAAGAGATGTGGGGGCAGAAAGAATGAGACGAGGACAATGGCCAGGGACAATGCCGGGCCAAATTAGGGAGGGGACGGTGGTGCCTGGCAGGGAAGGCCAGGAAGGGCTGGACTTCAGCCAGGCCTCAGAGGTCGGCTGGGGAGTTGTCTTCCCCATCCTGGCCTCTCCCTCCCCAGGGCCTTAGCACATGCTGTTGCCTTTGCCAGCAACACTCTTCCCCCCACCCCTTCTTCTGGCTAGTTCCTTCTCTTCTGGGCTCAGCTCCAATGTCACCTCCTCCAGGAAGTCTCCCCTGACCAGCTCATATCATATACAAGTCCCCCCTGTACGCGATCATCACTCCCCATATTTTCCCTTCAGAGCTTTTATCGTAATAATAACTCAATAAGGTGATGTTGGATTTGTCATTTAATGTTTGCTCCCTTCCTCAGACACTGGAAGCTCCATGAGGGCAAAGACTGTTTGTCTGTCTATCTGTCTTGTGACCCATAGCACAGGGCCTGGCAGAGAGCAGGATTCAGCTAACATTAGCTCAGTAACTGAACGGGCAGCTGGTTGTGATGTGGAGATGGTAACCCACCCAGCAGACAGATTCACGACAAACACCTGGCACAGCACTGAGCACATAGTAGGGGCTCAGCTGATAAGTGATAGCAATCGTGGCCAGGATGAGCTGAGTTCCCTTGGTCTTTCTCATATCTCCCTTTCCTGAGCCTGGGGCCTCTGTCTGCCCCAAGTCGCATGGTCATGGCATTTTCTTGAGCACCTACTGTGTGCCAGGACCTGCGTGGGCAGCGGCAGGCAGGGAGGAGGTGGGAGAGGAGGTGCCCGCGTGGATCAGGCTCAGACCTGCCTCCTTCCCTATAGATCTCTGAGGGTCCGAGGCAGCTCCTGGCACGCAGTAGGGCCTCAGTGAATGGCTTGGATTGAAAATGACTTCTGTCCTGAGTGAGCGAGTGCAATTCAGAGGAGGGAGAGACCCAGGAAGCTTTTATGAGCGACTCGACTAAGCTTTGAGAGAACGGGACTGGGGACAGGTGGTGGCTGGGAAGCTGTTAGAGGATTCAGAGGGGACAGGGGAGGGAGCAACAGGAGTGTGGGACCTTGCTGCCCTCTCCCAGAAGCAGCCCTGGCAGCTCCAGCCTTTAACAGGCCTTACAGCCAAGGTCCTACGAGGGGCCTCAAAGGGGCAGCAGAGGCCAGAGCTTAGGGCCCTGCTGCCGCCTAGGCTGCCTCTCAGCGAGCCCTCGCCTCCTGGGCCTCGGTTTCCCCACCTGTGTGGGACGGTGTTTTCAAACTGCCCTCACTCTCCGTTGACCCAGAGGGCACGCTCACGCCGTGGCCCCAGCAGGGGGGAGAAGAGGGGAGCCACTAAGCTCAAAGGCCACCAAGCGCCCATCCAGGGGGAGAGCTGGCCCGAAGCTGCGTGTCCCGGGCCAGGTGTGGCCCCTGCCTGGAAGCCGCTACGCCTCTCTGCCAAGTGGGGGCTGGGAATCTCCATGCTGACCTGTCAGCAAGTGGTTCCAGACCTGGGCTGGGGACGGGGCGGGGGTCGGCCCTGGGAGGGTCTTGGAATCTGAAGAGGGCTCCTAGGGCAGCCTGGCCCGGCCTGAGACCCCCCAAGACCCGGAATCGGTCATTGGTGGGCCAGGCTGGTTGCTCACGACAAGAGAGGATGGGGGCTGGAAAGAGCATGGGGCTGGGAGTCCGGAGGCAGCCCTCGCGTCCTGATGCTGCCACCCTTTGCCATGGGGCCCTGGGGAGGTGTCCCCTGTCTGTTTCCTCATTGCTCAAGTCGGCGCAATGACGCCTGACTCCACGAAGCCCATGAAAGCTGTGCTGGCCTCCCCAAGAGATGAGGCAGTCCTCGTCAGTGTCCCGGGGGACTTGTGCCCGAGGTCTGTGGGGCACCGAGGTGTGTCAGACCCTGCCTGGCGTTGACAGGACTCCTACACAGCCCTGCCTCCCGGTGCTCTGCTCTCACTCTTCCCTACCACCTTCTAATTCTTATTCCCTAAGACCCGCTTTAGCTGCCTTCTCCTCCAGGAAGCCGACCCTGATAACCTCCCATCCTGGTCTGGTGAAGGGCTTCACATCCAGGGGCAGACTGCTGGGTTCAAAATCTGGCGTTGTCACTCCCTAGCTGTGTGACCTTGGGCAAGTTGCTTAACTTCTCTGTGCCCTTATATCCGGTGCAGGACATGTGATGCTGCCCGTAAAGAGCTTAGCTGAGTGCCTAGCAGCGTGAGCTCCGGGTAGACGGTGGTTATCACTATGCCATGGGGCAGGATTTCTCTTCTGGGTATCTCTGAGCACCAGCCCCATGCCTGGCGCCACCTGGCGATGGTGGCCCCAGGGCTGAGGGCGGGCTTCTGAGCCCAGGCCACCATGCTGGTGAAGATCCTCTGTGGAGCTGGGTGGAGACCCTGCTACCTCCTCTGGAGCCTATGGAAACCAACAGTCCAGGGCAAAATCGCACATCCGGGAGGAAGAGGGGCATCGTCTGGCTGGGCAGGTCTGTTTGCTCCCAGGCCCCAAGCCATAGCATAGCATAGCCCTGGCTGGCCAGCAATTCCAGGTTGGGGCACTGCCCACTGCCCCCGCCTCAGGGGCCCCTGAGGACTGGCTGGGGCGTGCCTGCAGGGCTGGGCCAGCCACGTGCGGCCTAGGTGTCCCTCTCTCCATCCCCCCAGCCCCGCTGGGGGCTTCTGGGCCCTTGGCCGTCCCCACTGCTGAGAGCTTCGGGGGCTCCTGGCTCCCACCCCACGTAGGAGAGGTTCCAAAGCCACAGCCAGGGGGTGGTGAGACCACAGCCCTGGCCAGGCGTGGGCTCATGCCAGGCACAGGTGTCACGGGGTGGGCGGAGGCCCAGAGCTGCATCATCCCAGTTGGGCTTTCTGAGGTCTCCAGGCTGGAGTGAACAGGCAGGCTCGGCCCAGGGGCTACCTCAACACAGCCCCCATTGTCCCCCGTTGATTGGGAGGCTGAGGCTTAGAGCGGGACAGGCCTGCCCGAATCAGGGGTCCTCAGGCTCCTCCCCCCAGGCCAGGGCCCGCCCCCGATGCCCAGCTAGGGCTGCAGGCCACTGACTCCCAAGGAGTCTCCACCAGAACCCCTGCTGACCTCAAAGCCAGGAGACCACAGCCCAGGTTGCTGTGTCCAGCCAGGGCCGTGGCCACCCCAGGCCACCCTCCCCTGCCCAGGAGACAGGCATGGGGAACAGAACTGTCGCGTGCAGCTGGGACGACTGCGGCCCAGAGGCTACTAGCTCCAGGTCGCCCAGCCAGCTGGCAGCCCGTTCTGCTCCCCTGACCGTGTGCTCTGCCCCTCACTGGGCCCTGGGCACCGGCCAGTGCTGTACCCAGAGTCCAGGATCCACGTCTCCACCTGGCAGCTGGACAGGAGATGGTACAGGGATGTGCAGAGGCAGCAAGGGGCCTCACCCTCCTGCTGGGCCACTGTGGCAGGGGCTCCCCTCTCTGTGATCATTGGGGGGAGGCACGGGGGAGGGGTCTGCAGACTTCAGTCCCCAGGACGGCCACGCTGGGTTGGGACAGGGATGTGCATACAGGCAGGCTGGTGTCGGAGGCAGGAAGCCATAGCAGGCAGCCTCGCCTCCGCTGCCCAGGGCTGCCCCCTGCAGGCCCGGCCAGCCCTGTCCCGTGCCTGCCGGGGAGGCCGAAACTGCCCTTCCCGGCCTTGGCCTTCGCATCACCCCCCTCATCAAAAATGACAGGCGCACGCCTGTCACCAGCACAGGTGGAGAGGCCAGGCGGGACGCACCAGGGGCTGGAGGGAAGAATGGCCCGAGGGGAGTGGTGGGGTTATGCAGGGCTGGCAATCCTGGCCGAGCACCCCTCAGGCCCCGGGGGGCCAGATGCATGCCCACCCCGCCGAGGCTCGCTGGGCAGGGAAAGAGCAGTGGCACCTGCAGCGCACGCGCTTACCTCGGACGTGACACCTCCCACCGCCGTGGGCGCACTGTCGCACACACTGCGTTTCCCCAGCCGCCTGGTCCCACGCTCACCACCCCCGCGCCCCCCCCCCCCGTTACCTGCACCCTTACACACTCACCCACCTGCTCACCGTACACGCTCGCCGCGCACAGCAGCCCCGGTGCTCCATGAGCCTGCCCTGGCTCCTCTCTGGGTCGGCCCCCCGGACTGTCCAGCCAAGAGGCCCCCATGGCTGTCCCCAAAGCCTGGGGAGACTCTGCCTGTCTCGGCTACACGCTCCCCGAGGGCCCCAGCCTGGCCCCCTCCCCCGCGCCGGGGCCCAGGAGCAAGGCCAGGAGAGGAGAGGGGCTGTGGGAAAGGCCCTCCCCCATCTTGTCCACCCGCCAGCGTCCTGGAATGTGCTGACCGCAGCGGCCCAGCCTAATCCCAGCTCTGCCCCGTGGGGCCAGCTGAGCCTCTGGAGCAGGGCAGCAGGGGAGGCGGGGCTGCGCTGGGCCGGGGGCACAGGCCGGAGGCACCAGGTGGTCTGACGGCGTCCCCCCGGCCCCTCCTCGCTTGACCACGTGGGAGGGTGTGGGTCCCTGAGATCCTGGAGGCGGGGTGGGGGGCTGCCTCAACCACGCCCTTCCCGCAAAAATAGGGGAGAAGCTGCTTTCCCAGGTGCCTGAAGGATCCTAAGAAGCGAGGTGAACTTCGAGAGGCAGACAGGCCCCGAGGCAATGGGGGTGCGGAGGGGCCGCCCGCCCTGTCCCTGGAGCTTGAATGGAGGACCTGCTGGTGGGGGAGGGCGAGAGGCTGAGGACAGAGGGAGAGGTGGGGGCAGGGAAAGGCACAGTGACCTCATCAGCCGCCCCTGGGGTGCGGCTCCCGAGCCCCCGCCCAGCCCGGCCCGCCTATATCCCCAGGCTCTTGCTGCTCCCAGCAGAAGCTGGAGAGATGACACTGCAGGTGGGTGAGACCTGGACCTGGGGAGAAGGGAGCAGGGCCAGCGGGGAGGGTCCCCCAGTCAGCTGTGTTCCTCCCCCACAGAGCTGCCCTCCCACGAGACCCCCAGGCTGAGAGGGAATGCTGCTCAGAGGGCCAGGGTCCGGGCAAAGTGCGTGCACTTTGGGGGACGCCTGGACAAGTGGAGTACCCGAGGGGGAGGATGCCACAGACACAGGGCCCTCTGTCCCCTCTTCTGCCTGCAGTTTGAAGCCTTCTATGCAGGGGGCCTGGCCCCGGGCTGGAACCTGCTAGTCCAGGGACACTCTGACTCTGGAGAGGACAAGTAAGGGACATCGCCCTCCCCAGGGTCCCCTCTTTGGCCTTGGGTGGGTGACTACCCAGCCGTTCGCTGCTCTCACGAACCTCATGATGCCCCCAGGTTTGAGATCAACTTCCTGTCTGAGACAGGGGACATCGTCTTCCACATTAAGCCCCGGTTCTCCAGTGCCACCATCGTGGCCAACACCTTCCAGGGCGGCCACTGGGGCCAGGAGGAGGTGTCCAATGTCTTCCCGCTGGTGCTCGGGGAGCCCTTTGAGGTGACGGGAGTGGGGCGAGGCCCTTGGGAGGCAGGGGAACCCATGGGGTGGGGTGGGCGAGGCCCTAGGGGGAGGGGCAGGGAGGCGGGGGTTGGGGTGCCTGTGGACACATCAGGGCCACCTGCTACTTTGTGGGAAGGATGCTGTGTAGCATCTAGGGCTCCCTGTATCCCTGGCTTCCAGCAGCACTGCTGTCCCCACTGGGAGCCCCTGGGGGAGGGGGCTTATTAGAGATGCTTACGGGTAAAAGGGCCAGTGCGGGAGTCTCACTGCTGGGTCTGGGGGTGCAACAGGGTGCCCACTCCCTGGCCGCCAGCTACCCCTCTGAGGAGAGAGGAAGGGACTCCTAGCTGGGGGTTCAGAACTCCCATGGGGCGGGCCTGCATGACGGCGGTTCCACGTGCTCAGGGAACCCTGGGCCCCCCGGCTATGCCTCCTGGACTCAGAGCTCTTGGAGCTCAGTGCAGGAGCAGGTCGCAGGCCCAGTGGGCCGTGGGTCACTGGCCTCCCGCCCACAGATGGAGGTCAGCTCGGATGCGGAACACTTCCATGTCCACGCCCAGGAGCACAAGGTGCTGCAGTTCTCCCACCGCCACAGGCCACTGGCCGCCATCACCCGGGTGCAGGTGCTGAGTGACCACCGCCTGGCCCAGGTGGAGCTGGCCAGGAGAGGCCTGAGCTGGGGGTAATGTTCCCGCCCCGCCCCAGAGCACCTTTATCCCGGGGCCCCACTTGCCTGGGGGGGGCTGTGGGCTTGCCCTGTCCCCATCTGGTGGGGCTGGAGCTGAGGCGGGTGTCCTGGATGCTTGCAGGGACGTGGGCTACTAAGCTGTGTCTGAAGTCCCAGGATCGAGCCTTGGCCATCGGCCGTCCCTCGCCCAGTGAAACCCACGCTGGGGAAGCTGTGGGGAGGGCCCTGTGGTTCTGGCCCCCCACTCCAGCTCCACCTTCAATAAAATTTAAGCAGGCTGCAGGAGCTTGGCTACTTGGAGAGGGTGATGGGCTGGGGTGGGGTGGGGCCATTCGAAGCAGCCCTGGACATCCTCCCCAGGGCTAGGGGTCAGGGGTCCCTGAGACCTACGTCCTGGTGGTGGTCCAGCCCCTTACCTCACCCCCAGGACACTGAGGGTCTGGGGGATGCTGGGACAGGCTTGTGGGGAGGCCCCTATCTGGAGGTGGGGAGTGGTGATGAGATCCAAGGAGGGGAGGGCTCCTGGCCATAGGCCAGGTCCCAGCCGGTGTTCACCCAGGACACTCACACCCTCCAGCTCCGCCCTCAGCCCCCAGCCCAGGGCAGTCTACTGAGAGGTCCCAAAGATTCCTCTTTGCCCTACGTCCCCTAGGGTACACGGAAGGGTCCCTCCTGCAATTCCTGTCCCTGCCCACTTCTGTACGTGTGGTGGGGGAGGAGGGAGCCCTGGGCAGTGAGCACAGCTGCGAGTCCCCCGGCCCCTGGCTTCCGAGCCCAGCTCACCCAACCATCTCTCTGTCCATCCCAATTAAAATGGTGATGTCACAGTTTAGGATGAGGCTTAGCCGGTGTTCACCGTTTACAAGTGAATTATTTAAAGAAAAGTCGCAGGTCAGTGGTATCACAGACAGAAGGGTGGGGTGTAGAACCGGCTGCCTCGGTCTGAGTTGCAGCTCTGCTGCCCCGATGTGCGACCTTGGCCAAGTTCCTGAACTTCTGGGCACGAAGAGAGCCCTCAAGTCATCGGGAACGGTGAGGCTCCAGGAGCTGATTCAGGAGAAGCGCTAGAGAAGCGGCTGGCACTCGTCATGACATCACCTGCCGTGGGATTCCTGGCAGGACACACATCTGCCCCAAGCATCTTGCCCTCTAAGCTTTACAGCTGGGGAAACTGAGGCTGGGTCGGGGAAGAAGTCAGCAGCAGGGTGGGGCCCACGGAGGGGAGGGCCCAGCGACCCAGTGCCCTCTGGAGCTGAGGAACCATCCCGGGTGGGCGGCAGCTGAGCAGGGCAGAGGGGAGCCGGCGGTGCCCCCGCCCCCAGGTGAGACAATGGCGGCCCCAGACTCCAGCAGTGCAGCTTCCTTCCTGTCTCCGCTCACTTCCCCGTCTGTGTCCGTGGCCCAGCTGGCCCAGGAGCCCCTTCCCGCCCCCTCCTGCAGGAGGCCTGGCCTTTTGTGTCAACCGGGAGGGGCTGGGGGCCGGTGGGCTGGTGGATGGGTAGCCAACCAGGCCCTGGGAAGGACTGGGTTGGCAGGGAAGGGGCGAGGCTTCTCCTGCCCCTGGGGACGCCGAGCCCACCGATGGGGCTTCCCCGCTCGTGGTGCAGGCCCCCTGCTTTGCGACCTGAGCTGGCTACTCACCCTCTCTGGGCCCGGTCTCCCTGCAGACAAAAGGCCCCCCTCCTGGTGAAACTCTGCCTCCCCAATAGCAATGCAAGGTGGGAGGGGGGGAAGGACGGAACACGCCAGGTTTTATCTTCTTCAGTTTGGGGCGGCTGCCGCTGAGCCTGCGGACAGCCTGGGCTCAGAGGCAGACACACTGACTCCGAATTTTGCTGGGCTCCACCCGAGGGCCAGGTCAGCACCATCTCCCAAGCACTTGGCCAGGTATGGAGAGCCACGCTCCTTTTACAGATGTGAAGCAGGCTTAGAGAGGGTAAGTGACTTGCCTAGGGTTGCTCAGCAGACGAGGGATGGAGCTCAAATATCTGACAGGCTTCAAGCGCGCGCGCGCGCACACACACACACACACACACACACACACACACACCCCGTCCCTCGACGTTGGCCCTGAGCTGAGTCAGCTTCGAATCAGCCCTCCTGTGGGGCAAATCAGACCTCAGGGGCCGCAGGCCCACTGCGTCCTTGAGCCTCAGTCTCCCCAGCTACGAAATGGGGTGCAGGCAGCTACGGTCTCAGAAGGTCCTGCTGCAGGGGCTACGCGCCATGTGGTAACCCTTCCGTGACCTCACTGCTCTCAGCACACAGTGGAGGTGCCCATCTGTAACTGTGCCCCGTCTCAGCACCACAGCCCCTTGGACAGAACCATCGGCTCCTCCCTCGGCTCAGAGGACACCTCCTCTGGGAAGCCCTCCTTGACCTCTGCTTCCCTCTACCTCCTGCCCTCATCACACTGCCTCTTCTGGAAGTCGGGGACCAGGTCTCACTCCAGGCCCCCGGCCCCAGCTGCTCCAGAGCACATCTAGCTCTGGAAATGTTTGCTGAACACGTAAGTGAATAAATGAACGACTGACGTGGACAAAACCACTTCGAGCCTTGAACAAGTTAGCGATGGCCCTCCCAACAGGGGCTGTGGACCGATAAGGCCTCTACTGCAGGCTCCCGTCTTGTTTAAGGTGGTCCCCACACTTGGGAGAGGAGAACAAACCCAACCCCTCCCCTCCACGCCCGAAGGTCTCGCACCTCCGGCTCCAGCTCCCCCCGTTTGTCCGCCTCCTTCCAATCCTGGAACACACTGAGCCGTCTCTGCCCCAGGGCCTTTGCACTGGCACCTCCCCCGGCCGCTCCTCCCCAGCGCTCAGCCTGGCCGGCTCCTTCTCATTACACAGGCCTCTCTTCTAGATGCTGCCTCCGCAGAGGGACCTCTAGCATCTGGCTGAATTTATTCTCCATCGCTGTTGCATTTGTTCCCAAGCAGCAAATTATGGTTCACAGATCTACCTGCTCACAGGTTTGCCAGCCAGACAGTCAGCTCCTGGACATGGGCTGGCCGGCCTATGTGCTCACCATTGGATCTCTCATGCCTGGAACAGAGCCTGGCACACGGGAGGCACCAATAAATATCTATTAAATTAATGGAACCACACCCTGCTCGAACCCTTCTAGGGACAGGCAGCTCACTACCTACCATAGTAGCCCATTTCCCTGCTGACTGGAAGCAAATTCTCCTCCTCCCCCCATGCATTCCCGTCCCTCCCCTGTGCCATGGCAGAAGCCCCTCGGAAGGAGCCCACACATTCCTTGACACCCTACAGAGATCCAAGGACATCATCAGGGTGCTGTGTTCCAGCAAAAGGACCTGTAAGAGGTGAACCCAGGCAGCCCCTGCTCCTGGCAAGCCGAATAAAATCTCTCAGGGGACCTGTCCTCCCCTCAGTTCTCTGGGTAGTGTGTATGAGGGGCAGATCCACTGGGCTGGGCCTGTCTGAGGAGTCACAGCTGCCTTGGTGAGAAGGCTTGGGCCTTGGAGAGTTAGGTCTACAGGCTTCCAACACCACCGACTGGCCAAAGGAGCCAGGCTCTCTGATGGTCAAGGAGAGAGTTCAAATGCCCATGGGGCCACGTGACTAAATGAGGCAGATAGGGCAATAGGGACTGGTGGGGCCTGTGGCTAATGGGAAAGGACTTACCCCATTGTGTTCAGCTCCTTCCAATTACGCACAGGAAAACATGGGTCCGGAGTGGGCAGATATTCTGATTTAAAAAAAACCTGAAGTTAAGTTGCTGTCCGATAACCTGTTTCTAAATACTGGCCACTATGTATACTAAACAAGGTATCAACCTCCGAGCTGCCCTGGGGGTGACTAGTTCAACACTTTTGCCCTGTGTCGTCCCGTCAGGACGGGGTTACAGGTCACCTTGGGCGGGGAGCTGCCTTCCTGCCCTCCCTCCGCACATTCTTAAGGCCTCTCCACCCCGTGAGGAACACACAGACCAGCAGAGGGCGCCAGGCATGGGTTTGCCTCAACCCCAGCTGCAGGTTGCAGAGACCCACTTCCAGGGCCGGGACAGGGTGGGGTCTGCATTCCTGGGCTCAAGGTTTGAGTTCCTGCAGAATGAGAGCCTGGGCCCGAGGCCAGATGCTGAGACACGGAGAATCAGGTCTGGCCAGGCCCTCCCTGTCCTGCTGACTGCAGAACCCAGGCCCTGGTCCTGGGCTGAATGATGGACTTGAGCAAATTACAATTTCTCTGAGCCTCAGTTTCCAATTCTGCATAGTGGGTGGGGCCTGCCAAGTGCAGCAGGATGCGGTCAGCGTGACCCCTGGCCCTCCCATGGAGGAGAACAGGGTCGGGCCGGAGCTGCTCCCTGCCAGGGTCCGTGGAGGTCTCCAGCCTGGCCTGGCACAGCTGAGGGCTCCTCCCACACCACGCCCCAGAATTCCTGTACCTTGGCTCACCTGACTCCTGCCTCTGGCTGAGCAATGGCTGCCACGGCTCCTTTATGGCCACCACGAGCGCGGGGGCTGCCGGGAGAGGCTGACTCTGAGCTCCAAGTGTGTCTCAGCCTGACCCAGGAGGGCTGGGGGCCACCAGGGCAATATGCTTAGGGGGCTACAGTGACACCCTTAGTGCGGTTCCTCTCTGCTTAGGGCAGAAGCCGAGCTTGAGTGGCAAATCTTGGACCCCCAGGGCAGCTCCCAGGAGGAGGGAAGTGACTCGTAGGTCCCAGTGGTGTGGGTGCTGCCTGTCACTGGGGGCCCTGCAGGCCTCTGTGGCCAGAGGTCCCACGCAGGGACTCGCCTACAGTGTGAGGGTCCCACAGGGTTGCTGGCTGCAGCAGTGAGCGGAGCAGCCCATGTGCGGCAAGGTCTGCTGCATCAGTGAAACAAAAAGTATAGCTATGCAGATGCTCAACATGACTGACCGTCTCTGGAGGGACTTGGGAAACCTGGCTGCAGGTGACCGGGACCTGCTGGGCTGGAGTAGCTGGAGCACCCATCTTAAATATTCATCTTTAATCCCCCCCAACATCTTGTCGTGAAAATTTTCAAACACGTGGAAAAGTTGAAATAATTTTCGGCAAACACCCAAGTACGCACTATCTGGAATCGACAGTTAACGTTTTGTTCCACGGCTCTGTCGCATGTGGGTCCGTCCTGGATTCACATGCATTTCAAGGTAAGGGGTGACACCAGCCCTTCACCCCGATACTTCAGCACGAACATCCTTAACTAAAGGTCACTACTTGTTTAGGGCTCTTCTCTCTTGAAGCCTCAGTTTTGCCTTCTGCAAAATGGGGTGACCACCCATCCCTGTATGCCTGTGGGGGCCCCAGGGCTGCCGGGCAGAGGACACTCGGCCCGTGGAGAGCGGCAAAGCGGGGCAAGGTATTAACACTAGTGGGAGGCTGTGGTCAGACCTGTTGCTTGTCCCAGCTCCCCTCCCCCCGCTGGCTGGGGCCCCTGACCCCCCCAGTCCCCGTGTATCACAGCCTTGGGTAAGAGGCGTGTCCCTCCCGAGCTTACCGCCTCCCCACCCCGTGGGCTGGAGCTGTCTTTTCAGCACCAAGAGGCCCTCGGCTCCAGCCCCCTGGGTGAGGGTCCCAGGCAAGGTCAAGCCCCCGCCCCAGCCCCATGAGCAGCAGCCCTTCCTTGAAGGGCGTCTCATGGACGTCAGCTGACTCGTAGGAGGTGGGGCTCCTCAAGTGGGCACTGAGCCCACAGCCCTGTCTTCCGGGTCCACTGGTTCTCCTGTGGGAGGTTGAGCAGGTGCTGGTGGGGGTGCCTGACCCTGGGAGAGTCCACTCTGGCAGGTAGCCCGGCAAGTCCTGGGGGCGTGGCTTGTCCCCATGGGAGGCCCGTGGCGGTGGGGTCCTACGGAGAAGGGGGTCAGCCTCCCGTCTGGGTCGTGGCCCAGGTTTTGGGTGAGGGTCACTGCCTCGTTTTGCAGATGGGGGTCCTGCTGGCGTCACTGCGCTGCAACCCTCACCCTCCAGCCCCATTTTCGGTGCCCGTGGGTAGGGAGACCAGATGGGAGGGAAGTCCCCTCCCCAGACCTCCCTGGCCCTCCGGCAGGGCCTGGGTCCCAGCACTCCTCCCCAAGACGGGCAAAGCAGCCCAGAGCACCTGGGTGGGGGGCTGAGAAGTCTCCAAGTAGAGGCGAGAACAGCAGGGAGCAGATAAACTGGGACAGACAAGGGCCACCCCCCCAACCCTCCCCCTGAGGCCCTCCCTCCCCCCTCCTCTGAGGCCCCTCCAGTGGGGCAGGGTCCCATTCCCAGCTTGGGGGGGGTGGGTAGCTCCTCTGACAGTTACATCCTGTTCCCTGGGGGAGGGGCAGCTTTCCTCCAGAGTCTGGGCCACACTCCCAACCCCCCACACTCTTTCCCTCTCTGTTCACTGTCCCTCCCCACTTGGGGTCTTAGCGATGATTTCAGGGGTTAAAGGAAGCCCAGCTCCGGGGGCTCACCTTGCTGAGAGGGGGCTCGCTCATGACAAGTATGAGAACTGTGCAGGTTGGGTCATGGGGCCAGGCCTCCAGGGACTCAGCAGAGCAGATGTTCTTTCTAAACGCTTAGAGGTTGACCCCTCTTATCTTCACAAGAGCCCTATGAGGTTGGTCCCGTTGTTGATTTTTATAGATGAGGGATCTCAGACACAGAGAGGGGAAGACATCGGCCTGAGGTCACACAGCATGTCCTTGGCAGAGCTGGGATTTGAACCCAGGCAATCTGGTCCCCGAGTCTTTTAGATATTTGTGTGGGCGTGGTTGGGGAAAAAATATATATATATATATTCAGTGCTATTTGTATTGCTTTTCTCCTTACTCCTTTTTAAAAAATGAGGCCTCGAGTTTGCAAATGTGGATTTTGTAAACACAGTTTGGGGAGGGTGACTCTGACCACACACTCATGCCCAGTTCCTGCCAGGCGGAGAGGGGAGCCACTGGGACAGGCAGGTAGTGGGAAGCGGGCAGAGCCAGTGGCCGTGACGCATCCAGGCTGTGAAGGCGCCCAGGGGAAGGCTGGAGGGGACCCTGCGTACTCTGGCCAGCTGCCCGGCACATCCCGGAATTTGGAGAAGGGGGCAGCCTCCTTTCGGGGGCACCAGGCTCTGCGCCTGTGGAGGGGGCAGCGCAGAGGGTGGCGGCGGGGGAGGGGTGGAGGTGTTCCTGGGGCCTGTGGGAAGGCACTGCCCGTAGCACGGTGACCTGGCCGTGCTCCCCCCTGAACCTGGCTGTGGTCTCAGGACCCTGGAGGCAGCTCAGCTACCCTCACCTCAAGCCCAGCCCTCTCTCCAGCCAAGAGCTTCGCTCCTTGCAGCGAGCATTGCCCTCCCTGACAGCCAGCCATTCAGAGCCTGCTAGCCGGGACCAGTTCCAGCCTGCGGGACAAAGCGGTAACCAGGGCCCAGGCCCGGCTGACCCTGGACGGGCAGTTGGCTCTGCTGCCTGGCAGGGCCCTCGCCATGGTTACGGCCCACCCATGGCTCTGCTCAGAGGCTGGCATTGTTTGGGAGTCAGAGTGTGGCGAGCACGCAAGGGCCAGGGCTGGCGCACTGACAAGTGCTTTCCCACGCTGCGGCCTCTCAGCAGCCCTGCGGCGGTGAGCGGGCCCTGGCTTTGGTAGGTGGGGAGGCCTGGAGATGAAGGGCACTGCGGAGTCAGGGCCGGCCTTGGCTAAGGCTCTGAGTCAGGGCTTGAGGCAGTCAGACAATGAGCCGGTGTCCCGGCTTTGCAAGGGAGCGTCAGCAAAGTGACGGTATTACTGTGACTTGGACCACGAACACATCCAAGCCAACGCCGGCGGCTTCACCAGTTCCTGTTCCCCGGCGGACAGAGTCCGCGCTGCTCGCACATCCTCAAGTCTCCAAGCTTTTGCTCCCACTGACC
Source organism: Lagenorhynchus albirostris (assembly GCF_949774975.1). Lineage (NCBI taxonomy): Eukaryota > Metazoa > Chordata > Mammalia > Artiodactyla > Delphinidae > Lagenorhynchus > Lagenorhynchus albirostris. The sequence goes on from NC_083109.1 coordinate 86,279,440, forward strand.
ACTCTGCCTAAATGTCCTTCTACCAATTCTATCCCTGGGCACAAATCTTCCCTATAAGTTGTCACCTTCCTTAACTCCTGCCCGTGCAGCGAGAAGGGACAAAGCTTCGCTTGTCCCTTTCCAAACACACAGCAACTTCTCTTTGGAGACTTGTCCCTCCCCTGCGCAGTGTGGTCTCGGGGTGCAGAAGATCCCACCTCAGAGGCTGAAGGTATCTGGAGGGTCTTCTGGCTGGACCCCCCTTCACCCCTTGGAACGGCCAAGGATGGGCCATTTGGCGACGTCCGCCAGGACTTGGGTCTGGAACGAAGGATGCGAGGACGGGTCTGCTGCTTGCACCGGCCATAATGTGGTGGCCACAAGGTTAAATCAAACACAAAGAGAGAAATAGGAAAGCAGGGAGTTCCCTGGCGGCCCAGTGGTTAAGACCCTGAGCTTCTATTGCAGGGGGCACGGGTTGGGTCCCTGGTCAGGGGACTAAGATGCCACATGCTGTGCGGTGTGGCCACAAAATAAAATAAAATAAAAATAAAATCCAATGTCTAATTGTTTTTAAAAAATCTTTAAAAAAGATACGAAAGCAGCAAGAGAAAAACAACTCTTGCATATACAGGAGCAACAGCGGGATGATGGCTCACTGCTTAACAGAACCAAGGGAAGCCAGTGGAAGGACGTGTTCAAAGTGGTGAAAGGAAAAGCAATCAACCCAGAATCCTATATCCAGCAAAACAATCAAAAATGAAGGCGCAATAAAAATATTTCTAGGTTTAAAAAGCCTTAGGAAAAGCATTGCTAGCAGACCTGTCTTACAATAAATACTAAAAGAAGTCCTTCAGGGTGAGAAGAAATGACAAAAGATGGTAACTCGAATCTATAGAAATAAATGAAAAGCACTGGGACGGTAAACATGTGTATTAAGGTAAAAGACCATGTAAATATATTTTGATTTCTTAACTTCTTTAAAAGACATAAGATTGTATAACTAAATAAGTATAACACTATTTTTAATATAATAATTTTACCACTGTACTTATGATGTATATAGATGTAACACATATGACAATAATAGCACAAAAAAATGGGGCAAGATGGAGTTATAAGTTTTATGGAATTAAGTCCGTATTAATCAGGAGATGCTGATAAGATGCATATGTAATCCCCAGGGCAACCACTAAGAAAATAACTAAACATCTAGTTTAAAAAAATCAACAGAGAAATTAAAGTGGTGCACAAAAAGAATATTTATTTAACATAAAAGAAGTTAATAAGGGAGGAACCGAAGAAGAAAAACATCAGGAAAATATAGAAAATAAATAGCAAAATTAAAAATGTAAACCTAATTGTAGAATACTAAAACACAAACTTGTTTTGTGTCCCTGGTTCCTGGCGCAGAGCTCCTAAAACCCTCGGAATTTCCTGAGTGTTAAGAGTGCCTTTTGTTATTCATAATAAGCTCTCTGGGGCCAGATCTGAGGTTATGCTAATGAGGTGGACCTTGATGGGGCGGTGCCCTGGACAGCTCCAGGATGGGGGCTGGGCGCCCAAGGAACCAACCGCATGACCAAAGGGTTGGAACTTTCAGCCGCCTCCCCACAACCTCCAGGGAGGGGAAAAGGGCCGCAGATTGAGTTCAATCACTGATGGCCAATGATTTAATCAACCATGCCTAGGTAATGGAACACCGTCTAAAAAGCCCAAACAGCAGGGTTTGGGAGCTTCCAGGCTGGTGAGCACATCGATGTGCCTGGAGGACGGTGCGCCCAGAGAAGGCACGAAGCTCCGCACCCCCATTCCCACTCTCTTTGTATGTTGCCCTGTGCATCCTTCCATCTGGCTGTTCCTGAGTTGCAGCCTCTGGAGTATAACCGTAATCCTCAGTGTTGTGCTTTTTTGAGTACTGTGAGTCATTCTCGTGAATTACTGAACCTGAGACAGGGGTTGTGGGAACCTCTGAACGTGTAGCTAAGTCAGACAGAAGTGAGGGCAGCCTGGGGACCCAGAGCTTGCAACTGGTGTCTGAAGTGGGGGCAGCCTCACGGGATGGAGTCCACTTCACCTGTGGGTCTGTGACTCCAGGTGGTTCGTGTCAGGATCGAACTGAATTTGGTACACCCAACTGGAGTAGGAGAATCAGAGAATTAGGTTGATAGATACTAAATATGTCAATAATTACATTAAATGTGAATTTGGGTCTAAACACCCCAATCAAAAGGCAGATGCTTTCAGGGACTTCCCTGGTGGTCCAGTGGCTAAGACTCTGCACTCCCAATGCAGGGGGCCTGGGTTCGATCCCTGGTCAGGGAATTAGATCCTACATGCCGCAACTAAAGGTCCCACATGCTGCAACTAAAGGTCCCACATGCCGCAACTAAGACCTGGCTCAGCCAAATAGATAATTTTTTAAAAAGGCAGATGTTTTCAGACTGTATTACACAAAAAATTTTTTTAATCAAGATTCAACGCTATACTGTCTAAACCTCAGATTCACAGACACAAATAGATGAAAGAAAATGGACAGAAAAAGGTACACATGCAAACATCTGTCCATAAAAGAGCTGGGGTGGCTGTATTAATATCAGACAAAATAGACATTAAGATAAGACATACTACTAGAGACATTTCATAATAATATAGCAATTGGTAAAAAAAAATAATAATATAGCAATTAAAAGTGCATGCATCTCTAACGTAAGAGCCTCAAAATTCATGAAGCAAAAACTGACAGAACGAGAAGGAAAAAATTAAACAATGCAGTTGGAGATTTCAATACCCTACACTTGATAACCAATAGAACAACTAGTCAGAAAATCAGGAAGGGCAGAGAAGACTTGAACAACACGGCAGCCAACTAGACCTGACACGTACAGACACTCCACCCAGCAATGGCAGAAGCACATCTCTCCCAAGTGCACCTGAAACAGTCTCAGGATAGACTATGTGCTTGGCCACAAACCAAGTCTCAATATACTTAAGAGACTGAAAACACACAAAGCATATTCTCCAGCCACAGCAGAATTAAGTTAGAAAAAACCAACAGAAAACAATCCGGGAAATCCTCAAATATTTGGAAAATAAACAACATGCTTCAAGAAAACATAGTCAAAGAAGAAATCGCTAGAGAAAACGGAATCTTTTAAACCGAATGAAAATTAAAACACAGCATATCAAGCATTGCAACTAAAGCAATGCTTAGAGGGAAATTACAGCTCTGAACACCTAGATCAGAAAACACCTTAAAAGCTGGAGAGAGGAGTAAATTAAACCCAAAGCAAAAGCAGAAGAAAGGAAATAATAAAGACTAATGCAGAAATCAATGATAGAAAGCAGAAAAACAGAAAAGAAAATCAATGAAGGGACTTCCCTGGTGGTCCATTGGTTGAGAATCCACCTTCCAATGCAGGGGACGCAGGTTCGATCCCTGGTTAAGGAACTAAGATCCCACGTGCCACGGGGCAACTAAGCCTGCACCCCGCAACTACTGAGCCCGCACGCCACAGCTAGAGAGAAGCCCATGTGCCACAACTGGAGAGCCTGCACACCACAACTAGAGAGAAGCCCACACACCACAACGAAAGATCCCGCGTGCCACAACTAAGACCTGACACAGCCATAAATAAATAAATAAATATTTTTTAAAAAAATTAAAAAAAAAAGAAAAGCAATGAAGCCAAAATTGATTCTTTGAAAATATCAATTAAAAAAATAAACCTCCAGCTGGACTGACCAAAAAAAAGGACAGAAGACATAAACTATCAAATTCAGGAATAAAAGAGGAGATACCACCAATCCTACAGAAATACAGGCTTATCAGAGAATATTATGAACAACTTTATGACAACACAATAAACAACTTAGATGAAATGGACAAATTCTCATAAAGACTAAAAATTTTAAAACTGACAAGAATAAATTGAAAATTGGAAAAGACCTGTAGCAAGGAAATTGAATTAGTAACTTAAAATCTTCCCACAAATAAAAGTCCATCCCAGATGGCCTTACTGATAAATTCTACCAAACAGTTAAAGAAGAAATAAAACCAAATCTTTCACAATATAAAGAAGGAGGAAACATTTTCCAGCTCATTCTCTGAGGACAGCATTACCCTACACCAAAGCAAAGGCATCACAAGAAAACTACAGACCGACATCCTCATGGACACGATGCAAAAATCCTTAACAAAATATTGCAAACTGAATGCAGTGCCACGTAAAAAGGCTCATACCCCACGACCAAGTGGGATGTATTACAGGAATGCAAAGTTGGTTTAACAGTCACAAATCAATTCATGTAATATACCACATTAACAGAATAAAAGACAAAACCCACAGGATCGCCTCAATAGATACAGGAAAAGCATTTGACAGAGTCTAACATCTAACACCTAACACAAAAACTCACAACAGACTAGAAATAGAAGGGACTTTCCTCAAACTGAAAGGCATCTATGAAAAGCTACAGCTAACACCATGCTTAATGATGAAACACTACATTTCCCCTCTAACGCCGAGAACAAAAGAAGGATATCTGCTCTTACCACCGTTATTCAACATTATACTGAAGGCTCCAGCCAGTGGAATAAGCAAAACTAAAATGAGATAAAACAAAAGAAATAAATGAAAGGCATTCAGGCTGCAAAGGAAGAAGTAAAACTATCATTGTTCACAGATGACATACTCCTGTATGTATAAAATCCTAAAGAATCTCCCCCCAAAGCTATTAGAACTAATAACTGAGTTTAGCAAGGTAGCAGGATTTAAGACACAAAAATCAGTTGTATTTCTATATACTAGCAATGAACATACTGAAAATGAAATTAAGAAAACAATGCCATTCACAGTAGCATAAAGAATAACAAAATGCTTAAGAACATATGTAGCAAAAGAAGTGCAAGGCTTGTATATTGAAAATGACAAAACATGGTTGAGACAAATTAAAGAAGATTTAAGTAAATGGAGAGACAGTCCACGTTCAACTCTACCCAAATTGAACTGTATATTCAATATAATCTCTATCAAAATCCCGGTAGGCTCTTTTGGGTAGAGATTGACAGTCCCAAATTTATATGGAAAGTCAAAGGACCTAGAATAGCCAAAACAGTTTTGAAAGAGAACAAAAGAACATATACGACCCAATTTCAAACTTACACACCCAATTTCAAAATTACTGTAAAGCCACAGTAATTAAGACAGTGGCATATAGGAATAGAGATCAACAGAACAGAACTGAGAATCCAGAAATCAGCATTGTGTTTATGGTCGAATGATTTTCAATGAAAGTACAAAGACAGTTCAATGGTGAAGGGACAGTCTTCAACAAATGGTGCTAGGACAACTGGATTTTGCAAACACGAACCAACAGTAAAACCTCACAACATGTATGGCGTTGGCCAAAAAGCTCGTTTGGTTTTAAGCAAAAATAAAAGACATTTTTCGTTTTCACCAAGAACTGTATTGAACAAGGTATTCACTAACTGAACGAACTTTTTGACCAATCCAATACAAAAATTAACTCAAAATGCATCAGAGGACTCTCTGTAACAGCTAAAACTACAAGAAAACATAGGAGAAAATCCCTGTGATGTTGGGTTAGATATGACACCAACAGCACAATCCACAACAGAAAAATTGAAAACTGGACTTCATCATAAATAAACACTTCTCTTCAAAAGACACCATTAAGAAAACGAGGGCTTCCCTGGTGGCGCAGTGGTTGAGAGTCCGCCTACCGATGCAGGGGACGCGGGTTCGTGCCCCGGTCCGGGAAGATCCCACATGTGGCGGAGCGGCTGGGCCCGTGAGCCATGGCCGCTGAGCCTGTGCGTCCGGAGCCTGTGCTCCGCAACGGGAGAGGCCCCAACAGTGAGAGGCCCGCGTACCACAAAAAAAAAAAAAAAAAAAAAAAAAAGAAAACGAGAAGACAAGCCATAGACTGGGAAAAATGTATTTGCAGAGAGTATATCTGATAAGGGTCTAGTACCTAGAATACATAACAAACACAATTCAATAAGAAGACAACCTAATTTTTAAATGGCCAAAAGATCTGCATAGACAGTGCATCAAAGATATGTGAATTGATAATAGGTACATAAAAGGTTGCTCAACATCATTAGTCATTAGGAAAACGCAAATTAAAGCCACACTGAGATACCATTTCATACCTACTAGGCTGGCTAGAATCAGAAAGACGCTAACAAGCGTAGGTGAGGATGCGGGGAAATTGAAGCCCGCATGCGTAGCTGCAGACAATGCAAAATAGTGCAACCACTCTGTAAACAGTCTGGCAGTTTCTTTAAAAAGGTTAAACATAAACTTCCATACGACCCAGAATTTCCACTCTCAGGAATCTACCCAAGAGAAATGAAAACATATGTCCACACACAGAGGTACATGAATGTTCATAGCGGTATCTATATAATAGTCTCCAACTGGAAACCATCTAAATGCCCAGCAGCTGGGGAATGGCTAAGCAAGACGAGGTCCATCCAGACAAGGAATAAAAGAATGAATCTCAGAAACATGACGCTACGTGGAGCCGGACACACAGGACTACATACTGCATGATTCCATCTCTGTAAGTGCTCAGAAAAGGTAGATTAATAGAGAGAGAAAGTGGGCCAGTAGTTAGTTGCCTGGGGCTCCAGTGGAAGCAGGGATTGGCTAAATGGGCTCGAGGGAACTTCTGGCATGACGGAAATGTTCCAAAATTGGATTGTGGTGATGGTTCCATAACCCTGTAAATTTATTAGAAATCACTTATAAAGGGTAAATTTTTCTGCGATGTTAATTTTACTTCATCAACAAAGCTGTTTTTAAAGAAACAAACATTTATTATTTTTGTGGTATTATTGTATCTGTGTTTGTTGTATTATTTTATTGTGTTAAAAACACAATACCAGGGCTTCCCTGGTGGCGCAGTGGTTGAGAGTCCGCCTGCTGATGCAGGGGACACGGGTTCGTGCCCCGGTCCGGGAAGATCCCACATGCCACAGAGTGGCTAGGCCTGTGAGCCATGGCCGCTGAGCCTGCACGTCCGGAGCCTGTGCTCCGCAACGGAAGAGGCCACAACAGTGAGAGGCCCAAGTACCGCAAAAAACCCAAAAAAACCCACAATACCATTTATAATCACTAAAAACAAAAACAAAAAAATCTAGGTGCAAATTAACAAAACACGTATGGGACTTTTATACTGCAAACTACAAAACGCCCAAGAAAGAAATCAAAGACTTAAATAATGGAGAGACAGACCTTGTTTGTGGATTATAAAGCTTAACATAATAAAGATGTCATTTCTCCCCAAACTGATATACAAACTTCATCCAGTTCCTGTAAAAATCCCAGCAAATTTTTTGTAGAAATAGACAAGATTATGCTAAAATTTATGTGGAAAGACAAACTCAAATTTTAAAGAATTACTCACTAAGTTTAAAGAAGAATAAAAAACAATTTTAAAGAAGAATAAAGTGAGAAGAATTACTCTGCTCAGTTTCAAGCCTTATTAGACAGCAACAGTGATCAGTGCTGTATGGTGTGGGCGGAGGGTAGACACAGACTGAGGGAACAACTGAGAACTCGGAAGAAGCCCTGCCTAAGAACCGCCAGCTTTGACAAGAGTGCAAACGCGATTCAGTGGAAGAAAGATGCCTTTTCAATAAACAACGTTGGAACGACTGAATATCCACAGGCAAAAAAGTAAACTTCGATCTAAACGTCACAACTTATTTTTTAAAATCAACTCAAAATGAACCACAGATTTAAATGTAAAATACAAAACTTTTAGAAGATAGTTTAGGAGAAAATCTCCGGGACCCAGGGCTTGGTGAAGAGTTCTTAGGCTGGACACCAAAGTCATGGTCTCTAAAAGAAAAAAATCAGTTGAATCTCATCAAAATAAAGAAACTTCTCTCTGTAAGAGACCCTCCTAAAGGACAAAACGACAGCTGCAGAAGAGGAGCAAATATTTGCAAGAAGCCACACATCTACAAAGGACCCACATCTAGAGTGTGCAAGGACCCTCAAACTCTACGTGAAAAAATCTACTTAGTAGTTGGGCAAAAGACACAAAGAGACGCTTCTCTTGAGGCCCCACAAGTGGACAAGTGTGTGCTGGAGGGTGGCCCCAGTCCCCCAACCCAGGGTGGGATGGAGCCCCGTCCTGCCCCATCCCGGCAGCATCCTGTACGTGTGCGCACGTCTGTATTCTGGGTCACCTCTAGAATAGAGGAGGCCCGAGGACAGGCTGGGGCCTGGTGGTCCTGGGGACATGTCAGGCCAAGCCACACATCTCCAGGATCCCCCAGGAGGGGCCCAGGGTGGGGAGTGACCTTCCTCAGAGAGACAAGTAATGGAGCTGAACGTGAACTTGGGCCTGGTGAGGGCCACCCCACCCTCCAGACAGCCTGGGGGAGGCCACCTCCTGCCAGCTTCTGCTCTGGGTGTGGGGGACCCCGGAGCATCCACCGTGAAGATGGGGGATGTATGGGCATCAGAGGCCTGGGCGACTAGCCCCCTAACCCTAAGTGGGGTCACTGGGTCCCTGCGGGCTTTCGTGGCAAAGCCAGCCAGGGCTCTGAGCTTCCTGTGCCCACTACCGGCCGGTTCCTTACCTGGCTTCTGGGCAGGGCACATCCCACCCACCCCTGATAGAGACTCGGCCAATCAGAGGACTTCAAGATCGTCTGCTCATCCCAGGCGGCCTAAGGCCTGGGCCCATCACTGCAGGAAGATTGACCAGGCCGTGGAATCGCCCATGCCCTTTGACCAGTGAGTCCTGGGCACAGACACGCTCGTGGAAAGGCCCTAGGATTCCCGAGCAAAGGCCCCGCCCGTAGGCGGTATTCCTGACCCGAGGCTGCCCCCTGGTGGGAGGCGCCGAGAACCAGGCAAGTCCAGCCCTGCGCTGACCCTCTGGGAACCCCAGCCGCCTTCGCTGCTGCCCCGATTTAGAACTGGACCCCTCCCCAGAGGCAGCGGGACAGGGGGCACCAGCCCGGTCCCCGCCCCAGGGGCAGGGAAAGCACTGAGGGCCATTCCCAGGGCTGCAGGGTAGGCTCAGCGTCTGGCCCCAAATCAAAGGGGCCAGGACAGTGACCCTGGGAAGGCCCCTGCCTGGGACAGAGCCACGATCCTGGAGTAGGTGCTGGGCAGAGTCCTCGAGGATGTGCGACCTTGGTCAAACCTCTCTCTAGCCTCAGTTTCCTTATCTGAAGAAGTAAAATTGGAATAGCTACGGAACCCACTCCTCCAAGTTATGTGGTCCAGTATGGCAGCCACTGGCCAATTGTGGCTATCTGAGCACTGGAAAGGTGGCTAGTCGGAACTGGGATGTGCTGTAAGTGTAAAATATACACTGGATTTTGAAGCCGTAGTACAAAAAAGAAAAAACCCCAAAAAACAAACAAAAAAACAAACACCCAGTCACTCAGACTGTAAAGTATTTTACAAGTAATTTTTATATGATTCACAAGTTGAAATGATAATATTTTGGATATATTGAGTCAAACATATTACTAAAATTAATTTCACTTCTTGTTTGTTTAGTTTTTAGGGAGGTTACCAGAAAATTTTAAACTAACATGAGGCCCAAAGGGTTGTTGGGAAGATTCAGCGAGATGGTACCCGGTGACCAGTAAACCTTGATAAAAGGTGGCCAAGCCTGTTCCTATTAGCACAGAGTGGCCGCTAAAAGGAGGAATTTCTTCAAAATCTTGTGTTTTACCTGAAAAACTCAGAGTAACTCTGAATTCTATTCTTGTGTTTTTTTTTTTTTTCTTGTGCTTCTTTTCATGAAAACATTTTTTTAACAAAACTTGAATCAAAGTCACCAGTTGAGGAACATGTGCCTCCTTTTGTCCTATGAGTCAGCGGGGCTCTGTGCCCCCAGGCCCAGCGGCAAGGATTGTGCCCAAGGGAAGCAGGGAGGGCTGGGCACACCTCATGGCCACACCGCCTCCAAGATCAGGAGGCCCAGCCCCACTGCTCTCACAGGCCACCTGTCCAGCCCCATCCTGCTGGCCCCGTGCTCTGGGTAACACAAAAGAGAAGGAACTGTATGCTGCTTTCATTCCTTGGAAGGGGCTGGAGGAGACTGAGCAACACATCTGGAATCACCCAAGAGGGGCCAGAGCAGGGAGTGACCTTCCTCCCAGGCAGAAAGTAAGTGATGGAGCCCCATGAGAACTTGGACCTGGGTGAGTTCTGGAACTGTCCAACAAAGGGGCAGGCAAGCCGCAGGTGGAAGTTGAAGTCGGGGAGGAGTGGAGGTCAAGTGTGGGGAGATTCGAGGCAAGGTGAGGTCCCAGCTGTCAGGGGAATAGGGAGAGAAACCAGGGGAGGCTTCTAGGAGGAGGTAGTGCCATCTTGAAGGCCAGGATCTAGAGAAGGCCAGGGCAGCTCCCAGACCCCTTCCCCGCAGCAGGTTTCAGCAGCGGTCTCCCATATCCCAGCTCTGTCACTCAAACTCTTGGGAGCTGATGCCAGTTGGGGGGAGAGCTTGGCTGCCCCGGGGGGGGGGGCAGAGTCGCTCCAGGCAGACACAACCTTGCACTAGAGGTGTCCCCTCCCAGAAGGCGTTAGAGCCACAGTTCCCCTCCTGCCAGCAGAGCCCTTCCCCTCCTCCCTCCCACTAGGGATTTGGGCCGTGCTGTGATGGCCAGCTCGCGAGTGAAGAAGCTGGGGCTTGAGGGTCTCCTCACGTGAGACCACAGAGTCCGCCGGAGGCCGAGCCAGTGCTAGAGAGGAAGCCTGCGTTCCGTGGCAGCGCTCACCCTACCCCCGGGCACACTCTTGGCCTCGTTGCACACGGCAGTGCGAGTACAGCCAGCCTGGTGCCAACGTCCTGGAGAGTGTGGGCGGCACTGGGCCCCCAGGTTGAGTTACTGGAGGCAGGCGTGGGGACGAAGCCCCCCTCGGGCCCCCCCGCCGGCTCCCTGCCGGCCTCCACAGACACTCCAGAGCGGGGCTGGGCACAGGCGAAGCCAGAGACAAACCTCCTCCCCGACCGCTGAGGGCTGAGCTGTGCGGGGCAGGAAGCCCACCTCTCCTGAGCCCTGGATGCCAGGCTGCTGGGCTCAGCACACGTGGACCCACCAGGTCCGTCTTACGTTCCCACTGACTGCTGACAACGGGTCCGACTTCGCCACATCCTCGCCGACACTGGGTGTGCGATGGCCCCTCACCGTGGTCTCGGTTTGCATGTCCCTGACGCTCAGTGATGCTGAGCAGCTTTCATGCGCTTATTGGCCGTTCCTGTGTCTTCTCTGGAGAAATGGCAGTTCAAGTCATTTGTCCACTTCTGAATGAGATGTCCTTTTTGGTGTTGAATTGTATTTCTCTATATATCCTCTATATTATTCCCTTATCAGATATACGATTTGCAATATTTTCTCGCGTTCCGTGGGCTGCCTTCCCTCAGCTGACAGTGTCTCTTGATGCTCCGCACTCACCTTTGCACGTGGACCCCCCAAGCCTCTGTCCACATACCCGAGGAAAGGATCTGCTCGTTCTCCCTGCTTCCCTGATCACAACCAGTGTAAGGTGCCGGCTGCTGTCTGGAGTTGCTCTGCCGAGTCCTAGGAGCCCTGGGGAGGCAGCCCAGTGCCGAGCCCCAGACCCACAGCACGTGGGGCCGCGGCAGGGAGGCCCTGTGGGGACCCTCTTGACCCCGTGGCCTTGAGGAACTTGGGAAGTCCATGTCTCTGGGCCATCTTAGCAGCACGACTCAAGGCTTGCATCTCACCTCTACCTGGCACCTGGGCCCGTCTCCAGGCCAGGCCAGGTAACTACCATGCTACGTGGGTCCATCAGCCAGGCTGGAAGAAGTTCAGCTCGGAGAGGGGAGGGCTGGGGATGGAGAGTCTGGGCGGCCTGGTTTCTCATCGGCTGTGGGCACAGGGTCCCACTTCCCAGGAGGATGTAAGGGTGTAGCGGACATGGCGGGGCGCCCACTGTTCCCTTGGTTGGCACTGCCCAAAGATCTTTGTACCGGACTGCCTTCCTTTTGATTATGCCCTTGAGGTCTGTCCCTCAAGGGGCATCAGAACTGGCTCTGGGGGGAGCTCACGGCCACAGGTAGAGCCGGAGGCCTCAGACATCCCTGTCATCTCGGCAAATAAGGAACCAGCAACACTGAGCACGGCGCGCCTGGCTCTCCCTGGCTGCCACCCAAGTGGCGTGAGCTCTGCTGGAGGGGAAGGGGCCCCAAAATTAATTAACACATTTCAAGCAAGACTTTCTGGGGCTTCCCTGGTGGCGCAGTGGTTGAGAGTCCGCCTGCCGATGCAGGGGATACGGGTTCGTGCCCCGGTCCGGGAATATCCCACATGCTGCAGAGCAGCTGGGCCCGTGAGCCATGGCCACCGGGCCTGCGCGTCCGGAGCCTGTGCTCCGCAACGGGAGAGGCTACAACAGTGAGAGGCCCGCGTACCGCAAAAAAAAAAAAAAAAACAACTTTCTGGGCTCCCCAGACAGGCGCTGCTGCCCAGGGTGGGACCGCTCCGCTGGATTTTTCCTCTCCTCCCCTCTGCTCTGGGCCTCTCTGCCAACCCTCAGTTGCCCACATCACTCCACCACCAGGACCTGCGGCTGGCTGTCAGCTATGTGCCCTTCCCACCCACTCCCCACTCTTCCATCGTCACCAGTCTGAGGGCCAAGGCACCCCAAGGCCCTGCCTGTCACCTTCCTTCCAGCCATTGTCTCATCCTAGGCTGGCCTTCTCTAAAAGGCTGGGCCTGACACCAAAGCCCCCAAGGCCTGCTGGACTGACACATGGCTGATGCGGACAGGGCAAGTGGGGGAGGGCCTGGGCCAAGCGCCTCAATGGCAGGCAGCGCTCCTGAGCAGTGCGCTTAAGGGCTGGGCCCAGCAGGGCCTTAGGGGCACAACACCTGGGCTCTTGAGAACTGTGGGGCCTGAACAGGTCATCACAGCCTCGCTGGGCCCCCATTCCCCCATCTGGAAAGCAGTGCCAATAATGCATATGATTATGGATTCTGGTTCAGCCCACGACTTTACAAGACCCTCGCACGAAGCCCCAGCACCTCCAGCAATATGGCTTTTCCCGAATTAGTCCTCCTTCCTTGGAAAGTCTAGTCTCACGGCAACTTTCTCCTTGGAGTGTGATGGCCATGGACCACCTGAGGTCAGGATGAAAGAGGGCCCCTCACAAAGAGACAAGCACTCATTAGCAGAGTGCCCTGCAGGGGACAGCTGGAGGAGAAATGACACACAGGGGCGGACTTCTGAGCCAGACATGAGACCAGGGGTGTCCAGCCCCTTCCACCACCTGACTGAGGGCTGAGCAACAGAACTTCCCGAGGCCGGGATGGCCCTGCTCACCCAGGTCCACCTACCATGATGCCTCACTACAGTCCCCATTCCACACCCCTGCCCCCTCCCAAAGCGCTGTGAGAGCTCTGTGCTCTGGGAAACATTTTTGGAAGATTTTAGAACCAAAACATTTTTCAACCAAACCTTTTAGAAACCCAGACCACTTTCAAAGCCAACCTACTTTGAAACCCGACACTTTAAATCCACTTTTCGAATTTGTGCCCCAAAGTTTTGAAACCAAACTATTCTGGAAACCTCCTGGAAGCAAGATACTCTGGAAGAAAACCAATTGAAAATGGCGAAAACGGTTTCATCTGGCTTGTTTTTAAGCCCCCAGTTTTTATAAACTGCTTTGAAGTAAAAGCGGTTTTGTCAAAGCCAGAGTTTCCGCTAGAACTTTCCTGGGAAGGAGCTCAGACGTTTGAACTGAGTTCACAGCAGTGCTTGCTTGTTCCTTAAGGACACACATCAAGGTGTAAACAGGGGCTGTGTCGGCTCCTGGGAGGAGTCTTGGACCTTCTGCTTTACCCACTTCTCTCTCAAACTCTCCACCCAGCAATCTTCTGCCCAATGCTGTTTTCCTCTAGTGATTGGGGAGGAAAAACCCACCCCAGAAGCAGGCATCAGAGTCTGTCTCGACGAGCCCGTGGCTCGCCCTTTCTGGCGTCCCAGTGGGCTGTTCAGCCTCGGTGCTAGAGGAAGGGGCACAAAGTACCAGAACTCAGTGGCCACGGGTCCCAGGTGGGCAAGGCGGGGACTATGCAGAGACGAGTAGTAGAAATCCTATCTCCCCACACTTGAAACTGTCACTTGATTTCTCATCTTCACCGTTTTCATTTCTCCGACGGGCCCAGTAAACACCACTGTGTCCTGGGTCTGGGGGGACCGCATTTTCCGCTCTTTGCTGCCACCACTCCCCCGGCTCGTGGTACCGAGGCAGATGTAGAGTGAGGAGCCGTGAAGGACACACAGAAGTATGGGGGCCGCATGGGAGCCCTGGTTAGCGAGGGGAGAGGTCTGCGGGCCGAGGGTAGTCGCCATCCTGGGTTTTAAATTACCCCACTTTCCTTATGCTTTTCATTGGGCTGGAGTCGACCGTCAGTGTTCCCACAGCGCCTGTTTTCTCTCAGGGTGGAGAGACTTCCCGGTTCTGCCAGGAGACCACCGGTGTGCCAGGCACTCCCAGCCCGGTGGCAGCATCACCCAGGTCGGGTCTCCCGAGCCATCTGTGTGTCAGGAGTGGCCTCTCCCCCATGAGGCAGCACAGATGCCATCTTCAGAGGAGACATACAGCCTGCAGTTCGATGGGTAAGAGACGAGACCTCTGCACGAACAACCAGAAGCCACCCTGGTTTGGGCCATGAGACCGGTGTTCCGCTCACAGCACCACACCTGCCCTCCCGCCAGGCAGTGAACGGGGGGGCCACCCCATCGGAGCTAACGCAAGGCCGGCGGCAGCAGCTCTGCCTTAATTACTGTAATTTTACGTGGACCTAAGGAAGTCAGCCCAACTGTGGAGTACCTACTATGTGCTACGCTCATGTATTATCATCTGTAAGCATTTTTGGCAATAAAAAGAATTGAAATGCAGTTCTATAAGAAATTAAATACAGATTTACCATTTCTGGATCTATACTCCAAAGAGTTAAAAGCAGGACACAAACAGCTATTTGCACAACTACACTCATGGCTGCATTACTCATAGTAGCCAAAAGGTAGAAGCAACTCAAGTTTCCATGGACAAATGACGGACAAAATGCGGTCCAGCCATACAATGAAATATGATTCAGCCTTGTGAAGGAAGGGAATTCTGACGTGGATGAACCTGGAGGACACGCTGCTCAGTGAAATAAACCAGACACAGAAGGACAGACACTGTAGGATTCTGCTCATATGGGGTCCCTGGAGGAGCCAGATTCATAGAGACAGAAAGTAGAAGGGTGGGTGCCCGGGGCTGGGGGAGGGGAAGGGGGATAGCGTTTAATGGGGACAGAGTCTCAGTTTGGGAAGATGAAATGTGTTCTGGAGATGATGGTGGTGATGGCTGCACAACAATAGGAACGAACTTAATGCCCCTGAACTGGACACTTAAAAGTGGTTTTAAAAAGGTAAATACTGGAGGCTTCCCTGGTGGCGCAGTGGTTGAGGGTCCGCCTGCCGATGCAGGGGACACGGGTTCGTGCCCCGGTCCGGGAAGATCCCACGTGCCGCAGAGCGGCTGGGCCCGTGAGCCATGGCCGCTGAGCCTGCGCGTCCGGAGCCTGTGCGCCGCAACGGGAGAGGCCGCAACAGTGAGAGGCCCGCGTACCGAAAAAAAAAAAAAAAAAAAAAAAAAAAAAGTAAATACTATGTTATGTGTATTTTACCACAATTTTTAAAAGATTTTAACACCAGTTGAAACCATCACATCAACACCCCAATTCATCCAAGAAAATGTATTCACAAGGTCAACTTTCTCTTTTCTTTTGAGAAACCCATTTTCCTAAATAGGATGGCCGGCCATCTAATGATAAAATAAACAGCTTTATTACCATCATTATTATTCTCCTGGGTGAAAAAAGCACTTTAAAGGTTCCTACTTCGAACTTGCTTAAAAGATGTACTCTGGCCCAGGGCAGAAGCCCTAAGGCTGAAGGTCCCTGCCAGCCCCCTCGCTTGCCCCCTGGACACGGCTTTGGGTCCCGCAGGGCTGGGACTTGAGCTCGGCCGCGCGGGTGAGCATGCTACCCGCGGCAGCTATCCTGCCTCTCGCATCTGGGAAGGTCTGGATGCTGACCCGGCCATCACACGCTCTTCCCCTCCTGCTCTGGTCCTCCCTCTGGGCCTGTGGGAATTCTTGAGACGAGCACAGCCAGCGGCCTCTGCTGACCCAGCCCAGGGCACTCACTGAGCACAGGCCCTCGCACCTGGAAGCTCTTGAGACGCAAGCAGAACATTGCTCCAGAATCCAGGAAGGGCAGCCACGTCTCTGCTAACCAACCTCATGCTTTGGATGGTGCCTAGAGAGGGAAGGAGGTGGAGCCTCACCTTTCATGCAAGGATTCAGAGCCGTTTAGACTCACTACCGCTTCAGAGGTGGTAGTTTCACACGATAGTAGCCATGAAAGCGCAAAACGTATTGTTAGCTCCCCCGGCCCAACACAAAGCCACAAAGAGACACAGAACTGCAGCACAGTCTCCAGGCCTCTGTCAAATGGTGTATTCTATCAGATCTACCTGAGCGGCAGTGGCCTTCTTTTGCATTTTGATTACACAAAAACCTTCCATTTGTGTGTCGATATATCACCACACACAAGAAAAGGACTATAAGAAGTCCGCTCGCAGACCAGTTTGCAGCTCCCTTTGCTCCAGGCATCCCCGCCGACCATCAGGGCCAGCACGTCCCCTTCCCCCTCCGAGGAAGCTTTCTTCCCCTCAAAGGTCAGCGCCATCCCGCTCAAACCTGCACCCAGCCGAAGGGTGCTCAGTCCCCGAAGTAGCAGGAAAGTTCTGGATGCCCGGGCTCTGAGTTGGGTCAAGCACTCCCCAAAGATCTGAGCTATACATTTCAGACCCGGCACACACGCTCACGGTCCTGCCAACCTCCAACCAGGACTGCAAGCTCGCACACTCAAAATCTGTCAGGTGCAGACGCAGTACGACAGGGCGTGTTCATTCATCACCGACAAAGTCACCCAACAGACCCCTGCCCGCCAGCGTGATGGTGCCGTCACCGTGAGCACATACCCTCCAGATGGTGCCCAGGACAGCCAAGTTGAATCGTTTCGGGCAGGCCTGACGGACGACATTTGGTTTGCATCTGAAGCACCCAAGGGCAAAGGCAGAGATGAGTTCAAAGCAGGTGTCTTCCTCATTAGCTTCCGTCCGGATGATGCATGATGAAATAATTCCCCAAAGAAAAAATATCCCTCGGTCCCTTCATCTCTCTGCTGTTTGAACTGGCATCCCAGGGGGGCCCTTTGCCAGCCACTGGGCCTTGGTAGAGTAAGGGAGCGTCTAGAAAGTTTCGTGATGCTGATAAACTGTTCACACCTACATGAACAACAGCCAGTAGGTGCTCAGAAGGTCAATGGTTTCTCTTCACTAACGGGCCCTCTTTAACCCTCGTTTGTCGGATCCAGGGTAGAGATTAAATAGCGAGTCAGGATCCTGTACGTTAAATGCCAGCAATCCGGCTCAAATGAGCTTAAGCGAGTGGAAACGACTGGCCCCCCAACACCTGCAAAGCGCAGGTGGACCAGCTTCAGGGCACGTCCCCCAGGCCGTCCGCACTCCTCCCAGCCCTGTGCCCTCACCGTGCGGTCTGAGTCTCGGTGCAGCTCTTCTAGGAGTGGCTTCTGTCCCTCCAGTCTGGTAAAGCCCCCACCCAGAGGTTTCCAGCAGAGGGCACTGGGACTGACGGGTTCAGAATGCATTGGCAGCCTAGCCAGCGCTAAGGCATGGGTGGGGATGGCCTTGCTTAAGTCTCCTGGGCTAAGAGTGAGGGAGACAGTGATGGGCTCTTTGACCAGGAGGAGGAACCTGTGTCGGCAAAAAACAACAGACGTCGACCAGAAAGAGTCCTTCCAAACTTCCCTTTGGGAGAAGCACTTCACATTTTTGGATGAATTATGTCTGTGTTATCCAAGTTTTACCTGTTCATATTTTTAGGTTTTGGAGTGTGGGGTGGGCAGAAAAGGAAGTGTAGTTGATCAATAAATAGGCAATAATTACCCCCGGATAATGTGCTCGGGTGAGTTGACCCCCTCGGGTCTGCATGACATCTGGGAGCCTGTTACTTTGCAGGATGGGGCCGTTGAGGAGAACAGACCATCCTGGACCTTCTGTCAAGAGCATCACGCCACCCCTCTGAGACGCTCTGCTGTCCACGTGCGGACAGCACAGGCTGAGGAGCAAATCCCTCCAGAAACCGAACTTCTTCCCGAGAAACTTAAGGCGGCGGCTCTGGGGATGTCGGCGCATCCCCTGAAATCCTGCTGCTGGGACCCCATCTGGTGCCATGTTTAATAAACAGGGCCGGCCCAGCTGGTCCAGAGCTAGGTGCCCCCCACAAAGGCGCAGCCAAGGTGGCAGATGTCTGGGCACACGTGCCTGTTGGGGAATGAAACAGCATGTTCACAGGCTGCACGCTTCACCTGCGGGGCCCTGGAACCACACGAGGGAGACATCCATGAGCTCCCAGCCACCGCCAGGGGTGGACCAGCCTGCTTCTCTCCTCCACTCTGGTCTCCAGCCCACGAAGGCTCTCGAGGTGACAAGAGGGTGGGGGTGAGGGGCAGGGAAGGGACGGGGCAGCCTGGCCGGCTCCTGACGGACACAGGCCTCCCTCAGCAGAGGGCCATGGGAGCCAAGCGTGGAACACAGCAATCGTCGTTCTCTCTGAGAGGAAAAGGCAAGCGACAGCACCCTCCAAAGGGAAGAGAGAATACAGGAAGGGAATACAGACACGTTATTATTCTCTGAACCAGAGGTGAGCACTTAGTTCCCCAGAAATAGTGCCAGCTGTCCTCATGAGCCCCACAGACAACACGGCGCTCAGCAAGTGCTAGAAGTCACAGGGAGCGAGCTCTAAGCCCACTCAGGGTCCGTCACTGAGCCGCCACCAGCCCTGGCCACCTTATTATTAAACACGTGGGGAGAAGGACGGCAGCCGTCCCGGCTCACGGCCCGGAACGAGGCTCACGCAGCACCATTCATCTCCTCACTCACTCAATAAGCAGTTAGCGCGTGCCCGCAGAGTGCCAGGCCCTGCTCTAGGCACGGGATGAATGGGAAGGAGACTCAAGCTGCGATAGGGGTTAGCAGGGTCCACGTCTGAGTGCAGAGATTCGCCTCTAATAAAACCCAGGGAAGCGCAGTCCTGGAAGCCTCAGGTGGGCTCCACGTGCTTCAGAAGGGAGCTTCCCAGGGCAGGCGGGCCAGACAGGCATGCTTCCCACAGCTGCTGCTTTGCTCTGTCCCCAGAACGCCCGGCCTCCTTCCCTTAGGCTCCTGCCCCATCCCAAGGATGGGAATGCCTGCCCTGCCCCTTCCAGCCCTGTGCTCCCTGCTCACCAGCCCAAGGGCAGCCCCTGCACTGGGGAGGCCAGGGCAGCCCCTCTCACTGCCCATTAGCGGCAGAGTCGGGTTAAAGTCCCTCCTTCGCCAAAGTATGGATGCAGGTGCACACTAACTGCACCAGGGAGAGAAGTGAGATCCCAGCCCTTGCTGAGAAACAAGCTTAGAATTCTCCAAATAGTAGAAATTCCTTAAAAATAGATGGTAAAAGCAATACGGCAGAACACTGCCTAAATATTCACTAGAAGCCGTAAGTGGATATGCCGTATCGGTGCGTGAAAATGTGTACCAGACACTTTTAGAGGAAGGAGGACCAACAGTACCCCTCTCTCACAGACCCTCCCCGCCCCGCCCCCCCAACAAGTGTGCTGAACACCTGCGTGAGGTGGAAAATGCACAGCACCAGGGTCAGGAGGCCCAAGTCCAGGCCAGGCTCGGACGCCCACAGCCTTGCGTGTTGGGCGAGTCTCTCCTGCGCCCTCTCCCTGACTGTAAACAGGCACAGCGCCCTGGAGGTTCAGAGATGACACGAGAGAGGATTTTGTACCGCAAAACCACGGTATTATTAGGACTGTGGGTAAATGTGTTGATAAGGGCCGGAAGACGGAGGCAGAATAAAGAATTTTAAGTTTATGGAACTGTTTGGTTGAATTGTCTAATTGTACGGTATCCATTTAAAAATTTTTATAGTATCTTAGCTGAAAAGAACATGGAGCCCAATTCCTCTACAAGATACTACTGTGTGGGTCAGGGAAATGGCACAGAACAGAAGGAATGAGTTCTCAGGCTCACGCCCCAGAAAGAGGCGAGGTGCGGGCTTCCCCTCCCCTCCTGGAGCCTGTCTCACCCCCCCCCCCCACCCAAACCAGGAGGACCTTCTCTGCCATCACATCCTGAGTCGTCCCCCCGGCGCAGACAGCAGCTGGGGCCCTGGCACAGGAATCTGGGTGGCTGTGTGGATGCAGCTGGCATCCACTCCAACAGTCCCTGGGCCTCAACATCCCTGCAAACATGCCTCCGACACCCAGAGAAACCGACCTGCTGGGTAACTATGCAAAGAACCAGGAATATAGAAAGAAGGAGATGTGGCCCTGTCCCTAAAAGGCTCACAACCCAACGAGTTTTGACATCTGTCTGAATATTCTCGAAACGAACACACTTCAGTGAAACACTCCCAACAGAGGCAGGTGCCTCTTCAGACAAGCTCTCTGAAACTGGACTCCTCAAGTTTGTGCACCGGCTGCTGACTGTCTTACGGAGAGAAGGGAAGCTTCCAGAGGAAGTGGTGGTTTCTAATACTGTGGAGCTCCAAGCTGCAAGGTGAGCACCGGAGGCCCGGGCTCCAGCCACACACAGCACCACCTCGCAGGTGGGAAAAGCAGGGCACCACCCGCCAAGGACACCCGGGGGGAGGCCTCCCACGTGTTCTGCCAGCTCTTCAGGAACTGGGCGTCTAGGACCAAATGCTACAGATCAAGAAGACACGGTCGAATGTGATGCCCAAACGCCACAAAATGACCGCACGCTTCTCACCAACTACGGGTTCAGAGCAAAACCTGCAAAGGAATTTGAACGAGATGTTCAAAAAGAGCCTTCCTGGACTAGCAGACACCTTCACCAAGGCAGGGCCATCGAACATGAAGATCCCTCTGTCAGTCATGTCCTCGAGGGAACGTCCCTGAAGCTGAATCGAACCAGCCAGCTTGGCAATGAGACTCCCACCTGCGCCTTGCCCTGCTGATGCTGGGGACGCATTTTAGGGATAAACTCAGTCCCTGCTACTGCAAATCCTTACGTCCGTGACTGACAAATTAAAGGAGGCAGCTGGAGTTAAAATCCAGCCTCTGTGACTGTGACCTGGATGTACGATTTACCTTCGATATGATCTCAAGTATGAAACCCTTATTAATAGCCTTCCCTTTTCACATGTATCACCTAATAAGAGAGCTTTCACTTTTGAAGGATTTGTCTGCCACCCTTGCACAAACACACAGTAACGCCTGATCTCAAATTCAAGTTCCTCCTTTTTGCTGAAGACGACCACGAACCCTCCCTTCCTGAAATTGAGATTCTGAGGCCTAAGCGTCAGCCATTATGCCGCTTGGAGCCCCTGAATGAGCATCTGTCGCTCCAACGAAATAACCACAAGCGCAGGCAGAAGGAGCAGATGTAACCTTTTACTCCACCATTTCCTTTTCCACTTTTCATATTAAATATCTGAAATATATTAATCTTAAAAAACAATATTAACACAGTACTCAATGAATACAGGGAGGGAGTAAACAGCAAGTCTAGACTGCAAAATCGCAGGGTATTTTACAAACGAGAGTGTGGGTGTGGTCGATTCCAGGTGTTTCCAGCTGACTCGCCAACAGGAGCACTGTGGAATTCTGCGATGTGTCACACCAGGAGAGAAACAAAGCCATATAAAAATATATGCGGCAACGCATTGCTCCATCCTCCGGGAGATGGTCGCGGTACCACAGGACCTTCGTTCAGGTTTAAAGTAACAACACAAGCACTTTTTTTTTTTTTTTTTTTGGTGTTCAGGATTTTCCCCTAACGCCTTCAGTCTCTAAGTAGATTTTCAGGCTTCGGGTAGCCAAAGAGGACGAAATCTGCTTCGTAGAGTTTGTAAAGCTGCCGCCTCCAGGCCAGGGGAATTTTGGCAAACCAGCCTTCCTCCCAGCTGCTGGCAGTTCTGTTCCGGTAACTCGGGGGGAACTGGAGCAGCCTGTCCACCTTGAGAAGCCGGAGCAGCTGGGTGGCGTCCTGGTCCAGGGTCTCCAGTTTCCCCACAAAGTCGTAGTCTATCTGGCAGGGGTGGCAGAGGCGGTGCACCTGCCTCCAGTGCTCGTTGAAGGGCGCCAGCTTTTCGGTGTGAGGGTCCAGCAGGTACTGGATGAAGTTGGCGAAGGACACCCTGAGGCCTGCACTGAAGGCCTCGCTGACCGACTTGGGCAGGCTGGTGTGGTTGGAGTACCTCTTCAGCATGGGGACGGCGAACTTCTGGTAGAACTCTTCGTTCTCCAGCTCGAACTTGCTGCGGAAGGCCGAGATGAGGCGGACGAAGGGGTCCCGCACGAACAGGAACTTAGTGTACTTTTTCAGCTTAACTTTCATGAGGTGGCGGGAGAACTTCCCGTAGCGGCGCCAAAACTTGTTGAAAGTCAGGTGGGTGCTGGAGTTGTGGACGTACTCCCGGGGGATGTCCAGGGGGTCACGGTAGGGCGTGCCCTGGTCCGAGAGGCTCTGGCTCAGGACGATCATCACGCGCTTCCAGTTGGTGCAGGCCACCTTGGGCACATAGCAGTAGATGACCCCGTGGCGGTCGTCCACGATGAGGTGGTTCAGCTCATAGTTGGGAATGTCATCGAAAGAGCGCTCCTT
The DNA here is from genome assembly GCF_949774975.1 of Lagenorhynchus albirostris. Taxonomy (NCBI): domain Eukaryota; kingdom Metazoa; phylum Chordata; class Mammalia; order Artiodactyla; family Delphinidae; genus Lagenorhynchus; species Lagenorhynchus albirostris. The sequence goes on from NC_083109.1 coordinate 86,302,209, forward strand.
GGCGGGAAACACAAAGCTGGCATTGGCGCAGAACCCCCTCAGCACGCTCCTCCGTTCGGCCTGCCGCCCGTCCGGGTCCGGGCTCTGCTGGGCGTCGTGGCTGGACCAGTCGTAGCCCCTCACACTCTCTTCCATGTTGCTGAGCACAGGCTTGCTGGAGGCCAGCAGGGAGGGCTGCTCCACCTTTCTACCCAGAAGGATGTTCTGCTTCGCATGAGCACTGAGGAGCTTCTCCAAAATCTCCTCAATGCTGGCAGTGAAATACTTGCCGTCCCCTGGCTTGGGGCTGGGGAAGGGCTGCAGGATGTGAGGCCTGGAGAGGGAAGTGTGCAGGTACAAGTGGGCGGTGCCCATGTTGTCCCAGTACACGATGATCAGGAGGATCATGAAGACGGACCCCAAGACCAGCCACAGGCGGAAGAACCGGCTTTTGGTCATTGTGTCCATGGATGCGGGGGCCTCTTCCCCGGATCCTTTCACTTCAGCTTCCTGTAGAGACCACACGCTGCCCTCCGAGGAAGCTGGAAGGCAACAGAAACCAAGTTAAAGGCTAAGGTCCTCTCGCAGCCTGCGGTCCTGAGAGGATGGTGCCTGCTGCCATCTCAGACCCAGTGGCCCTGCTTTTCCCTCCCTCCTCCACCCTCTGAGGTGGACTTTGGGGGGCTGCCTGATGGGGAGCTTCAGCTTCTCCAGGTGATGTGACCCATGAGGCTTAGGAAGGCCCAGAGGGTGAGTGTGACTGGAGAGGTGACTGGAGACCCCTTACCACCGCACTGAAAGGGGGAGGCCGGACCCAGACCAGCCCCCAGGCGGGAACGCAGACCCTCGTGAAGAGTGGGTGTGAGAATGAAAGGAGAGGCGCAGCGAAACAAAACACGGTAACAAGAAAGTTAAAGCTCAGTGCAATGCTGAACTCACCCCTTCTCCCGCCCAAACCCCTTCTTCTGTGCACACGTCATCCACACAAACACTTGAGACGGGCCCCCGTGTGAGGCCGACAGCGTGCTGTGTGCTGTGAGCGGTGCAGGCTGCTGCCGGCTCTCAGCCTCCTGGTCCACAGCACCTGTACGAGGAGGGGCTGTGCAGGCTGGAAGTGACATTCGTGTCGGGGCTTCAGCTATCTGGAGGGCTGTCACGTGGGAGAGAGAGCAGCTTCAGAAGATACAACTCAGAAACTGAGTCGAGCCTAAGGAAAGAACACTAATAATTATAAGTGGGCCAAAACCACTTAAGAACGGGCTGTTTTTGAAGCCATACTAGGACTTCTATCACTGCAGGCATCGGGGCACAGACAGACGGAGCACGTCCTGGGGTGTTCTAGGGGAGGGTCCCGTGTTGTGCACCCTCTGGGACATCTCCCAGTGTACACTTCTGAGTCTATATTCCTCGTATGCATTCGACTATGTACCTAGTATCTAATGCATTTTCATAAAATGAACCTAAAAGTTCATTAGGCAGAAATTTGGGTGCAATCTCTATCCACCTCTGCAGCTGTTGTTTACTCTTTTTCGTTGTTGTTTACTCTTAATTCACTTTTTTTTAATGGAAAATTAATACATACTTATGGCAAACAGTTCAGCAGACAAAGGGTGGGGTGGACTTTTACACAAAAGGAGCTGCAACGACCATCTGACAGAGAAGAGTACATTCTCTGGTCATCGTCACCTTCATGTAGTGTTTCCTGAGCCCTAAGAGCTCGTCATGTGCTCCCACAGAAAAAGGAAGAGCAGAAAAATCTGGTGACCCCTACCCTGAGGGGTGGCGATCACACCTCCTCTCACCCACTCAGGGCTGTCGGCCATGTGCTAGAGTCACACAGCTAGATATTTATTATATGTTATATATTTATTATATAATTATTACACATTATAAAGGTAATAAGCACACTACGGACATTATGAAACAGGAAACAGGATTACAGGTGAAATACCCTGCTGTGTCTTGCACAACTGCTGCTGGTACTTTCGCTCCTTCCCTTCGAGTGGGTCGCGGGTGTGAGTGGAATAAGAACAAGCAATGCTGCAACAGGTTTTAATACGCTTTTAATGGTAACGGTTAGGATCACAAAATTTTACAGCCTATTTTTAAAACTAGATCATAAGCGCCCATGTCATTAAAGTTTTCAAGACCATCCCTTCTCAAGGATGTGCAAGGGCGAACAGTTTATAAAGATGAAGGTGAAACCATATTAAAAAAAAAAAGTTTGCCAAAGGCTGAGAAAGCAGCAAAGGGAAAAAGTAACTTAAAATGTCGAGTGATTTAAGAGATCAGTTTTCAATTTTAAGATCAAGACTAATAAACAGAGTAGAGGTGATGCAGCATCACAGTTACATCTTGTGGACACAGGCACAGCCACAGATCAAGGATCGTGCTATCGGCCACATACTTATAATGCTAAGTACCAGAACTACCTGGCCTGATAACCTAAATACCTTGACTTATTTTTCAGCCAAGCAGTAGCATATGCACATTAATAAATGCCAGTGCCTACAAAAACTCTGACTCTCTTTACTAATAATTTAGTAAGAATTCAATTTAATTGCAAGGAAAAGACATGGTCAAATGTTTTTTGGAGAATTACTATATATTGATAACATCTTCTTGATAGCAGCAGCCATTTATCGACCTCTTCCTGTGTGTCAGGCACTAAGATGCGCGTTTTACACACGTATGTTACTGCAGGCCCTCTGCACACCATCTGGGGCGGGGGTGCAGCATAATCCTCTTACAGCTGAGAAACTGAGGCCAATCAGCACATGAAAAGATGCTCAATGTCACTAATCATTAGAAAAATGCAAATCAAGGCCACAGGAGACACCACCTCACACCCACCAAGATGGCTACTGAAAACAAAAGCAAAAAAAACCCAAACCAGAAAACAACAAGTACTGGTGAGGATGAGAAGAAGGTGAAAACCCTTGTACACTGTTAATGGGAATGTAAAATGCTGCAGTCACTGCATAAATAGTATAGAGGTTCCTCAAAAAATCAGAAATAGAATTGCCGTATAAAGTTACCATGTGATCCAGCAATTCCACTTCTGGGTCTATACCCACAAGAATTGAAAGCAGGGTCTTGAAGAGATATTTATACACCCATGTTCACAGCAGCATTACTCACAGTAGCCAAAAGGTGGAAGCAACCCATGTCCATCAATGGGTGAATGGATAAACAAAATGTGGTCCATCCATACAACAGATTATTATTCAGCCTTAAAAGGGAAGGAAATTCTGACGCCTGCTACAACATAGATGAACCTTGAAGACATGATGCTCAGTGAAATAACTCAGTCACAGAAAAGGACAAATACTGTGTGATTCCACTTATATGAGGTCCCTGGAGGAGTCAAATTCATAGAGACAGAAAGTAGAAGGTGGGGGCCAGGGGCTGTGGAGGGGGATGGGGAGTTAGTGTTTAATGGGGACAGAGTCTCAGTTTGGGAAGATAAAAGGAGTTCTGGAAATGGATGATAGTGATGGTTGCACAACAATATGAATGTGCTCGATGTCACTGAACTGTACACTTAAAAATGGTTAAGGTTGGGCTTCCCTGGTGGCGCAGTGGTTGAGAGTCCGCCTGCCGATGCAGGGGACATGGGTTCATGCCCCGGTCCGGGAAGATCCCACGTGCCGCGGAGCGGCTGGGCCTGTGAGCCATGGCCGCTGAGCCTGCACGTCCGGAGCCTGTGCTCCACAACGGGAGAGGCTACGACAGTGAGAGGTCCGCGTACCACAAAAAAAAAAAAAAAAAAAAAGGTTAAGGTGGTAAATTTTTTTTTTTAAGGTGGTAAATTTTATGTTACGTGTATTTTACCACAATAAAAACAAACTGGAGGGAAAAAAATGAATTAGAGCCGTAACAGTGGACTTGGAGGAATTTCCAAGAGGTATTGTTGAATGAATAAGGCAAATGTAGGACAGTGTGTAAAAAATAAACAAAGCTAAATATGGTCGAGAGCTGTACAGAGGCTAAATTTGGAGCCAGCTGCCGAAGCCACAAGCTACCCTTACAACCTTGTGCAAAAGTTCCACAAGCCAACTTCACCTGCAATTTGCTTATTAAGCAAAGTTTTAAAAATTTATAATTGGGGGGCTGTTGCACAAAAGCAAGACAGGTCTTCCCCTGGGACAGCCAAAAACCTGTCTGGTTATTCAGTGGGGAGACTGGTCCCAAGAGCCTTGTCTTGCCCTGGAGTCCTGCCACGTCACAGCCCCTTCCAGGCCTTTCTAAATCAAGGGGATGAGCGCCTACACACCAAGCTGAGGCAGCGTTTACCGATGAAGCTGAGGCCATGGTTCATTTTTAACATCAAGGAACAGGGCAGTCCTTTGTGTTGTCATTTCTAACCTCAAACATGCCACAAAAACAGCATGGAAACAAGACTGTCTGAGTGTATGAAATGGCCTGTGAGAGTAGTCCTTTGAGAAGAAAGGACTGTGGCTACTTTAAAATATTCATGGAGCACAAGTTCCCAGTTTCTCGGAATAGTGGAGAATAGAGTCAAGACTACCACATAGCATCGCCAGCAACAAGTTTTACTTTTTAAAAGGGAGTAAGACATCTAGGAATTTCTGGTCCAGGTGCCTGGGCAGCTCAAGCTGGACAGTCTGGGTAACACTTCCTTGTCTTCTGGGGGTGAGAGCAGCACAGTGGGGAAAGCCAGCTGAGAACCGAAGACTGCTTCAGAAACGTGTCAGGGAATAACGATGACCTCATAAAGTAATTTTTCATTCAAAAATAAGGGCATTGTTTCCGAACATAAATCTCCCACTATTTCAAAACGCAGTCAACAAAAAGCCCCCCAAGTTTTGAAGAAGCAGAGCAAGAAGAACCTTCACAGAGGAAGTGATCTACGACTGGCGCTGCATATCAGTCTCAGGCTTCTGCCCGCAGCAACAGAACTGACAGCAAAGTCTATCCAGAAGTTTCATCTTTGGGGGGCTGGTTTTCTACAAGGGTTTTGTCAAAGGCCCTTGTAAACACTACTGATGAAAGAATTAGGTTGGGTTTAAACCAAAACACTGTGGCTAGGCCGAGCTGTTTCTTAGCTCAAGGTGGGGTTAAACATTTCTTCTGACACATGGCAGGGTATGATGCCAAGGGCAGCTTGGCAGCCCCAGGAAGCAAGCACCCAGTGCTGGCCGCCCACATAAGGCTGCTGGTCTCAAGGAGCCTTCACACCAATAGTAGGCAAGAATCCGGGAAGATGGGGTGGTGTGCAGCTGAGGGCTGACCTCCCTCACACTCAGATGTGTGCCATCCTGACATATCTAGAATAGAGGGCCACAAGGCCAGACCCATACTAAGACCCATATAAGGGCACGTCCCAAAATTCGATAGCAGAACTGACAACTACAGTACAAAAAGGTCAGGTGGTATATGCTGGGTAGTTTTATGTGTCAACTTGACTGAGCTATGGCTGCCCAGGTAGTTTGGTCACACATTCTGGGTATGTCTGTGACGGTGTTTCTGGACGAGATTAATGTTTGGATCGGTAGGCTGAGTAAAGCAGATGGCCCTCCCCAGTGTGGGACAGCCTCATCCAATTTGTTGAAAGCCTAAATAGAACAAAAAGGCAGAGGAAGAGAGAATTCCCTCTCTCCACCTGACTGTCCTTGAGCCGGGACACGGGTCTCATGCCTTCAGACCTGGACGAGTACTAGAACTCTCACCAGCAGTCTTCCTGGTCCTCAGGCCTTCAGACTCAGACTGGAGCACACCGTCAGCTCTCCGGGGCCTGAACTACTCAGCTTCCATAACCCTGTGAGCCAATTCCTCATGATAAATCCCTTTACTCATACACACATACCTTATTGGTTCTGTTTCCTTGGAGAACCCTCACTAATATATCAATATTTATTTTGTCATACGGACTGGGGTGTTTGTGTGTGTGTGTGTGTGTGTGCGTGTGTGGTGTGTGTGCGTGTGTATTTACTACATATTATAGACACAAGTGATCAAACCAGTGAGAATTAAACAGTGGGTGGTAATAAATGGAAATTAATGTATCTGCCATGGTGGAAAGGAATGTTAAATGCAGAGAATTTCAGCCACTATCCAATACAAGTATTCCAGAGGGAGAGGTTGAGATTCATTTTTTTCCCATAGAGATATCCTGTTATTCCAGCACCATTTGTTTAAAAGACGGTTCTTTCCTGATTAAATCACTTTAGCACCTCGCTTTTTTTCCTTTTTAAGTCAGGTTTATTGAGGTATGATTTATACACAATAAAACGCACTCTTTTTAACTGTACAGTCTGATGAGTTTGGGCAAATGTACACTATAATTAAGATATAGAACATCTTCATCATCCCCCAAAGTTCCCTTATCCTCCCCCAACACCCAGCTCCAGGCAGTATATAGTTCTATAGTTCTGCCCTTTCTAGAATGTCACATAAATGGAATTATACAGGAAGTCGCCTCTTGCATTTGGCTTCCTTCACTTAGGAAGATGCTTTTGAGATCTGTCCAAGTTGTTGCTTGTGTCATTGCTGGGCAGTACCCCACTATATGGATATACCACTATCTGTTTATCCATTTACCAACTGATGAACTTTGGAGTCAGCTCCCTTTTTTGGCTATTATGAAAAAAATTAATGTCAACTTTTTTTGCATACAGACTAGTTTTTTTTTATGCTGAGACTTTCAAAAAGTCAAAAAGATTGTATTAAAAAATATCAAGCGGATTTTTAACCTCCTGGAAGGTTCTGTAAGATCCATAACAGTAGATGTTCTGTAATAAAGACCAAACTGACCATCAAAATATGATGTATAAATCTTAGATTATCAATACTTTTCCAATTATAAAATTTTACGGGCTCAAGTGATTGTAGCAAGTTTGCAGGACACAAGGTTAATAAACAAAAGTCAACCACTTTCCTACATTTCAGCAATGAACAAGTGGAATTTGAAATTAAAAACAGAATTCCATTTATGAGCAGCCCCCAAAAGAAAAACACTTAGTATAAAGCTAACAAAATATGTACAAGATCTATATGAGGAAAACTACAAAACTCTGATGAATGAAATCATCAGAAGAACTAAGGAAATGAAGAGATATTCCACGTTCAAAGTGCTAAAGGATAGGAAGACTCAATATTGTCAAGATATCCATTCTTCCCAACTTATAGATTTATCCCAACCCAAATCATAGCAAGTTATTTTGTGGATATCAACAAACTGTTTCTAAAGTTTATATGTAGGAGCCAAAGACCCAGAATAGCCAATACAATATTGAAGGAGAAGAACAAAGCTGGAAGATTGATGCTGCCCGACTTCAAGATTTACCATAAAGCTACAGTAATCAAAATGGTGTGGTATTGGCAAAAGCATGGAGAAGTAGATCCCTGGAACCGAACAGATAGCTCAGAAACAGACCCCCATATGGTCAACTTATTTTTAACAAAGGAGCAAAGGCAATACAAGGGAGCAAAGACAGTCTGTTTCTGCAACAAATGGTACTGGAACAACTGGATACCACATGTTAAAAAAAAAAAATTAAAAGAAAGAATCTAGACACAGACCTTCAAAAAAACTAACTCAAGGGCTTCCCTGGTGGCGTAGTGGTTGGGAGTCCGCCTGCCACTGTAGGGGACGTGGGTTCGTGCCCCGGTCCGGGAGGATCCTGCGTGCCACAGAGCGGCTGGGCCCGTGGGCCGTGGCCGCTGGGCTTGCGCATCCGGAGCCTGTGCTCCGCGGCGGGAGGGGGGGTGCCGCAGCAGTGGGGGGCCCACGTACCGCCAAAAAAAAAAAAAACTAACTCAAGATGGATAATAGACCTAAATGTAAAATGCAAAACTATAAAACTCCTAGAAGGTAACACAGGAGATAACCTAAATGACCTTGTGTATTGTGATGCCTTTTAGACACAACATCAAAGACGATATCCATGAATGAAATAACTGTCCACACAAAGATGTGTACAAGAATATTCATTGTGGCTTTACTCAAGATAGCTACAAACTGAAAAGAACCCAGAGGTCCATCAACAAGTGAATGAATAAACAAGCTGTGGTGTACTCATTCAGTGGAAAACTATTCAACAATAAAAAAGAGTGAACCACGGACTCACACATCAATACATGCAACAACATGGATGAATCCTGCAGATATTACACTAAACAAAAGTACCCAGACACAAAAGAGTACATACCACATGATTTCATTTATACAAAGGTTATAAAAGGCAAAACTAGTGACAGAAATCATAGACTGCAAAGGGACAGGAGGAAATCTGGGTGATGGAAATGTTCTATTATATTGTTTGTAGTGGCAGTTACATAGGTAGATACATCTGTCCACATTCATAGAACTTTACACTTAAAATGTGTGCATTTTATTGCATGTAAATTATACCTCGATACATTTGATTTCAAGGGGAAGAATATGTGAGCAGTCTTATTAAGTCAATCACCAGAAGCTAAAACTTTTCTCTTCAGCACAAACACTATGAACTAACCAGCTGTCACTGATTTCTACAACACAGGATAAAAACACCAGCACTGAAGTCCTACACAGACATCTGGAGATCGGGAAGAAAAGGAAAGGAATTCTGAGGCCAAGTCCAGCCTCTGCTGAGTGGCCTGGGATATCTCTTTAAGTGTGAGTTTCAATTCTTCACCTATAAAACAAGAACAATCAAGGCCTTTCTGCTAACCGGAGCTACTGAGAGGATGAAAATGAGAACATATCAGCTAAGTGTTTTGTAAAATAGTAAAGCATGTTCTTTAGACTATATACCATTGGCCTTAGTTATCTTTCTATTTCATCTGGCCCTCAAATATTTGTATCATATAAATATAACATTATTTTTATTATTACTCATGCTTTCTACCAATAGCCAGTTATCAGCAAGGAAGAATGTTATGATTTCAATTCATTTTATAATAATAACAATAGCTAATATGTTTTCCAAAGTGCTGTTATAGGCCTTGCATATCTTATATAATCCTTGCATATCTTATTTAATCCTTGTGATAAAGTTGGGGCAAAACAGCCAGGCAGGGGCTCCCCTGGTGGCACAGTGGTTGAGAGTCCGCCTGCCGATGCAGGGGACACGGGTTCGTGCCCCAGTCTGGGAAGGTCCCACATGCCGCAGAGTGGCTGGCCATGGCCGCTGAGCCTGCGCGTCCGGAGCCTGTGCTCCGCAATGGGAGAGGCCACAACAGTGAGAGGCCCACGTACTGCAAAAACAAAAACAAAACCAAAAACAGCCAAGCAACTTACCCAAGTGTACACAGCTACAACTGTTCAGAGCTGGCATTTGAACAACTGATTTGAGAGCCTACCTTCCCAAACACTACAGTCGACCAGCCTCTACAGTAAATATTTAATGCAGAATTGGTTGGTTCTTCTAGACACTCAAATTTTTATTACCTTTATTTCTGAGAAAATTTGCTTTTCCTTGTCCAAATAACCAACTTCTGAGCATTAAATCAAGTGACATGACCTTCATTAAGAAGTCCAAGAATGTTTCAAGTTTTATTCATTTATGCTACTGGCAAAGAGACCAGAAACTACCTACTTCTTTTCCAGCTTTGCAAAGGCAAATAATTCACTGAGGGTCTCATCACTGTAGTCAACAGAAATTTGGAAAGTTTGTTAGTGGTCTCAACATTTACTCTCTGCACCCTGTATGGCCCAGCCCTGCAACTGATGCTTTGGTGTTGGATTAAAACCCCCATTGTAGGGTATATTTTCACTTCCGTGCCACCAGGACTGGGGGTTTATTTGCTTATAAAATTACTTCACTTGTATTTGGTTAACACTGAGAACTAAATCTGACAGTGTATCCAAATAAAAATAAGTAATAAATGGGCACATTGATGAGAATGAAAGGTTGATGTCCGTGCCAGAAGACCTAAATGAAAACTGAGCCCAAACTTGGCCTTTGAAATAAAGTAACTTCCCGCAGAGGTGGCCCACAGCACACTTGGCTATCTGCTCACATTGGTGTCTTCGTCCCTGGTCTCTAAGCCCCGTCGGTACTTCACAAGTAGGCAGGGTTATTAGTGTAGGCACACGAGTCCCATATTCCCAAACTAGATTTCAAGTTCTTAGGTGACAGGGATCATGTCTACTATATCTTCTATATTCCTCACAACACTCAAACACTTGTTGCGTGGTATTTGACTCTGGAATCCAAATAACTCATTTCCCAGAGTTAAGTCAATTCAAAGAAATTATTTCAAGGGAAAATAGATAATAAATTTCACTATGATTAGCTTAAGAACCTGAATAGGGCTTTACCTTCAAATATATGCAGACCCTAACCCCTCTACTTCCCTACCTCCTGTGTGCACCCTGCCCCCCAGGCCACCACCAGCTCTCACCTGCGTTACTGCCACAGCGTCCAACTTGTTCTCCCGCCTCCGCTCTCCTGCCCATACTATCCTCTTTAAACCCAGTAGCCATGGTTCTTCTGCTAAAAGTCAGATCATGTCATGGCTCTGCTCAAAACCCTCCAATCTTTGGAGTCCAACAGCTTCCCATTTCCAGTCCTTACAGTGGCCCATGACAAGCCCTATATGACTGGGATCCCACACTCTCCTCCCCTTTGCTCCCCGTCACTGGCCCCACTCTAGCCACAATGGCCTCCTTGTTGTTCATCATCTACGCCAACCAGGCTCCCACCCCCTGGCCCGTACACACCCAGGGAGTCCTGTGGCTCAACCTTCTGATCTACACCTGAAGCTCACCTCATCAGTGAGGGCTTCCCTGATCACTCCCCACCCTGCATGCCCCATCCTCCGTGGCTGTTTTTTCTCCATGTCATTTGTCATTACCTCCAACATTATATATTCACTGGCTTATTTGCTTATGGTCTATCTGCACTAGAATATAAACTTTAGAAGGGAGGTACCTGACCCTTCAAAGTCTGTCATAGTTGTAGCCTCAAGGCTATGAATAGTGCTTGGCATACAGTAGGTACTCAATAAAGAGCTGTTATGCTAACAAAAACAGATAAACATGACTGACCCTGATTTCATAATTTCTGAAACTGGGTGACAGGTAAAGAAGAGTTCATAAAACTATTATCTCTACTTTTTAAAATATATTATTTATTTATTTATTTTTGGCTGTGTTGGGTCTTTGTTGCCGCGCGCAGGTTTTCTCTAGTTGCGTCAAGCTGGTGCGCGGGCTTCTCATTGCAGTGGCTTCTCTCGTTGTGGAGCACGGGCTCTAGGCGCGCAGGCTTCGGTAGCTGTGCTTCTCGGGCTCTAGAGCGCAGACTCAGCAGCTGTGGCGCACGGGCTTAGTTGCTCCGTGGCATGTGGGATCTTCCCGGGCCAGGGCTCAAACCCGTGTCCCCTGCGTTGGCAGGCAGGTTCTTAACCACTGCGCCACCAGAGAAGTCCCTATTATCTCTACTTTTGGATATGTTTTACAATTCCTTTATAACAAGTTAAAAGAAAAGAAAAAAGCTAAAGAAAGCACCAAATCTCCGATATGTGACCACAGGCAAGAGACAGGATACAGAGAACAATGGCAATAATGGAGAGAAAATAAGAACAAGTAAACTCTGCCTGATAAGAAAGACAGCCTGGTGAGTGACCCAGCTGCACACACAACAGGCAAGAGTCTGGCCTCTTCCTTCATCAGAGTAGGAAGCTTACTGATTTTTCTTTATTTTGATCAACGTTATGCATGTATGCTAAAGGATTAAATTGTCCCAGGAGTTTACTACACACACAGTCCCCAGTCCCTTTCTTTCTCATCACCCACCTCCATCTTTCTCGCTCATTCTTATTAGATGAATCTTTTGGTGTCACCACCGACCTCTAAGCAATAGCCCTGGGCGATAACCGATGGTTCAGCTTGAGCGTCATCTACTGACTTCCCCAAACAGTGGCAGGCAGCTGGCAGAAAGGTAGTCTCTCTTTCTTCCCCTGGGCCCTCCAAACAACCATGCCCTTCTCATCTCCACGCCTCCTCCAGACAGGCACATCAGCATTTTAATTAGAGCAATATTCGATGTTTACATAAATTATTATCATTGCACAAAGGCTATTCACAGCTGAGCCTTGCAGTACACCGTAATTATCTTTCTTTCCTGCACAAGGGCTTATTTTCCCTGGAACTAGTTAACAGTCTTGTGTTTTCGCTTGCTTTGCTTTCTATGTACTTCATCACTAATACAGCCCCAACTCTGCCAACTGTCTAAATCTCCTCTCCAGATGTTCCAGAGCATCAGGTGCCCCATCAATTTCACATTCCCCAAAAAATCTCTTGGAGGAAACTTCGAGGCTCAGGTCCCAAGATACCTGCTCTCATACCTGGTACCTGGCCTGGCTGGCATCCCAGCCTCTCCATCTCATCCAGCAGATTCTTCTCACCTCTCCTCTGAGGCTAACCCTGTCTCCTCTAGCCTGTCTTTCCAGATTCACCACCTCATTTTGGGAGAGTATGCCTGCCAGTCACTTCTTTAAAATACATGAGACAAATCTTTGGAGGATTTGTGCACATATCTTTATTATATCCTCCTTTGCCTGAGTTTAGAATTCAAGGTGGAAAATATTTTCCTTCAGAATTTTGAAAGTAATGCTCTCTTGTCTCCCAGCTTCCAATGTTCCTAAAGATGGGTTCGGAGCCACTCTGCTTCATCCCGTGATGACCTGTTGGTGGCCTGTCTTTATTCTTCCTGAGAAGCTAGCATGATCTTCTTTGTCCAGAGTTCTGAAATTTCACAACAACGTGTCTTGGAGCGAGTGTGCACGTCTCTCTCTCCATGCGAACTCTCACTATGCAAATTCTGAAACAGCTTCAGATGCACTTCCAATGCACTTCCAATGCACTTCCAGATGCACTGCTTCCCAAACTCTTACTAGCCACTATCAGAAACTCGGTATCCCTCCCTATACAAACTTGCCCCCCACACTCTGAATATCCAAACTGGGAACTGAACAGACAGGTGAGTGAAGGATACCTGCATTTTCATCCATGGTGCCGGTCACTCAGTGGGCCCCTTCAAAACGGCAGAAAGTTTTGGTTCTAGGATTTCCCTTATCATTTTGTGGATGAGTTTATCCCATTTTATTTCTTGCTGAAACTGTTATTATTCAGCTGTCAATTTCCTAATTGGATGCTTTTTCTTTTTTCTCTCATTTTCCATCTCTTTGTTTTTCTGTTCTATTTCCTGAGTTCTCAACCTTTTCATCTACTGAGTTTTTTATTTCTTCCACTGTATTTTTTATATCCATGTGTTATCTTTTTGGATTTCTGAATGCTTTTTTTAAAAAAAAAAAAAGAGCATCCTGTTCTTGTCTCTTGCATGCGATATTTTCTATCTCCATGTGTGTATCAGTGACAGTATGCTTTTTAAGTGTGCTTCCTGCACACTCTCTATTGCTTCCAAGTGTGTGTTATGATCTCTATCTTCCAAATCAGAGGTTTCTTCACTTGTCTTTGGTTATCTATTCCTATTTAAGGGGTAGGGGATTAAAAGAACTTGGAAGCTCTGGACCCTAGTAAGGGGTTATTAATTATGAGCTTCATTAGTGAGTGATCCAACTGGGCCTCCTTACTGTGGACCCCCTGATGTCACTATTTTTAGGTCCTTTCTCAGACTACTCACTTTCCCCAAAGACTCTTCCATTGTCTTGTCTGGAAGGAAAAGTACCAACTGACAGTGTTCTGGGAGCCAAGCAGGCTCCACTCGCTTCATCCTCTTGGGTTTAGTACAGCAGTCCAGCCCCTCTGCCCCGCTCAGCTGCACCTGGTGCTTCCTATTCCTCTCTGAAATACTTTTAAAGTTCTCTAAACAGTTACAGAAACCACCACCTTGGTTAACTACAGGAAGTATTGAGTTACTGAGTCAGTTATCATTAAGCACATGTGTTGGCAAATGACTGGAGAACCATCAGCCCTGGCTGCAGCCACAGACTCACTAAGTAAGCGTGAAACTAACCACTACTTTCTGAAGAAAAAGATAAAGAAACAATCTAAAAATTGAAACTAAAGATGTAAGCTTAAAACAAATTATAAACTAGCAGCATTTGTTTCAGTACATTATCAGTAACAGTCTCTCATCCAGGAATGGCACCTCAGCCTGGAGACCCTTCCAGAAGAGAATCACCCACTAGCCTTGGTGACTGTATGGTAATGACAGTAAACTGCATTCCCACCATCAGCCATCCAACATGCTCTTCTTCTGCCATCTATCGCTTTCCCGCTAGACTCCCCAGGATTCCATCCCCGGACACATTCTCTCTCTCCACGAGCACATCTCATCCAGGATGGCCCACAAATACTGCAAATTCTACAAGTCTAAAAATCAAATGCATTTTAGCCCCTTCCTTCTCCAAACCTGCTCCAGTATTCCTTATCTCAGGTACCAGCCCCGTCCTCAGCACCCAAGTGAGAACCTTGGTTACTTTTGCCGTTTTCCTTTCCCTTTCACCACATCCCACAGAGCACCATCGCACTGTGGATTCTCCTGCTTGTTTCAAGCTGACGCCCTTCTCAACTCTCAGCCACTGTCCTGACCCACACCCTCTTCAAACGTACCCAGCTCAGTCTCCATCTCCTGATACCCTGGATCTATCCTCTGTTCTCACTAGTGTTACTCTTCTAAAACGCATCTCTCACATCCCACCCAAAACCCTGACTACTCCTCACCAGAAGGATAAAAGTCCAAACTCCCCGGCACGGCATGCAAGGCCCTTTGGTCAGAAACCTCCTTCTGGTCTTAGCCTCCATTTCAATCCTCAAACCCCAACCCACAATGAACACAGGGACTCACTGCTCCCTCCCCCCAAACGTCCCATTCACTTCCAAGCCTCCACATACCCTGCTGCCTCTACTTGGAATGTTCTCCCCAAACTTCACTCGTCTCTCAAGGTCCAATTCATATGTCATCTCCACTATGGGAAACTTCTACAACACCAAGAAACAAGTTTAGCTGCTCCCTCTTTCTTCACACTTTGTAAACACCTAGATGACAGCACTAATCACATGGTATTATAGTCAGGTTAATCATATTACCAGCGTCTAGCCTAACGTGGCATCTTACAAATGATGAGAGGCTCAACGTTTGCTCAGGTAATGAAGTAGGCGCACACTGACTAACAGTGAACAGTACTGCTGGCCTGAAAATAACAGCCCAAAGTCTTACAAACCATCTGGCAAGAAAAATAAACATCCATGTGTGTCCACGCAGGCACTCTCTAAGTTCTCAGTAGCGCTACCTTCAGGTAACACTTGCCTTGGCGTCAGCTGACACTTTGGAGGTAATCATGTTGCAATATATGTGTATCAAATCAACACTTTGCACATCTTAAACTTATACAACGCTAATCAATTATACTTCAATTTTTTAAAGTTTTCCCGGACTTCCCTGGTGGTGCAGTGGTTAAGAATCCCCCTGCTGATGCAGGGGACACGGGTTCGAGCCCTGGTCGGGGAAGATCCCACATGCCGTGGAGCAACTAAGCCCGTGCACCACAACTACTAAGCCTGTGCTCCAGAGGCCGCGAGCCACAACTACTGAGCCCACGTGCCACAACTACTGAAGCCCATGCGCCACAACTACTGAAGTCCATGCACCACAACTACAGAAGCCCACGTGCCACAACTACTGAAGCCTGCACGCCTAGAGCCCGTGCTCCACAACTAGAGAAGCCACCGCAATGAGAAGCCCGCACACCGCAATGAAGAGTGCTCGCTGCAACTAGAGTAAGCCCGCACGCAGTAACGAAGGCCCAAGGCAGACAAATAAATAAATAAAATCGCCGCCTCTCAAACCACTAAAAAAAAAAAAAAAAAGTTTTCCTAATATCTCCTTTTTCACACTGACACCAGCCCCGAGTCACCTTCCCAAAGCCAGGTGTTCACAGAGAAGGGCTAAACTGTGCCCTGGTTTGGGGGCAGGTGAGGACCAGCCGAGCTGTTTCCCAGCTGCCCCCTGCTCGGACGCACACGTGTGGGGACAGTACCCTTAAAGATGCGCTTGCATCCGCTCTGCCCCCAACCCACATTGTCATTCATCCCGGGTCTCCTGAGTCTCTCCGGCGTCGAATTATAACATAAATAATTCAATAATCGCGGGAACACTACGGCTTGTTGTGCTCCGCGCCAGACGGAACCTCGGCTCCAGCCAACGGCTTGCGGGACACGTCTTGGTGGCTAGGAGCCCAAATGGAAGATATAAGTCCTACTGTTAGCGACTAATACATGGCTTCCTTTCGCTGCTTCTGGCGCAAAGCGTCATCTGAGTGGTACTCTTCCAGGACGCGCCCGCATCCGCCGGGTCCGCAGTCACAGGTCCGCGGTCAGCGGGACGAGGAAGTGCCCACGGCCTCGGGCGAGCCAGGGCACCGGGGCGGGGGCTCCCCCTGCACGAGGCTGGTGGAGGGACCCGTGCGCCCGGGCGTCCACTCGCGGTCCCCGCGCTCGGAGACCCCCCAAGGGCTCCCCGGAACCCCGCGCGCCTGCTCCTCCCTCCACATTCCCGAACAGCCCAGGGGGAAGCTGACAAGCGTGCAAGGAGGCTCCCCGCCCCGCCGCCGCCCCCCCTGCAGGGCAGATGCCGGGCGGCCAGAAACGGGCGGGGACCAGCCCCGACGGCGGCAGCTGACCACAGCCGCGAGCCCCACCGCGGATGGGCGGCGCGCCGGGCGCCCCACGCCCCGTCCAGGTCTCCCTCATCCCCACAGGACCGGGGCTCAGAGACGGTGCGAGCCCTGCCAAGGTCACACAGCGACGGCGCGGGGACTCGGCCCGGAGCCGCGCCGGACCCGCCCAGGCGGCTGAGGGGGCAGGACCCGCCGCGCCGCCGGGACCCCCGCCCCGCGCCCCTCGCCTCACCTCACCTCACCGCGCGCCCCTCATCTCGCCCCGCGTCCCTCGCCTCACCTCGCGCGCCCCTCGCCTCACCTCGCGCGCCCCTCGCCTCACCTCCCCTCACCTCGCACCGCAGCTCGCGCCTCCACCACCTCAAGAACGGCGGACCGTCTCGAGGCCGCCCCTCCACCGGCCCCGCCCCCCGCCCCTCTTCTCGCGAGAAATCGCGGCCCACGGAGAGGCCACGGAGGCCGAGGATCACCCCCTCAGTGCGCCTGCGCCCTCCGCACCGCCCCGGGCCTCCCCAACCAGTGCCATGTGGCGCCGTATTTACGGCCGGGAACGGCCCCGCCCCCGGCCGCGGGGAGCCCCGCCCCCTCCCAGCGGCCAATCCTGTGCTGCCCGGCGCCCGAGACCAGCGAGGCGTTTGCAGCCTTTCGGGTCCGGCGGGCCAGCACTTAGGCAGCACCTGCTGTCTACACGACCCGTTCGCGAGCACCGACTGCCTGCTGAGGATCCTGCTGCCGGGCCCCGTGTGGCCTTGGGCAAGTGACTGAACCTCTCTGAGGTTGTGTCCAGGTCCATCAGTAGGGTTGTGACTTCAGCCTGCAGGGAGCTATAGTGACACCAGGTGAGAGCCACATTTTGTGCAGCCGTTTCCACTGTTTGTCCACAGAACTTTTTCTGCAGTGAAGTTGTTCATGGTTCCTCCCAGTGGGGGTGGGCTGCCTTCAGACGGAAAGCTAACAAGGGCCATGAGGAAATTTCAGTTGTGACTGAACTGTTCTCTATCTTGATTGTGGTGTTGGTGGTGGTTACATGACTGTATATGTTTGTCAAAACTCCCAAAACTCTACACTCGAAAGGATGCATTTTGCTTATATATACATTATACCTCCATTAAAAAAAATTTTTTTAATGTAATTTCCTCCAGCCAAGATTTTGCTAATTATGAAGAAGTGGTGCATAATGAAGATGAACTCATTTACCCAGAGGACGGCATTCAGAGGCGCTCAATTAATGCTTCCACTAGGCCAGCAATTCCCAACGTATACCCTGAAATGGGGGCCTGCAGAGAAGGTTCTGGGTGCCCCCTTCATAAGATGAAAGGGTTCTCTGGTCAAATAAGAGCAGGGTACAGGAAATAAAGTTTTAAATGTTTAATTGCAGCCAGACTTCTCAGACCCTTTGCCAGGATAAAGCATGTTGCGAATTGTAATGAATTTCCCCGTGAATTCCCCAGGCCCAACCCCTGGGGGTGTTGGTAAAGGCTTCTTTGAATTAAGTAGATGCTCAGGTGCCCAGGAGCCAGAACCTCACACTGCAGAAGCCTTCTTGGGAATGTGAACAGAGCACCAAGGTTGTTTGGGTGTGTGCCAGGACTCAGGGTCAGGAAGCCGGGTGAGGGTCTCAGCTGACTGGACCTGGAGCTGAGATAAATACCACCCTTCCCTGGGAGTGGGGAGAAGGAAGGTGGAGCAAGTTCACAATGGGGCCAGGCCCCCTTTTGGGGTGATGAAACGTTTTAGAACCAGATAGAGTTGGTGGTTGCACGACACTGCGAACGTCCTAAATGCCACTGATGTGTTCACTTTAAAAGGGTTGGTTTTATCTTAAGTCAATTTCACCTCCATTAAAAGAAAAACCAGTTCTTACATTAGCAACCTACATTTTTACTTACCCTCTCTGAAATAGCTACATATTACCTCCTCATTTACCTAGAGGGTAGCAGAGGCTCAGTGAAGTTAACCAACTAGCAGAAGACGCACAGCTGCGTAAGTGACAGAGTTGGGACTGGAAGTCAGATTTGGGGCTCCAGAGCCAGAGCTCCACTGCACCCCAGTGACCTCCTTGATGAAAGGGCACCTGCTGTGAGGGGTTTGTGAGCAGACCAGCTCCCGTCCACTGTGACTTTCGTCTCCCCTCTTCCAGTCCCCGAGCTGCTTCAAGCTGGTGGACCCCAGCTGGCCATCTTTCCCCACAGCAACGTCGTTGACTGCGGCCCACCTTCAGGACCCCTGGGCCTCTTTGCAAAGGCCACAGCCTCCCAAGGGCTGACCACAGCCTGGCCCAGTCTCCATGATTTAGTTTATCACGATGTCCTGTACCGACTACAGCTATTTCTGCTTTCATAAGCAGTGTTGCAATGGAAGAAGATAGACGTAACTGTGGCTCGGGCCGGGAAATGTCAGCTGCCCCGTTAGAGGCAGCTAGGGAAAGAAGAAGAAGAAGTAGTAGAAGAAGAGGTATGAGAAGTGCAAATTCCCCTCACCTCCTTTGCAGGTGATAAGATAATCCAGGAGAATGGACAGGTGAACCTTCCTGATGAATCTGAACTCACGCACCCTCAGCCCTATCCCAGCCTCACTGCCGTGTTTCTGTTTCAGACGTCTCGTGGGTGGTGTGGAGTAATGCAGAAGTGGTCAGAACCCACCCTGGATGCTAAGGCGATTACAACGCAGCAGTGTGAACGTGGCAGGTCTCCCAGCCTCTCACGAGCTTCAGTTCCCTTATCTGTATAAGGCATGAAATGATGACGCCCGTTTCCCACAGCGTTTACACATGATGAGAGAAATGGTGTGTGCAGAGTGCCGGCCCCTAACGGCATTTCTGCTGGGAGACCGGCTGGGAAGCACTGCGGCGGTCCCGGCGTGGATGATGGTGCCTTAGGCTCAGATGGTGGTAGGAAAGGAGGTGGGGGCAAAAGGATGATCAAGAGAGATTTGGGAAAGGGGGGACAGAACGGAGAGGGTAGGCTGATGGAGGGAGAAGGGGAGGGAGGGGTCGAGTGTGATGCCCGATTTCTAGGTGGGCATTTGAGGGGGTGGTGGTGCCACCATACCCAGAGGAGAACAGTTTGGGGAGCGAATTTTGTGAACCTGGTATTCTGCGTGCAGAGTGACAGCACACGCATCAGGGAAACAGTTGGATGTTTGCATCTTGAACTCAGGAAAAGGGGTGCAGGCTGGAGGTGGGAGTGTCAGAGGTGCTGTAAGTGGGTGCCCTCACCCCAGGGGTCCACCACGCCAAGTCCCTGCACCTCCCCCCACCCCCCAACCCTGGCAAACCCTCTCTGCCACCTCCTGCTTTACCCTCCTGGCCGCTGGAATGGCCGGTAGGGCCCAGATGCCACAGAGGCTACATTTCATTCTGGGGGCAGCAAGAGCCCCCAAAGGGAAGGGAGAGTGGACCCTGGTCTGGCTTGAGAAGCTGGAAGAGCAAAACCCAGGCCCCCAAATCGACGTGCTCAAGGCTACCCTGGGGGTATGGACAGGAAGCCTGGGGACCCCTGGAGAGGAAGCCACTGGCTGAGTCCCGGTGATCTATGCAAAACCAGAAAGGACCAGCCTCCTCGCAGAATTAGAATGAGCTGTCCTCAGGAAGGAGCCTGGGAGATGTTAAACCTCCTGCCACCTGGTGGCATCTGTCACCAACAAGATGCCCTTAACGAGGGGGCTCATCTTGCTTGCACACCTCCAAGTTGGGGAGCTCACTCCCTACACTTGGGCCACCCAGACCTTCTGCCTCTCCTCCCCGGGAAAACTCGGCCATAGTCCTCTCCACCATGTGCCAAAGGGCTCTGCTTCCTTGCCCATCTCTCTCCTCTTGCAACGAAGCCTCAGAACAACCACAGTGATAATCACAGGACATTCCCAGTGGAGTCACCTCGTTTGCACGTTCAGCCTCTACCCTGTACAAGATGCCAGGACCTGGGTGAGGTCCCAGGATAGGGTCCACGCCACAGGCGTGAGGGGCAGTTCAGAGGTCATCACACGTCCTCCGTCAAAGCACCAGTGCCCGATAGCACCTGCTAGTTCTCTCTTTTTTTTTTTTTGTGGTATGCGGGCCTCTCACTGTTGTGGCCTCTCCCGTTGCGGAGCACAGGCTCCGGATGCGCAGGCTCAGCGGCCATGGCTCACGGGGCCAGCCGCTCTGCGGCATGTGGGATCTTCCCGGACCGGGGTACGAACCCGCGTCCCCTGCATCGGCAGGCGGACTCTCAACCACTGCGCCACCAGGGAAGCCCTGCTAGTTCACTTAAAGTTGCCGGAACACCCACACCTCCTCTGCTGCCTTCCTGAGTCACGTTTGCTGCATTACCTTTAAGGGCCGGCCTTTCAAGCAAAATGAGTGCGGCGCCATGTAGGTGATGTGAGAGGTTTTCAAGGGTAATGTCGAGCCCCCCTGACTTTGTCCTACGTGTAATGCAAGCATGGGATGCAGCTCTGCCACGCTGCAGGGCTCAGTCTCAACCGCGTCCCCATTGTACAGCTGAAGAAAACTGAAACTCAGAGAGCAGTGCGAGGGGCTCCAGAGCTGCAGCCGCGGACACAGCCCCCAGCGCAGAGCGGGGCGGCCACGCCAAGGAGGCTGCCCATCCAGGCACCCACCGTGCGCTGGACGAGGGAGGAGGAGGCTCTGGGTGGGGCCGCTGAAGGCAATTTGATGCCACAAATTTGGTCAAGAGAACTAACAGCTCCAAAATGCGTGCATGGCATGGTGGGCCCAGGTTTGCAAGCGTTGGTAACTGGGGAAAGACAAGTTTGCAACTTCTAATGCATGGGCCACTCCACAGCTTCACAGTGAAGACCCTACCCCCGAGATCCACCAGCTCTCTTTCTTGACCAACTTTCTCACCTGACTCAAGACAGAGTGTAGAAAGACCGGCCTTGCGCCACCACGCTGCCATCTCTAATCGCCCGCGGTCACTCCACAAAAGCACCAGGATCTTCTCCAGCCATGACTTGCCAACTGCCTGAGCTTCCCCTTATGTGTCACTTGGGATCGGGGCACCAACCACAGTGGCTTTGGATGGATGTTTATTTCTCTCTCAGGTTAAAGTCTGGTGGTAGGATGTAATAACAATGCTGAGAGACATCTCTGCTCCCTGAGGACCCAGTCTCCTTCCAACTTCCCACTCCATCCTCTGTAGGGTGTGGCCTCTGCCCTCATGGCCCCAAGATGGTGGCTAGAGTTCCAACCATCACATTCAAATTCCAGGCAGCAGGATTGAGGAAGTGAAGAAGAAAAGAGGTAAGAGGAACATGCTTATTATCCTTTATGATAAAGAGTCCTGGAAGCAGCCACTTCTGGTTTATATCCCGTTGATCAGAACTTAGTCAGGGGGCCATACACAGCTGCAAAGGAAGCTGGGAGACAGAGTATTTTGGGAGCTGTGGCCAGCTAAAAGTTGGGGTTCTATTATCACGGAAGAAAGAGAGCAGATAAAAGGGAGCAATCGGCGATTTCTGCCCTTCCCAGGCTCTGGGGCCAGGACGGGAAAGCAGAAGGCGTCCCTCCCCGCGGTGGCCTCGGCACTTCCCTCCAGGTGAGGGGAGGGGGCAGTGGACGGTGCCCACACAGCGGATCTGCAGAAAGCAGCCGGCAGAGGCCCTGAAGATAAATGGGACCCACGTTTCCACCTCCACACACTCCTCCAGAGAGGAAAACATGGCTTCAAGGAAGCCCCTAACACGTCTTCCTTGACAGCAGCCATTACGAGGAGGTGGCCAGGCCGCGGCTTTCTGGGGGCAGTTCACATGCTCGTGGGGTGCCTTCCACGTGCCAGGCGCACACAAGGGCAAAGACGCCCCACCTCCCACTAGCGCCACGAGACATGAAGGCCGCTACCTCCCTTCCGTGATGTGCTCTGCCCAGGGTGGCTCCCGCCACCAGGGGGTGTGGCTCCCGCCACCAGGGGGTGTGGCTCCCGCCACCAGGGGGTGTGGCTCCCGCCACCAGGGGGTGTGGCTCCCGCCACCAGGGGGTGTGGCTCCCGCCACCAGGGGGTGTGGCTCCCGCCACCAGGGGGTGTGGCTGACCCCACGACCTCCAAACAGGCGGCTCCTGAAAGTGAAGGATGAGGCCGCTAGTTTGAAAACTGCCTCGAGCGCCAGAAGCAGAACGAAGGAAGGTGACGAGGCAGCTCACACAGGGCGGCGCTCAGAGCTTTTCTGGTTTTGTGTTTTGATTTTTTTTTTTTCTGTCTTGAAAAAGTGACTGAAGCTTATTCAATCCTAATGCAAATGGAACCTCTACTTTTGGGTTCCCCATTTACGTGGCTGGTTTCATGTACCCTGACAATTCTATCTTGCTCCCAACAATTAGCGACGTTTTCCTCTCTGCATTACTGGGGTGTCGAGAGGGACCTGAGATCGCAGTGGGGGATGGGAGAGTTTCCCTGGGAGCCCCTGGGTGCAGTGACCAGTGTCCCTCTTCAGGCTGGCCAGGGCTTGTGAAGCAAGAGCGTTAACTGTGGGCATCAACCCGGCCAGGCCCACGGTATCCAGCTGTTTGGTCAGACGCCAGTCTAGATGTTGCTGGGAAGGTATTTTGTAGATGAGATCAACTTTTTTTTTTTTTTTTTGCCGTACGCGGGCCTCTCACTGTTGTGGCCTCTCCCGTTGCAGAGCACAGGCTCCGGACGCACAGGCTCAGCGGCCATGGCTCACAGGCCCAGCCGCTCCGCAGCATGTGGGATCTTCCCGGACCGGGGCATGAACCCGTGTCCCCTGCATCGGCAGGCGGACTCTCAACCACTGCGCCACCAGGGAAGCCCGAGATCAACTTGTAAATCAGTAGACTTGGAGGGCAGCAGATGACCTCCCATGATGTGGGTGGGCCTCATGCAAGCAGCTGAATGTGGAAAGAGGAAGAAGCCCGAGGTCCCCTGGGGGAGCCCCTGAAGAGGGAACTCTGCTGCGGCTGGCCTTCGTACTCCAGGCTGCGGCGTCAGCTCTCCCCTGGGTCTCCCGCCAGCCCTGCAGATTTCAGACCTGCCTCCTCCTACAGCCACGTGAGCCGGTTTCCTCAGGTGCATCTCAGTCTCTCTGTCTTTCCCTCCCTGTTTTGTGTCCACACACACACACACACACACACACACCCCTTTGGTTCTCTTTCTCTGGAGAACCTCAGCTATTACCTGGGGGTTGGGACAGTCTTCCCTGCCTCTCACCAGCAGCCATTCCGGTAACCCCAGTGGCTTCCGCAGCCTGAGCCTGACCTGCGGGGCGATACCCTGGTGTCCCAGCCCGAAGAGAATGTGCTCCCAGAGCAGAAACCATGGCGTGAGGTGATCCTGGGAAGAGCGCCCATGATCGGAAGGGCCCCAAGAAAGGCCTGAGGCCTTTGGGAGGGGCTCCCTCTGCTGAAGGTGGCTGGTGAGACAGTCACGAGGCAGCTGCGGGACCTGGTGCAGAGGGCCGCAGGAGGCTGGGCGTGGGGCGGGCTGCCCCCGACGCGTCCCTGCCAGAGCCCCTGTCTCTCAAGTCCCAACTTCGGGGCAGAGAGACCCCGGTACCCGAGTTTATCCTCTGCAGCCTGCCTGCCCCCGTCTGTACACTGGTCTTCTTGGCCTCGTGGCGCTGCCGCCCCGGTGCTTGCGGGGGTGGCTGGGGGACAGTGGGCTGTGACGTCGGCCTCCGCTGTCTGTAGACCCTGGGGGGGATGGGAAGACCTCAGAGCAAAGCCAGAGTCCCAGCTAGGGTGGCTGGCTGGTCCCTGCCTGGGGTGGACACCCAGGCCTCGGCCTCAGTCTCCTGCCAGACTGAGTTCAAGACAGGTGTGGACTCCTGCCCCTTCCAGCCCTGCCCATGCCGCGGCCACCTTCTGGGCCTGTGGGACTTCACCTCCCCGGCCTGGAGCCTTGCTTCTGAGTCTGTCCTGGCCTTTGCTCCTCTCATAACACCAGGCCTGTCCCCCAGGACCCCTTCAGCCAAGGTCTCCACTATGGTGAACACATGCCATTAGGACCAGGGAATCCTTGTGGAATATTTCCCATCGCTCATGTTTAAAGAAACATTGTTTAAATCAACTATGCACAATTGGCTGTTACTCACCCTACTCTGGTCTGGGAGCTTCTGGCCACAACCTTTGTAAACACCTTTGACACCGTTTCCCCAAGAACCCTTAAAAAGAAGGGCATAAAATGGGAGACTCTTAACCTTTTCTGAAACAGTAACATAAAGGAATGGCTTAAAGGTACAGCAAGAGGGACCAGGGCTAGACATAAGGAAGAACTTCCCGCACAGGCCCAGCAATTCCTGGTGGTCTTTAAGCCGAATGTTGATTTATACACATCCTTACAGACAGCTTGGTTGTATGCTGGGTCAGTAGTGAGAAAATGGTGCCACGATGTCAGAGGGAGTTTCCTATTCCCAGAAAGGATTCAGGCGACACGGGCCTCCTAAGCTGGGGCGAGGATGACATGAACGTGGGTGCTGATGTGACTTAAGCCATCACTGGGATTGATCAGATACCCAGACACATGGGTGTTCTTGCTTCAAGATACAAAAACAAGACAATAAAAGAAGGGGGAAGAGGGAGAAATGGAGGGCCATTGGCACAGTGACAAACATGTGTCTCGTGTTTTAAGGTTAACCCGCAGGACACCCAATATTGTGGTAAACTCGTAATTTCATGATAGGGCTAGCAAATTTGGAAAATTACAAATCTGCTAGGAAGAGGTTTGGCTAGAAGTTAAATAAACCAAGCAAACCTGCTTTTGAGTGAAAGAACAAGGGTGCACGATTTTCATCAGGTTCTAGACCTGTGCTGTCCACTTAAGTAGTCAGTGGCCAAAAAGGCTGCTGAGGCAAGCTAAGTCATGTGGGAGGTACACGCACTGCTGCCCTTCCCGTGACAGACGAGGGGATGTGCGATGAGCGCTCATGTCTGAGAAGCACGGGGACTGCTGTCTCAGCCTCCTCGGCAGAAGGGGCGTGCGGTATCGCTCGACTCTGAGTTACAGGCGCATATGCTGTACACCACCTCAGGTGAGGCGACGTGTGGTGAACTGTCACGTCTGAAGTACGTGTGCACTGCTGTCACAGCTCCACCGTTGACAGGAGTGTGGTGAGCAGTTACCTGTGAGGTCCACGGGCACACTGTGCAGCCTCCACAAGTGAGGAGACACGCGGTGACTCGTCGTGACGAAGGGACACGTACACTGATACCACAGACTCGCAGTTTAAGGGGAGTGTGGTATCAGACAATTCTGAGATAACTACGCATGCTGTCACAGCCTCCTCAGGTGAAGAAACCTTTTATATTCATCAGGTCTGAGGTAAATGTGCATGCTGTTCACAGCCTCCTCAGGTGAGGGAAACTGTGGTATCGGTCCGACTAAGGTGGATGTTCAAGTTCTCTTAGCCTCCTCAACCACACATGGTGACTGGTCACGTGTGAAGAACGTGTGCAATTCTCTCACAGCCTCCTCAGGTGAGAACACATGTGGTGACTGGTCAGGTCTGAGGTAAATAAATGTAGATGCTGCAACCGACTCCTTGGGTGAAGAAGTCTTTTATATCCATCATTTCTGAGGTAAATATGCACACTGTCACAGCCTCCTTAAGTGAGGAAACAGGTAGTGACTCATCGTGTGTGAGCTGCGTGCAATGCTGTAACAGCCTCAGCAGGTGAGGAATCTTTTTTTTTTTTTTTTCCGGTGCGCGGGCCTCTCACTGCTGAGGCCCCTCCCACTGCGGAACACAGGCTCCGGACGCGCAGGCTCAGCGGCCATGGCTCACGGGCCCAGCCGCTCCGCGGCATGTGGGATCTTCCCGGACCAGGGCATGAACCCGTGTCCCCTGCATCGGCAGGCGGACTCTCAACCACTGCGCCACCAGGGAAGCCCGTGAGGAATCTTTTGATATGGGTCACGTCTGAGGTAAATGTCACTTAGTGACTGGTCCCGTTTGAGGAACACATCCCCCTTCATTAATAGGTGAGTGGACCTGTGGTATAGTGCCTATCTGAGGTAAATGTGCATTCTGTCACAGACTCCTCAGATGAGGAGACACCTGGTGACGGGGCACACTTGAGGGATGTGTGCACTGCTCTCACAGCCTCCTGAGGTGAAAAGCCTTCTATATCCGTCAGGTCTGAGGTAAACGTGCATGCTGCCACAGCCTCGTTCAGTGAGGAGACACTGGTGACT
Organism: Lagenorhynchus albirostris; assembly: GCF_949774975.1. Classification (NCBI taxonomy): domain Eukaryota; kingdom Metazoa; phylum Chordata; class Mammalia; order Artiodactyla; family Delphinidae; genus Lagenorhynchus; species Lagenorhynchus albirostris. Next base: position 86,328,926 of record NC_083109.1, read on the forward strand.
CGTCACGTGTTATCTGCACAGGCGATGCTGTAACAGCCTCCTCAGGTGAGGAGACTTATGTTCACTGGTCATATCTGAGAATCATGTGCAATGATGTAACAGTCTCATCAGGTGAAGAAGCTTTTGATATCTGTCACTTCTGAGGTAAATGTGCATGTTGTTCACAGCCTCCTCAGGTGAGGGAACCTGTGGTATCGGTCCGTCTGAGGTAAATGTACGAGCTCTCTCAGTCTCCTCAAGTGATGAGACGTGAGGTGACTGACTACGTGTGAGGACTCACCTGTGGTGAGTGGGCACATTTGAGGGATGTGTGCACTGCTCTGACTGCCTCCTCGGGTGAAAAGTCTTTCACATGGGTCAGATCTGAGGTATAGGTGCATGCTGCCACAGCCTCCTTAAGGGAGGAGACATCTGGTGATTTGCTAGGTCTGAGGTAAACGTGCGTGCTCTCTCAGCTTGCTCAGGTGAGGACACACGTGGTGATTGGTCACGTGTGAGGAACACGTGCAATTCAGTTATAGCCGCCTCAGGTGAGCAGAGCTGTGGTATCGGTCATATCTGAGGTAAAGGTGCCTGCAGTGACAGACTCCTCAGGTGAAGAAGCCGTTTATGAGGTCTGGGGTAAACGTGCACACTGTCACAGCCTCCTCAGGTGAGGAGACCTGTGGTAACTGGTCACGTTTTTTCAGAACACTTGCTATTCAGTAATAGCCTTCTCAGGTGAGGGGACCTGTAGTAACAGTAATGTTTGAGGTAAATGTGCATGCTGTCTCAGAATCCAGAGGTGAGGAGAAGTGTGGTGATTGGTCAGTTCTGAGGTAAATGTGCATATGCTGTCACAGACTTCTCAGGTGAGGAGTCATGTTCTGAATGGTCACACTTGAGGGATGTGTGCACTGTTCTCACAGCCTCCTCAGGTGAAAAGCCTTTTATATCGGTCAGGTCTGAGGTAAATGTGCATGCTGTTCACAGCCTCCTCAGGTGAGGGGTCTTTGGTATGGGTGCATCTGAGATAAATGTACACACTCTCTCAGATTCCTCAAGTGAGGACCAACGTGGTGACCGGTCATGTTTGAGGAACATGCGCGACTCTGTCACAGCCTCCTTAGGTGAGGAGAACGTGGTGACTAGTCACGTTTCAGGAACACGTCCAATTCAGTAACAGCCTCCTCAAGTTATGGGACCTGTGCTGTTGGTAAAGTGCAGGCTCCCTCAGCTTGTTGAAGTGAGGAGACACCTGGTGACCGGTCACATTTGAGGAACACGTGCATTTCAGTAATGGCCTCAGGTGAGGGGAACTGTGGTAACGGTCACATCTGAGGTAAATGTGCATGCTGTCTCAGGTCCTCCTGTGAGGAGACACGAGGGGAGTGGGCACACTTGAGGGGTGTGTGCACTGTTCTCACAGCCTCCTCAGGTGAAAAGCCTTCTATATCCGTCAGGTCTGAGGTAAACGTGCATGCTGCCACGGCCTCCTCAAGTGAGGAGACACTGGTGACTCGTCACGTGTTATCTGCACAGGCGATGCTGTAACAGCCTCCTCAGGTGAGGAGACTTATGTTCACTGGTCATATCTGAGAATCATGTGCAATGATGTAACAGTCTCATCAGGTGAGGAAGCTTTTGATATCTGTCACTTCTGAGGTAAATGTGCATGTTGTTCACAGCCTCCTCAGGTGAGGGAACCTGTGGTATCGGTCCGTCTGAGGTAAATGTACGAGCTCTCTCAGTCTCCTCAAGTGATGAGACGCGAGGTGACTGACTACGTGTGAGGACTCACCTGTGGTGAGTGGGCACATTTGAGGGATGTGTGCACTGCTCTGACTGCCTCCTCGGGTGAAAAGTCTTTCACATGGGTCAGATCTGAGGTATAGGTGCATGCTGCCACAGCCTCCTTAAGGGAGGAGACATCTGGTGATTTGCTAGGTCTGAGGTAAACGTGCGTGCTCTCTCAGCTTGCTCAGGTGAGGACACACGTGGTGATTGGTCACGTGTGAGGAACACGTGCAATTCAGTTATAGCCGCCTCAGGTGAGCAGAGCTGTGGTATCGGTCATATCTGAGGTAAAGGTGCCTGCAGTGACAGACTCCTCAGGTGAAGAAGCCGTTTATGAGGTCTGGGGTAAACGTGCACACTGTCACAGCCTCCTCAGGTGAGGAGACCTGTGGTAACTGGTCACGTTTTTTCAGAACACTTGCTATTCAGTAATAGCCTTCTCAGGTGAGGGGACCTGTAGTAACAGTAATGTTTGAGGTAAATGTGCATGCTGTCTCAGAATCCAGAGGTGAGGAGAAGTGTGGTGATTGGTCAGTTCTGAGGTAAATGTGCATATGCTGTCACAGACTTCTCAGGTGAGGAGTCATGTTCTGAATGGTCACACTTGAGGGATGTGTGCACTGTTCTCACAGCCTCCTCAGGTGAAAAGCCTTTTATATCGGTCAGGTCTGAGGTAAATGTGCATGCTGCCACAGCCTCCTTAAGGGAGGAGACAAGTGGTGCCTCGTCATATGTGTCCGTGCTGTGACAATCTCGAGTAGGAGACACAATGTGACTCATCGAGTGTGAGCTACTCCTGCAGTACCGTAACAGCCTGCTCAGGTGAGGAGGCGTATGGTGACTGGTCATGTCTGAGAGTCACGTGCAATGCTGTCACAGCCTCTTCAAGTGAGGAGACTTTTCGTAAAGGTCAGGTCTGAGGTAAATGTGCATGCTGTTCACAGCCTCCTCAGGTGAGGGGTCTTTGGTATGGGTGCATCTGAGATAAATGTACACACTCTCTCAGATTCCTCAAGTGAGGACCAACGTGGTGACCGGTCATGTTTGAGGAACATGCGCGACTCTGTCACAGCCTCCTTAGGTGAGGAGAACGTGGTGACTAGTCACGTTTCAGGAACACGTCCAATTCAGTAACAGCCTCCTCAAGTTATGGGACCTGTGCTGTTGGTAAAGTGCAGGCTCCCTCAGCTTGTTGAAGTGAGGAGACACCTGGTGACCGGTCACATTTGAGGAACACGTGCATTTCAGTAATGGCCTCAGGTGAGGGGAACTGTGGTAACGGTCACATCTGAGGTAAATGTGCATGCTGTCTCAGGTCCTCCTGTGAGGAGACACGAGGGGAGTGGGCACACTTGAGGGGTGTGTGCACTGTTCTCACAGCCTCCTCAGGTGAAAAGCCTTCTATATCCGTCAGGTCTGAGGTAAACGTGCATGCTGCCACGGCCTCCTCAAGTGAGGAGACACTGGTGACTCGTCACGTGTTATCTGCACAGGCGATGCTGTAACAGCCTCCTCAGGTGAGGAGACTTATGTTCACTGGTCATATCTGAGAATCATGTGCAATGATGTAACAGTCTCATCAGGTGAGGAAGCTTTTGATATCTGTCACTTCTGAGGTAAATGTGCATGTTGTTCACAGCCTCCTCAGGTGAGGGAACCTGTGGTATCGGTCCGTCTGAGGTAAATGTACGAGCTCTCTCAGTCTCCTCAAGTGATGAGACGCGAGGTGACTGACTACGTGTGAGGACTCACCTGTGGTGAGTGGGCACATTTGAGGGATGTGTGCACTGCTCTGACTGCCTCCTCGGGTGAAAAGTCTTTCACATGGGTCAGATCTGAGGTATAGGTGCATGCTGCCACAGCCTCCTTAAGGGAGGAGACATCTGGTGATTTGCTAGGTCTGAGGTAAACGTGCGTGCTCTCTCAGCTTGCTCAGGTGAGGACACACGTGGTGATTGGTCACGTGTGAGGAACACGTGCAATTCAGTTATAGCCGCCTCAGGTGAGCAGAGCTGTGGTATCGGTCATATCTGAGGTAAAGGTGCCTGCAGTGACAGACTCCTCAGGTGAAGAAGCCGTTTATGAGGTCTGGGGTAAACGTGCACACTGTCACAGCCTCCTCAGGTGAGGAGACCTGTGGTAACTGGTCACGTTTTTTCAGAACACTTGCTATTCAGTAATAGCCTTCTCAGGTGAGGGGACCTGTAGTAACAGTAATGTTTGAGGTAAATGTGCATGCTGTCTCAGAATCCAGAGGTGAGGAGAAGTGTGGTGATTGGTCAGTTCTGAGGTAAATGTGCATATGCTGTCACAGACTTCTCAGGTGAGGAGTCATGTTCTGAATGGTCACACTTGAGGGATGTGTGCACTGTTCTCACAGCCTCCTCAGGTGAAAAGCCTTTTATATCGGTCAGGTCTGAGGTAAATGTGCATGCTGCCACAGCCTCCTTAAGGGAGGAGACAAGTGGTGCCTCGTCATATGTGTCCGTGCTGTGACAATCTCGAGTAGGAGACACAATGTGACTCATCGAGTGTGAGCTACTCCTGCAGTACCGTAACAGCCTGCTCAGGTGAGGAGGCGTATGGTGACTGGTCATGTCTGAGAGTCACGTGCAATGCTGTCACAGCCTCTTCAAGTGAGGAGACTTTTCGTAAAGGTCAGGTCTGAGGTAAATGTGCATGCTGTTCACAGCCTCCTCAGGTGAGGGGTCTTTGGTATGGGTGCATCTGAGATAAATGTACACACTCTCTCAGATTCCTCAAGTGAGGACCAACGTGGTGACTGGTCATGTTTGAGGAACATGCGCGATTCTGTCACAGCCTCCTTAGGTGAGGAGAACGTGGTGACTAGTCACGTTTCAGGAACACGTCCAATTCAGTAACAGCCTCCTCAAGTTATGGGACCTGTGCTGTTGGTAAAGTGCAGGCTCCCTCAGCTTGTTGAAGTGAGGAGACACCTGGTGACCGGTCACATTTGAGGAACACGTGTATTTCAGTAATGGCCTCAGGTGAGGGGAACTGTGGTAACGGTCACATCTGAGGTAAATGTGCATGCTGTCTCAGGTCCTCCTGTGAGGAGACACGAGGGGAGTGGGCACACTTGAGGGGTGTGTGCACTGTTCTCACAGCCTCCTCAGGTGAAAAGCCTTCTATATCCGTCAGGTCTGAGGTAAACGTGCATGCTGCCACGGCCTCCTCAAGTGAGGAGACACTGGTGACTCGTCACGTGTTATCTGCACAGGCGATGCTGTAACAGCCCCCTCAGGTGAGGAGACTTATGTTCACTGGTCATGTGTGAGAATCATGTGCAATGATGTAACAGTCCTATCAGGTGAGGAAGCTTTTTTTTTTTCTTTTTTTTTTTTGCGGTACACGGGCCTCTCACTGTTGTGGCCTCTCCCGTTGCGGAGCACAGGCTCCGGACGCGCAGGCTCAGCGGCCATGGCTCACGGGCCCAGCCGCTCCGCGGCATGTGGGATCTTCCCGGACCGGGGCACGAGCCCGTGTCCCCTGCATCGGCAGGCGGACTCCCAACCACTGCGCCACCAGGGAAGCCCCAGGTGAGGAAGCTTTTGATATCGGTCACTTCTGAGGTAAATGTGCATGTTGTTCACAGCCTCCTCAGGTGAGGAGGCACGTGGTGACTGGTCACGTGTGAGGAACACGTGCAATTCAGTTATAGCCTCCTCAGGTGAGGAGAGCTGTGGTCTCGGTCGTATCTGAGGTAAAGGCGCCTGCTGTGACAGACTCCTCAGGTGAAGAAGCCGTTTATATCCGTCACGTCTGGGGTAAACGTGCACAGTCACAGCCTCCTCAAGTAGGAGACACAGCTGACTCGTCACGTGTGAGCTACTCCTGCAACACCGTAACAGCCTCGTCAGGTGAGGAGACGTACGGTGACTGGTCACGTCTGAGAGTCACGTGCGATGCTGTAACAGCTTCCTCAGGGGAAGAAGCGTTTGATAGCGGTCCCGTCTGAGGTACCCGTGGCTGCTGTCATGCCCTCCTCGAGTGAGGAGACACGTGGTGACTGGTCACTTCGGAAGGACATGTGCGTGCTGTCACAGCCTCCTCAGGTGATGGGCCCTGTGGTGTCGGTCACATCTGAGCCGCAACTGCACTCTGTCCCAGGCTTGGCAGGTGAGAAGACTTTTGTGAAGGGGTCACGTCTGTGGGCACATCCGCTGCTGTCACCACCTTCACAGGTGCAGGGTTGTGTCGCATCCGTCACGTCTGGTGGACGGCTGTCTGGTGTCATACCACCTCAGGTGAGGGGACTCGTCTGAGCTGTCGTGTCTGAGGTACTCATGGCCGCTGTCACTGCCCCTCTGGTGAGGGGCGTGTGGTGAGCAGTCATGTCTTAGCTGCCACAGCCTCCTCGAGAGAGGACACACATGGCGCCCGGCTACGCCAGAGGGACAGGTGCACTGCTGTCGCGGCCTCCCCGCTTGGAGGTGTGTGTGTGGCATCGGTCACGTGAGGTACACGCGCATGCTGTCACACCACCTCGGAGGAGGGGACGTTGCTGGACTGTCACGTCTGAGGTACCCGTGCACCGATGTCACGGCTCCACCGGCGTGGCGGCGTGCGGCATCAGCCATAGCTCAGGTATATGTGGCGACTGATCACGTCTGAGGGACACCGCGCGCTCCTGCAGTCTCCTCGGGGCTCGAAGTTTTTGCTCTCGGTCATGTCTGAGGTACACGTGCGCTGTTGCGTGAGCCTCCTCAGACGAGGGGGCGTGTGGTGAACCGTCACGGGTAAGGGACACATACGCTGTCACAGCCTCGTCAGGTGAGGGGACATGCGGTGAGCACGCATGTCTCCGGTACAGGCGCCAGGCACTCGTGCCCCCTCAGGGGAAGGGCCTGTGGCATCAGTCGCGCGGGTGGTGCACAGTCCCCTCAGCGGAAGGAGCAGGTGCAGCGCTGTCACAGCTCCACCGCTGGCAGGGCGCGCGGTGACGGTCACGCCTGAGGCACGCACGCGCGGCTTTCACTGCCCTGACGGCGGAGGGCACGTGTGTCTGGGGGAGGCCGGCACTGGCCTCGGATGCGCCGGGGCAGCAGGGGCACCCTGCTCAGGCCGGTGCTGCTCTGCCTGGTGGCGCTGGGGAAGGTGCCGCCGACCTCGGCACGTGGAGCATGTTTTCATCTCAACGGCGAACCGGAGAGAAGAGAATATTATTATTTTCGGGGACCACCCAGTGAATCCTGGAAATAGACTAAATAATGAGTGTTTGATGCACCATGTTTGGACCTACTACGTGCCGGCTGTTTACTGAAGTTACCCTTTTGTTCTCCCACAGCCCTGTGAGGGGTTATGTCTCCTGTGAGCTCCTGAGCTTGGGCCTTTCTGGAACGTTCCCCCTCTGGCTTTTGGCCCCTCTCCCTTCTCCTCAACCGCGCTCTTCCCTCCTTCCTCCGTCCCTCTCCTCTTTGCTCTCAGGGGGCCTTGACATGGCAGTGAGAGGATTTCCTGGGTTCCTGAACAGTTTAATCAGATGTCATCGTCAACAGGAAGGAAGCAAGGGAGGGGTGGCGGGGAGAGAAGGGGGCCTCTGCCAGGGTTGGCTCGGGTGCCCACTTCCCCAGGGCTCTGCTCAGGGTCACTCCCACCCATCCGTTCATCCGTCCACCCGACTGCTGTTTACTGGGCGTCTGCTGTAATTACTGGGCACAAAGCAGCGACTGAGGCCAACAAACACCCCTGCGCTCGCCAACCTATAGACCCGGGGGGGAAGATGATGAACAAAGCCATAAACTCAGTCTGCAGTCCCTTGCTGGGGATACGCCCCACGGTCGCAGTGCGCGGCGGGGGGAGGCCTTGCTGAGCCGGGCTCTGGAGGTGGCGAGGAGGAAGCCATCTGAGTACCCTTGCACTTTATTTCACATGATCTTAGGATGTGCTGCTGGTCAACCAGCTTGTCCACTGCAGCCACTGGGAACCGCCTCCCTCCTGCAGAAAACCGGCTGGGGGGCCTGTGAGGTCTGCTGGGGACCCTTTACCTTGCTCTGTGTGGGTCAATCAGGGCTCCGGAGAAACAGAACCAATAGGAGAGAGAAACACATACATGTATCTATTTATCCGTGTTTATGTACATGTGTTTATGTGTATATAAACACATAGATACACATTTATGTACATGTTTGCATGTATATGTATATATATACATATATATATACATACACTCACACACAGACTTACTTTAAAGAATCGGGGCTGGTGAGTGTAAAATTCGTCAGGCAGGCCAGCAGCCTGGAAACGCAGGCAGGAGCTGATGCCACAGTCTCGAGGCAGAATTTTCTCTTCTCTGGGAAACCTGCGTTTTTGCTGGTAAGGCCTTTCAACTGGATGAGGCCCAGCCACACTATCCCAGATACTCTCTACTTACCGTCAACTGAGTGTAGATGTTCGTCTCACCTACCAAATACCTTCACAGTGGCACCTAGATGAGCATTTCATGGAATCACTGGGTACAGTGGCCTGGCCAAGCTGACACCTAAAATCGCCACCACACCACGTAACTCCATCTAGACCCCCAGATAGTAACGCCTGGGGCTGCAGCTGCCGACATCCCTTCCCCCAAATCACGGTGCCTGGAAGCAGGTCAGATAACAGCCCCCAGTGCAGCCCAAGAGGACGTGCTCCAGCCTTTTGCATCTTCATCCTCTGGGACCGAGAGGGGACCACTTTGCTTTTTTCTGTTCTTTGTTTTTTTTTTTTTTTCTAAATTCATTTATTTTATTTACTTTTGGCTGCGTTGGGTCTTTGTGGCTGCATGCGGGCTTTCTCTAGTTGCGGCGAGCGGGGGCTACTCTTTGTTGCAGTGCGCGGGCTTCTCATTGCGGTGGCCTCTCTTGTTGTGGAGCACGGGCTCTAGGCACACAGGCTTCAGCAGTTGTGGCGCACGGGCTCAGTAGTTGTGGCTCGCGGGCTCTAGAGCGCAGACTCAGCAGTTGCGGCGCACGGGCTTAGTTGCTCTGCGGCATGTGGGATCCTCCCGGACCAGGGCTCGAACCCGTGTCCTCTGCATCTGCAGGCGGATTCCCAACCACTGTGCCACCAGGGAAGGCTGAGGGGACCACTTTGGGTGGAGCTGGCTTAGCTCCCCTAGCGAGATCCTCCTCTCCTCCCTGAGGTCCTCCCAGACCCCCCGGCTGAATCCACAGCCCCCGCTGCCAGCTCCCCAGCACCCTGTTGCTATGTCTATCATCCTGCTATCGTACTGGGTTGTACATAGTGGTTTGTGTCTCCTCCCAGTAGATCGACAGCTTAAGTCTTAGAGAGTATCTTGTTCGTCTTTATGTCCTCAGGGCCTGGCACTGAGCTGGACACTTAAAACATTGATTTGTTATTGACTGATCGACCAACTCATTGATTCATCAACAGACTCGCATTTACAGGCTGCAGCTCAATATCTATGCTTGGCTCTCGAAGGCCATACTCTGCCGATGCACATTATCTCTTTAAGAGAAAGGCGTTCTTCTTACTTTTAAATGTTGGAAGACTTGCAGTGAGATCAAGTAATCTCCAAATTGCTGCAGGCAGAGGCAATAATATTAAGAGGTTCTTGGTTTGGCGAATAGCCTTTAAGGGAAATAAACGCTGCCTGTTTTAGCAACATGACATCATCAGATGTTTTCTCCACTTGCCTGAAAGTACACCTGCTAACATTTAACGAATGGGCTGAAGTAGTAGCCAGCTTCGCTGGCATTTTCCCCAAAGTCTCCATCAAGCTCCAGTTCGGTCATTTTTCTGAAGTGAGACTATGAGATAACCAGCTATTATATAAACAGCTCATATAAACAGCCTGCTCTTCTCAGAAGACAGGAATGTGAGAAGAGCTCTTTCTCCAGAGAGGAGCCTGGAGTCTGGGCTTTCTCTGACCATGCTTCTTGTCCCTGTGCCATGCGCCTGAGACCAGACTCAGGGAGACGGAGCGCACGCCGGTGGAGAGCCGTGCGGGGCGAAAGTGCTCCCCACACGGCGGCCACTGCAGGCGCCCACAGACAGGCGGGGGGTCTCGGTAGACCCCACGCCACCACTCGTGCCCCATTTCCGCGGCCCCCTGCGCCCCCCCAGTGCAGCCATAAGTCTAACTCAAAGGGGCATGGACTTTGGAGTCAGGCCCAGGTCGGGTCCTGCTCTCTGGGGATCGGGTACGATTTCTCTGGTCCCTGAGCCTCAGTTTTCACATCTATAGAATGGTCGCGACCGGCCCTGCTCCAGGGGACTGCTGTAGGAGGCCCTGGCGCACCGGCCGCCCTCAGAAAGCGGTAGCAGCTCTCAGCAGCGCTGCTGGGACCGTGGCGCGCCTGGTCCCTCCCGCGCCTCGAGGGCCTCGGGTTCCCGCTGCTCGGCCGGAGCCCGTGGACCTCCCCCTGGCCAGGGCCACCTCGTGCGGCTCCGCGGCCCGGCCCGAGTCCCCAGCCCCGTCGGCCTCCACCGGCTCCTCGGCCTCTCAGGGCGCCTGTCCCTGTGCGCGCTCCCAGCTGCAACCACAACAGAGGGTCAGGGGTCAGAGCGCAGGCCCCGCCCGGGGAGCCTGGGGAGCCCTGGCATCCCCCTGTCTCAGAGTCCCCATTGGTCCCAGCTGGTCTCCTGGCCGGCGTGGGCGTGAAAACGGGGCAGAATCGGGTCTGCTACCTGATGCCTTCTATGCTTACGAAGAACAAGAATTCATGAGCAAAACTGGAAGGAAGTAAAGAATTGGTAAATCTTTGTGGCAGGATGGCGGACTGACAAAGTGCCCGCCCTGCCTCCAATCCGACCCACCCAGGACCGTCCGGGTGACGGGGGCCGCCTGCCGCGTAAACACTCCTCGGTCCCCTCAGCTGTGAACCTTGGAGACAGCAGCACGGCCGGGGCTCCGTGAGGACGGGCTGGGAGGACCCAGCTCAGGGCGACACCTCCGAAGGCACGCAGGGCGCCCGACCGAACCTAAACTACAACGAGGGTCATGTGGAAACTGCAAGGAAGGAGGACCCAGAGGGAGAGAGGGCTGGGAGCAGCGGGTGGGATGGAGGGAGTGCTTCCTTTATTAGAATTCCTCTAGTGCGGTGCCCTGCTGTTTGCATGATTAAGAAAATAAACAGGAAGGAAGGAGGCAGGGGAGGAATGGGGGAGGTCTGGCGAAGAAATGGACTCAAGTCCCAGCGCTGCGGCCTGTAGGCGGAGAGGACACGTGTCCTAGGTTGTCCACTGGCAGCCCAGCATGGTTGTTAACAGCGCCCTCTCACCCTGTGGTGCTCCTGGTCTGGGGGACAAAGTGCACGGCCAGCTCCTCTGCAGGCAGTCAGTCACTCACAGTAGGTATGAACCGCAAGCGCGTGTGGAATGGTAGAAAGACCCTGGCCGAGTGGACGTACAACCTCGGGCAAACCCACATCCCCTCTGACCTCAACATCCTTGCTGTAAAATGGGGTTGACCCTAACCTGCCAGGGCTGGCCCTGGACTCCACCTGTGGAAGGAGGTCGAAGGGGCCTGGGAGCCTCTCCCACTGGCCCAGATTAGCCACAGGCCAGGAGAGCAGGGCAGCGAGGGTGCCCTTGGCTGAAGTCCCCTTGGGGACCCACTGGCAGTAGAGGGAGGCTGGACAGTAGCAGAAAAAGGAGCTCCCCACCCCAGGGTCCCCAGGTCCTGCTGGCCTCCCCGGCCCATCCCTGGGAGGGTGGGCGCACTCACGCTGCCATGGTCAGCAGGTAGTGGGACACGTCCACATGCAGCTCGATGCTGGTGTTCTCCAGCTCCGCCAGGCTGCGTCACAGCTCCAGCTGCTCCTTGAAGCCCCCGATGAGCTGCGCCCAGATCTCGTTCACCTGCAGGCGGCTGGCCTCCTCTGTGTCGGGCGGAGGGATGGCGGCTGGGGACAGGAAGAGAGCCAGCTGCACCGGGAGCAGTGCCACCCAGGCCAGGGTTGGATCCATGCTTGCCTGGCCACACAGGATCGGTCCAAGGACAGGCTTTATAGACAGGGTATGGATGGGTGGGTAATGGATGGAGGATGGCTGGATGGGGGGGTGGATGGCAGGTGAATGGACGGATGAATGGGTGGATGATGGGTGGATGATGGGTGGATGATGGGTGGATGATGGGTGGATGATGGGTGGATGATGGGTGGATGATGGGTGGATGATGGGTGGATGGGTGGGTGGATGGGTGATACTTGAATGGTTAATTTAGAGGGATTTAGACTCTCTGCCCGTTTTGCAGTTGGGTTGCATGGATTTGAGTCTCAGGAATCCAAGGACGAATGGGGCTGGGCTAGCTGTCTCAGCTCTGACCTCACTTCCTCAGGGGAACATTCCTAGACTCTCGATCTGGGTCCATGTGCCGCTTGCTCTGAAAACATCCTACCTTCACCTCAGCAGTCTTCTTCATGTCGATAATTCGGTAACATTTCGTGGTAAATGTTCAACACCTGCCTTTCCTGCTGGAATGTAAGTTCCACGAATATAAGTCTTTTTGTTTCCCGTGATCAGTTCCTACCTAACATCTATCCAGTGATTAATCGATGGTTTTCCCTGCCTGTCCCAGTAGATATCTCCACTCTGGTCACATGCAGCTGGTGCCCCTGACTTTGAGGGCAGTGGTCAAGGGATTCCTTTTCCCCAAACATCAAGCCGTCTGGGATTGGTTAAATAAATTATGATGCATCCAGACGACCAAATCATTGCAGTCATTAAAACAAGGCTTTTGGGGAACACATGATATCCTAGGAAATGCTCATAAAGGAATGATCCTGGCAGAGCCGTGGACACAAGCTGCCCACTGCTGCCCTAGGCTTGCCATAGCAGGACCCAAGGGAAGCCCCTCATGCCCTCAGGGCTCACCATGAGACCCTCATCCCCCCCGTGACGCTGCCCACCTCCTCAGACCACCAAGGCCAGTCCCAGTAACTAATAGGCCAGCAGGATGAGAGCCATTATGGCATGCATCTCTGTTGACCCCTGACCCCAAAGAAGCCCAAGCTTCCCGGTCATCACCTAGCTTTATAGATGCTCTACAACAGTGCCATCTTCCACCCCCACCAGCCCCTGAAGCCCTCTGCTGGCGCCATGGGACTCAGTGTGGCATCACCAGCAACCACTCTTCTTTGAAATTTTCCTTCACCCTCTTGCTCCAGCAGAAACCTGAGCCCCAGATCTACCACAGAGAAATAGGCACCCATGTGCGCAAGGAGGTTATGTGACTGGAAAGCCCCAAAGTGCCCATCAGAGGGGACAGGACAAGCAGACTCCAGTATGGACATCCTATGGAACACTTTGCAGCTGTTACAGAGACGAAGGAGCCCCGTCTCTGCAGATGGACGGCCTCCAAGACACATCGATGGCTGAGAAAAACAAGTTAAAGAATAACAGCTAAAGTCTGAAATCATTTATACAAAAACCCAAAGCCACCCCACCATCCACATACACACACACCACAGACCTCTCTGGGTACATTTATGTCTACAGCACCGCACAGGAAAAGATCCAAGAAGGAATACTTCAAAATGATAGCAGTGACCTCAAGGAACTGGAAAAAGAAGAACACGCTAAACCCAAAGTTGCCAGAAGGAAGGTGATGGATAACAAAGATGAGAGCAGAAATCCACGAAAACAGCAGGAGAGACCAACACAATTAAGATCACAAAGATGAGAGCAGAAATCCATGAAAACAACAGGAGAGACCAACACAATTAAGATCACAAAGATGAGAGCAGAAATCCATGAAAACAACAGGAAAGACCAACACAATTAAGATCAACAAAATTGACGGCTGGTGTTTTGAAAAGATAAACAAAATTGACAAACCTTTAGCTAGACTTACTAAGAAAAAACAAAAAGAAGATGCAAATAAATAAAATTATAAATGACAGAGGAGACATCACGACTGGTACCACAGAAATACAAAGGCTCATAAGATTAGTATGATCGATTCTATGCCAACAAATCGGTTAATCTAGAAGAAATGGATAAATTACTAGAAACATACGACCTACCAAGCCTTTATCATGAAGAAACAGAAACTCTAAACAGACCAATAATGAGTAAGGTGATTAAATCAGTAATCGAAGCCCTCCCAACAAAGAAAAGCCCAGGGGTGAATTCCACCAAACCTTCAAAGAAGAATTAACACCAATCCTCAGACTCTTCCAAAAATTTGAAGAGAAGGGAACACTCCCAAACTCGTTTCACGAGGCCAGCATTACCCTGATACCAAAGCCGGACAAGGACACCAAGAAAAGAAAACTACAGGTCAATGTCCCTGTTGAACACAGATGAAAATATTCTCATTAAAATACTAGCAACCCCAAATCCATGGCACACTGAAAGCTCATACACCGTGATCAAGTGGAATTTATCTCTGGGATGCAAGGATGCTTCCACGTATGCAAATCAGTAATTGTGGTACACCATATTAATATTATGAAAGACAAGAACCATGTGATCATCTCAATAATACAGGAAAAGTATTTGACAAAATCCAACATCTTTCATGGTAAAAAATTAACTAATGTGTTTGTATCACCAGAGAGCCAATAGGTGTTCAACTTTCCGACAATCTAAGCGATGTCAGAAATCCCTTTTGTTTTGTTTTGGTTTTTTTTGCGGTACGCGGGCCTCTCACTGTTGTGGCCTCTCCCGTTGCGGAGCACAGGCTCCGGACGTGCAGGCCCAGCGGCCGTGGCTCACGGGCCCAGCCGCTCCGCGGCATGTGGGATCTTCCCGGACCGGGGCACGAACCCGCGTCCCCTGCATCGGCAGGCGGACTCTCAACCACTGCGCCACCAGGGAAGCCCTGTTAATATTTTTTGAGGTGTGGAAGTGATACTGTAGTTATGTGTTTGTACAGAGCCTTTATTCTTTAGGGATTATAGGCTGAAATACTTATGAATGAAATGATATGATGACTGAAATTTGCTTCAAGATAATAGGCTGAGGGAAGTGCGTGGGAAGAAACAAGGCCTGGAGAGTGGGTGACGAGGGCTCGCTTTACTGCTCTTCCTCCTTCTGTGCGTACTGGAAAATCCTCGTAACAAAAGTGTGAGCGCTTTCTACTTCCCTCCTCTACGTGGTGTTCACAGTTGACCACTGTGGTCACTCCTGGCCTCCTCCTCAACTCCTGTCCTGGTCTCCACACAAGACCCCAGCCGTGGAGAATCCCCCACCTGCCCTGTGAGTAGTCGCGCTTCCACTTCTCGAATACGCAGCTCAAGGGGGCTCCTGGCACATTGCTGTCCGGCTCAAGGTCTCCTTGGCCTCCCGTTACAGTCAGGATAAACCCAGGCCCCTGTTCAACGTCTTCCAGCCTCAGCTCCCACCATGCAGCTCTCCTCAGGTGCCAGCCACGTGGGCGGCCCTCTGCTCCCTGAACTCATCAAACCCACTCCCACCCCAGGGCCTTTGCCTGTGCAGTTCCTCTGCTGGACGACTCTGAACCAGGTCTGTGTATGGCTCGTTCCCTCCCTGCATCTCCAACACTGATATGCACCTGTTACATAGTAGGTACTCATTAAATGTGTGACATTGCCTGATCCCAACCCCCAACTTTTTTTTTTAAATTTATTTTTGGCTGTGTTGGGTCTTTGTTGCGTGCAGGCTTTCTCTAGTTGTGGAGAGTGGGGGCTACTCTTCATTGCGGTGTGTGGGCTTCTCATTGCGGTGGCTTCTCTTGTTACAGAGCACGGGCTCTAGGCGCATGGGCTTCAGTACTTGTGGTGCGTGGGCTCAGTAGTTGTGGCTCCTGGGTTCTGGAGTGCAGGCTCAGTAGTTGTGACACACGGGCTTAGTTGCTCCGTGGCATGTGGGATCCTCCCGGATCAGGGCTCGAACCCGTGTCCCCTGCACTGGCGGGTGGATTCTTAACCACCGCGCCACCAGGGAAGTCCCCCCAGCTCCCAATTTTGCTGTGCATGTGTGTACGGATTTATTTAAGAGACTGGAAGGAAATAGCTAAATCTAACAATGGTATCTCCAAGTTGTGGGATTATGAGTGAGTTCTATTTTCTTCTTACACTTTGCAGCATACTCCAAGTTTTGAATAATAAACACATATTACTATAACAATCAGGAAACGTTTTAAATATGATGTATTTACACATCTAATACAGGAACACGTTTTGGTGATAAAAATTCGAATAATACATCAAGACTTGATCATCTGATTGCCCTCCCCCCAACCCCAGTCCCCCACCCACACGTAACTACTGCTATCATTTTGAAATGTGCCCTTCCGGATCTTTCTCTGTGCAGTTTTGTACATACAACTGTATCTAATGAGATATATGGGTTTCCTGGTGGGTAGATTATATCAGGCTGTGCCTGTTATGCTTTAACTTGCTTTTCTCATCTAGCAATGGTCTTGGAGGCTGTCCATCTGCACAGATGGGTCTGCCCCATTCTCTGTAGCACCTGCAGGGTGATCCACAGGAGGGACCCACCAGTTAGCTTGTCCCATCCCCTTTGATGGGCATGTGAGCACATGCGTCTCCTGGTAGACTTGGGGGAAGTTGCTGGGCACAGAACACATACACTTAAAGTTTGAAAAGATGCAGGTAAAACAGATTCCAAAGAGAAGTGTTAATTTAGACTCCCAATAATAGTGGTTAAGGCTGCCTTCCATACTTTATTTTATATTATCCATTTAATGCTACGTGACATTTTAATTTTAGCCAGTCCAATAAGTGAAAATTGTTTCAATTTGTATCTCTGTTTCCTAATGCAATTGAGAATCTTTTCCTAGGTTTATGGCCACTAGAAACTCTCTGAATTGCCTATTCATTTCCTCACCCTCATTTTTAAATTGGGCTGTTGGTTCTTTCTTATTGATTTTCAAAAATCCTTTATTTACTATGCCAAAACTTATCTTAATAAGCCAAAAGAACGTGTGTGTGTGTGTGTGTGTGTGTGTGTGTGTGTGTGTGTGTGTACATATGTTTACTTGTCTTCGTTACAGATATTTTTTATGGGCACCTTTTAAACTTACTGATTAATTTTAGGGTAAAACTATGGTGTGCTCTACCCCAAAAGGAGGCCTAGATCAAACCGATCTGGGGAGAAGGGAGGGATGGAGAGAAGATGCCTAGCGGGCATGGGTTTCACTTTGGGGTGGAAACGTTTCAGAAAGAGACAGAAACAGCGGCTGCCCAACACGGTGGATGTGCTGAACGAAGGGTTTGCTTTAAGATGGTGAATTTTATGTTGTGTGAGTTCTGCCTCAGTGCACTATTTTGGAAGACCCTAGACGCTAACATTAGGGGAAGCTGGGAACTCTGTAGTATCGTTGCCAATTTTTCTAAATTTAAAGTTATTCCAAAGTGAAAAGATTATAAAAAGAAACTGATTTGGGAGGAAAAAATAAACAGGCAGCGTGAAGAAAGATAAGAAGAGATTAGAAGAGAGCAGAGAGACGGCTGCTCCCTGAGGCCACGGGGGACTCCCCTGGTGGCCACTGGTTAAGAATCCACCTTCCAATGCAGGGGACGCAGGTTCGATCCCTGGTCGGGGAACTAGGATCCCACATCCCACGGGACAACTAAACCCGCGCGCCACATCTACTGAGCCTGCACTCTACAACTAGAGAGAAGCCCGTGTGCTACGACGAAAGATCCCGCGTGCGGCAACTAAGACCCGACGCAGCCAAAAAAATAAATAAATACATAAAATATTTTTTAAAAAAAGGCCAGGCCGGGCTCGGCGGTCACCCCGGGTGGGGTGCTCAGTGCAGACACCGCTCCAGGAAGGGCAGGAGGACGCAGTGGGCCTCTGGTGTCCCGGATGGCCCAGCAGCAGGAGGCATTGCGTGCGTGTACGGCCCCACCTTGAGCATCCCGGCCGCTGGGATGCTTCTCTTCTCCTTCCCCTGCTTCTCCACCTTGGCCTCGGGGTGCTTCATCTGCCTGCCCAGGTCGGAGATGACGTCCGCGTACTGCGCGATGTGGTAGGACACGTTCAGCAGGTTGCGCTTGACCTGGTGGCGGGACGCGGCCAAGGTCAGGGCCAGCTGGCTGCCCCGCGAAGGACACCTGTCACCCAATGGATTTATGCCAGAAAGACGCAAGCACCTTTCGTCAGGAAAATGTGAATCAGTGCTATTCTGTCTTAAAAGGGAAGGAGATTCTGACACCTGCCGCCACATGGGTGGACATGATGAAAAGTGAAATAAGCCAGATGCAGAAGGATCCATGATCCACACCACATGTGTGGTCCCTGGGAGAGTCAGGGTCACAGAGACAGGAAGTAGGGGGTGGGGCCAGGAGTGGGGGAGGGGAGGGAGTCGGTGTTTAATGGGGCAGAGTCTCAGTTTGGGAAGATGAAAGTTCTGGAGACGGACGGTGGGGATGTTCGCACAAAAATGTGAATGTGCTTAATGCCAGCGAACTGGGCCGTTGAAAACGGTTCAAGGGGTGAATTTTATGTTATGTATATTTTGCCACAAAAAAACCAAAATTCAAACAATCCACGAAGAGGTTTTTGAAAACCCTCCCCAGGGGTAACCACTGCTACCGTTTTGGTGTGTGCCCTTCCGAATCCTTCTCTGCGGTTTTATACATATACAGGAAGCTAGAGAGATACACGTGGGGAGTTTTGGGGGTGTGGGTTCCGCTTTGGGGGGGTTTACGTAAATCATAACAGACTGTAGCTGCTGTACTTTTACTTGCTTTTCTGGTCCAACGATGTGTCTTAGAGGCTGTCCGTCTGCACAGATGGGTCTACCCCATTGTCTGTAACAGCTGCAGAGCGGGGCCGGAACAGGGACACAGCAGGCAGCTGTCCCCTCCTCTTCAACGGGCACTTTGGGGCTTTCCTGTGACACAACTTCCCTGAGCACGTGGGTCTGAGTTTCTCTTTGGTTGATGTGGAAGGTGACATTGCTGGCCGCAGGGCGCACGCACTTAAGTTTCACCAGATGTGCACACTGGCCCTCAGTCCGCACAGACACGCTCTCTTTAGCGCTCGGGGCTCAGCTCCCTTGCAGGAGCCAGTCCCCCTTGGTGGAAGACCCCTCTAAACCCGGCCTTCTCTGTGATCGTTCCTTGCGGCGCCCTGTGGCTTTCGTTTAGAGCACTTGCCACAGTTGGAAATGAAACACTCCCCCGTGTGGGTTCTTATCTCCTAGCTGCCTTCTCCTCGGCTAAGCTCAGGTTCGTGCGGGAGCAGAAGCTCTGATGATGCTGACGCTAGTGCTGGTGATGGTTTTATGGTGGCGCCTCGCTCAGAGCTGGACATTGGGAAGGGCTCATCCCTTGTCTGTCGACAAATGGTAATCGTGATAATAAAATAACACCTATCATATGTTGGCCACTACTCACTCCTGTGCTAAGTCGCTAATGTGCATTATCTCATTGAGTGTCGCACAGCCTTACGAGATGAATCCTTGGGCTTCCCTGGTGGCGCAGTGGTTGAGAGTCCGCCTGCCGATGTAGGGGACGCGGGTTCGTGCCCCGGTCCGGGAGGATCCCGCGTGCCGTGGAGCAGCTGGGCCCGTGAGCCATGCCCGCTGAGCCTGCACGTCCGGAGCCTGTGCTCCACAACGGGAGAGGCCACAACAGTGAGAGGCCCGCGTACCGCAAAAAAAAAAAAGAGAGATGAATCCTTTACACTGAGTACAGCAGTGTAGCCAGAACAGCACGGCAGTGTGAGGCATGGGCTCTGGAGCCAGGCGCCCCGGGCCCCAACACCAGCTCTGCCCCTGCTGCGGTGGGTTAGAGAAGCTGCTTTATCTCTCTGTGCTTCAGCTGCCCACTCCGTTAGACGGGATAATAATAGGACCTACCTCCCAGGGAGCCAGTTGCTGAGAATGAAGTAAATCAGATCGCAGTGAGAGCTTACAGTGATGCCAGGCACAGAGACAAGTCCTTTCCCTGAAACCTGTGGAAGTGGCCTTATTTGGAAAAAAGGGTCTTTGCAGATGTAATTAAGGATTTGAGATGAGGTCATCCCAGATTAGGGAGGGCCCTCAAATCAATGCCAACTGCCCTCAGAAAAGAGGAGAAAGAGAGGAGCACAGGGAGGAGGGGAAGGCGGAGCAGAGACTGGAGGGGTGTGGCCACAAGCCAAGCGCCAGGAGCCTGCGAGCTGGGAGGGACCCTCCCCTAGAGCCTCTGGAGGGAGAGCTGTAGGACTCAGTGAGCAGGCTGGAGAGTAACAGAGGGAGCGGGTGAGGGAAGGTGGGAGGGCGCGGCTTACCGTCCTCTTGATGTTCTTGGGTCTAAGTGTATAGCAGGGTGTCCGCGCCTCCCTGCTCGGTACGTGTATAGCAGGGTGGTCCGCGCCTCCCTGAAGTGCGTGCTGGCTGGGCTGATGTGGGCAGTCATCACCGTCCGGCTGTTCCCTCCCAGGGCATCCTTCTCAGTGGAAGGCGTGAGCTGGGGATGGTGGGAACCAGGGTTCCCACCTGCCCGGGGGCGCCATCCCTCTGCTACCTGTCCCGGGCTCCTCTGGACCAGCCCATCTGGGGTTCCTGCTCCAAACCCTGAGAAGGGCAGCTGAGGCTGGACCAAGGGGTCAATGCTCAGGGAGGTGACGCGCAGGCTGAGATGGACCTGCTGCAGGCCCGCCCCATCCTACTTCCACTCTGATGCAGGTAGATTAGACCAAGCGGCCAACCTCACAGAGCCATTTATTTGTTGCTTTGCCTATCTGTTTACCTACACCCTGCCTTGCTGTAGAATAGAGGTGACAGCATTCAGCTCAGTAGGAAGAGGAATTTTCTCAGACCGTCCGTGATGAGACAGGCAGCCTTGGTGAGGTAGTGAGCTTCCTGTCCCTGGGAGTGTGCAAGCATGGGCTGGACCACACTCAGAGGGATGGAGGGGGGATTCAAGCAGTGACTAGAGATGATTTCTCCAGATAAAGCAGAGATTTTCCTGCTTTCAGGGGCTCCTGGAAGGGCCCTTAGGCCCAGGTAAATCCTGAAAGATGCAGTCAGATGCTGCACCCACGCCTGTCTCTGGCCAGGGGCTCATGCCTTCAGCAGGTGCGCCTGAGTTTGCTGTCCCGGGAGTTCACGTGCTGCGCCTGGCTGCCGCCCTTCTCGCCGGGTGCGTTGACGCAGGTGCCCAGTACCAGCAGGGAGCGGTTGATGAGGACGCCCTCCTTCATCCTCTTGCCTCGGTCCTGGGTCTGAGTGAGAAGAAGCCAGCTGGCGGGGAAGTGGTCCTCCCCCGCCCCCCCCGCCCCCGCCACCTCCCCACCCCAGGCCCCAGGGGGAGGGGACTGAGGTCCAGAGGACGCGATAACCCCATCCCACCCTGGGAGGCTCAGGGTGGACGCTCTGACTACACTCCCACAGCCCAGGGACTGGAGACAGAAACGACACCAGATTCTGCGGTGGAATACCACACAGCCAGAAAAGGGGGTGAGGTAGAGCTGTTTACCAATGTTGAAAAGATGCTCTCTGTGAAGTGACATAAAAAAGGGCTCAGACGGATGCCTGGGCGGAACAGTCCCCTTTTTATGATAAAAATACGAATGCGTGTGTCTTTGCGAGAACGTCCCCCCCACGCCGAAGCTTTCTTGTCCTCCCAGTCTCAGCCTAGCGGTCCTCCTGGGGAGTGCCCAGGCCCCCTCACCCCACGGGGGTACATGCTACCCTGTATATTTCCTTCAAGTCGCTTAGCTCTCTTGGCAACCATCTTGCTCTTTTATGCGTTTGTTGTTTCCCTAACTGCTCCCCACAGAACCTAAGCTCCATGACGGAGCTGTCATCTGGGTTGGCCATCTGTCCCCAGAGCCTGGACACCGGCAGGCGTCTGGCCCACAGTGTGGCTGGATGTTGAGCACTGAACAAATGTATAAAG
The DNA here is from genome assembly GCF_949774975.1 of Lagenorhynchus albirostris. NCBI lineage: Eukaryota > Metazoa > Chordata > Mammalia > Artiodactyla > Delphinidae > Lagenorhynchus > Lagenorhynchus albirostris. The sequence goes on from NC_083109.1 coordinate 86,350,492, forward strand.
ATGCCTGCAGGGGCCTTAGGAGGACACACGCCCAACTGCCGCTGGGATGACTGCCTCTCAGTGCAGCCGTTGTGGGGACTTTAACTTTCTTCCTTTGGTTTAACCGTATTTTCCATATCTTCTGCACTGATTTGGTTACATTTGAAATCAGCAAGGAAAATAACGTTTTCTCTTTAAGGGACATGGGTTTTAGAGCCAGTTTGGAGCACGGCTTGAGAACGGCTTAAATGACATCTCAGACAGGTCTCCCAGCCTGTCTCAGTCTCCTTATTTGTCCAAAGAGGCAGTTGCTGTGGCCATGGTGAGGATTTGGCGGGCAACGCGTGTAAGAGGCCGGCTCAGAGATGGGCCCACAGAAGCGAGCAGCGAATGTGAGCTGCTTCTTTCACTGAGTGGGAGCTGCCGGCATGACCAGGCCATGGTAGCTGCTCACGTGTCACGTGTCTGTGCCCCAGAATTCGGGGGTTTTCTCAGACGCCTGGTGCCCTGGAACAAACTCTTCTGTGAGTGATTTTCTATGAAGAAATGACAGACTGTGAGAGCCAACCAGACCTGAAGACAGCCCGCTGGGCCCCCTGAGTACACAGCTTAAAAACAAGGCCCAGAGAGGGACAGGGGCCTGGCCAAAGGCACACAGCTATTTGGAGCAGAGGAAGAACAAGAACCTAGGGCCTGAACCCCTGTCCAGTGGCCTCCCCAAGAGCTAAGATCTGAGGAGGCTGGTCTCCACCTTGCCCCCTGAGCACATGGCCGAGTCCAGCTGGCATGGGCAGACTCCCAGGGCTCCATCACACTCGGCTTGGTCTACATGAAACTGTCTGTACCCACATCTGTCTGTGTATGAACCGTCTTTTATTTTCCGCATCCTAATGTTTTGTCATCTTGGGGCCCTGCTGCCCCTCCCAGGGTTGCCAGTTCCTTCTGATAACAAACAAGTCACCCGTGAGCACACCTTTCAAAAGCAAACCAGCCAACCCAGAGCCCTCACCCCACCCCCTCCTCCTTGGGGCTCCCACACTCTGGGCCACTGTCTACCTGCCCTCATCACCCAGGGCAGGAACCAGACAACCAGGGATGGGCCCTGTGCCCCAGAGCCTGCTGGAATTATTCAAACTGGCCAGTGTTCAGCCTGCCTTCCCATGGAAGTCACGAGAGAGGCTCTGGCCCGTGTTTTCCCCTTGTTCCCTCTGCCTCCAGACCAACCCTGGTGCTTCCCCGTGTGGCCCGGCCTGGCTTCTCCTGCCCCCTCCTCTTGGACCTGTGAGTAGCAAACTATCTCTTCAATGGCAGTCATCTTCTGATCTGCTGGCCTCACTGTACCTCAAATTTCATACCATATTAACACATACATTGAACCTGTCGGCCTCTGGGCCAGCTGGCCAGGCACCCAGGGCAGGGCCAGGCGCAGGGCAGGTGAATGAGTGACTGAACGAAGCAATGCAATGACTGACAAACCCCCAGGACTCAGAGCGTAGCCTGCAAACCGGAGGACAAGTGTCATCAGTGAAAGGCACGGACCTGGGCCGGATCCCTCCAGGTCCAAAGGCCGGATCACCTGATACCTGTGTGAAGGCACGATCACACCACCCCGTCTCAGCCGGGCGTTTGTAAACCAGGCGCGAGGCCGCCTGCCCTCCCGGTGTCGGGGGTTAGGGGGATGGTGAACACGAAGCACCTGGCGCATCAGAGGGACGTGAGAATGTCCCTTGTTGACGATATTACTGCTGTTCTGACTTGGCCTCCATCAGGCACCTTCTCTGTTCCTGGCGCTGGGCTGGGCCCTGTCCGCAAAGACTGCTCCGGCCCCTGGGGCAATGGTGAGCACAACCCTCGCTCCCAGCAACACGTGCCAACAAGAACAGCGAGCCAGGGGCGCGGGCGCAGGAGGCAGGTCCTTGGAGGGCATCCCGACAGCCACCCCCGCCACGCTGCTCCCTCCACCCACCAAACTCCTGATGACCTTTCAGGCTCAGCCCTGAGGCCCCACCCTCCTCTGGGCTCCACAGCCTCTGTGTGACCCCGAATCTCAAGGCACAGGCCTCCCCGTGCTGTAATTACCACCTATACATCTGTCTCCCGCCCACCCCCAGAGGCTCTGAGCCCCCCGAGGGTGAGGGTCTGGGGCTCGCTCATCTTCACGTCCCTGGTGCCCGGGAGAGCCTGCCACACGGGAAGCCCTCCATAAATACTGGCTCCGCGGGAGTGACCCCCAATACCTGCTGAGAATTCATTCACTCAGCAAATGTGTAGCGGGCACCTCCCCTCGACCGGGTGCTGTCCTAGGTGCTGGAGACAGTGTGCAACAAGGACGGACAGGGTCCTGCTCCCAGACTAAAGGGCAGATGGACACAAGGCGAGTAACGGAGATGAAGAGGACAGGAACCTGAGACGCCAGCTCCAAGCCCGCCAGGTCCACCATGGAGAGCCTCCCAATGTGCACTTCCTCTGCCATGTCTGTGCCGTGGCTGCGCCGGTGCACAGTGACCTGCAGCACGGCGTGGGAGCGGGACGACATCTTGCTGGTGGCGGTGGACTCCTGTGTGCGCTGCCAGTTGCCTTAGGTGAGGAGCTGCATGGTCTGAGGACAGAGGCAGAAGCGGGCAGACAGTCAAGGGCCCCTGAGTGGCCACACGCTCCCTGCAGAACAAGAGAAGGAGACGTGCCCTCCAGAGCTCCTTAGGGCAGCTCTTCCCCAGCTGGGATGCTGATGGCAGAACCGCATCCAGTGGAAGCAATTTCTGGTTTGTGGCATGAAGAGATTAATTAATCGAGTCAACTAATCCAGCAGGAATGGCAGATTGCTGACACTCATAGCACCACTTCTGCCTCCTCTACCCATGGCAGACATCACCAATGGATTACCCATCTCTAACCCACCGAGCCCTTTTCCATATGGAACTCCAGGCAGTTGTACAGATTTGCTGGAGTTGGCGGGTGGCCTGAAATCCACTTGTGCACAAGCAGCTGTGGAAATCAAGCCAGTGAGCCTCTGCTGGGCACCTACTGTGTGCCAGGAATGCTAGGACCACAGAGCATTGTGGAGAGAGACCCATATGGTTGTTGTTATTAAAGAATAGGCAAGAAGTCTCCCCTCCTGCACCTGGAACCCATGAGGGACGGTGCTAAGGGCAGGTGGCCTCATGCCTACGCCAGCATGGCTAGAGCACACGGTTGTCCAGGGCCTGGGGGCCGAGGAGTCCATGCTGTTCAGAGGCAATTGGGAGCCTCTGAAATGTTCTGAGCAGACGGGAGGCCCACCCCAAGGGCTGCACAGAGAGAGACTGGAGGGAGAGAGAAAGACAGAGGGCTGCAGAAATGTTTACAGCTCGCCCTGTTATGGGAGCCAGACTTAGGATCAAGATGGCAAACAGATTTCAGACCTGAAGCCGACTCTGACCGCAACTGCCTGGAGTGCTGCCGAGAAAGAATCCCCACCTGCGTCTGGATGCAGAGGGAAGAGTGCGTGATCCATTGGTGATGTCTGCCCTGAGCACAGGTGAGGAGAGTGGGGACGTGCTGCAGAAGTCTGCTGTTCCTTTAGCTCGAAAGCAGCTTTGGAGCCGTGTGTCTGGCTCTGCTCTGTGAGCACTGGTGAGCGTGGCTGCCGTGGAGGAGCCACAGGTCCCTCCGTGGGCCCCCGTGACCCTCACCTCCTGGGTGTTTGTGGTGGAGACCTCCGTGATGCCTGCAATCTGGATGCTGCCCCTAGAATCTTTCCGCAGGTCCAGAAACCCTGAGGACGGGTTCAGGAGGTCCCAGATCACTTCGTTATAAATCTGGGATGAGACAGAAACGCTGGAAGCAGTAGGTCTGATGCAAAAGAAGCACAGGGGCTTACCTATCACTGGGGCTTTGCATCTCCAGAGAAGTCTGGGATGCCCTGAGGTTTCCCACAGGCTGGGGGGCCCTTGGGGTCACAGGTGGGGTTTTGCACTCATGATCAGGCCCGTTTTGCAGACAGGGCAGCCGAGGGGGTGGGCGGCTCACCTCAAGGTACGACATGGACGTGCTGCAGTCCGTGCTCTCATGGGTCTCCTCGACGGCCTGGAAGAGGTCAGTGAGCATCTGCAGGTAGCTGCCGGGCCCCGCATCCATGGCAGCATCGTGTGGGTCTTGCTAGCACCTGCAGGAGGCATGGGATGCCCACCAAAGCAGGGCTCCTGGTCTGGGCTCGGCCCCCCACCCCCACCCCGGAGCCTGGTCACACCTGCCGCCTGTACTGTGCAAACCGCCCTGGCTGCTCTGACATGCTCACTTTCCGTTTTGGAAACAAGAACAAAAAAAATCCTGTCTGAACAGCCTGATGGCTACTCTGGGGAAGAAAACCTGGGCAGGGAAAGCGGGAGGATACAAAGCGAAGATGCAGACGGTATCAGAGGAGGGAGGCCCAAGAGATGTCTGCACTTCTCTCCAAATTCGCTTTAAGGTGTTCGTGTTGTTCTCATAATAGGAGAATTAACGTACGTGTTAAGCTTTCTAAGCGGTCCTGCTTCATGGGGTCCTCACCTCCTCCTTCCTGGTTCGCCCTGTAGGAGGGACCAGATGGCCCTCTTCCTTTGCTAGAGCATAGCACACAGCAGGTGCTCCCTGATGTTCGTTGAATGAAAGAAAGAATGAATGAATGCCATAAACAAGCTGTGACTTCGGACCAGGCTTCTCAGGGCCTCAGTTTCCCCACCTGTATAGGGAGGGGATTAAGGCCCGTCCAGCTCCGACCCTCTGATTCTAGTTTTCAGGCGGAGAGGTAGCTTAGCTTCGCGAGTGTTTGCCGACCCCAACTTGTAACTGCAGAGGAGAAATCTGCGGTTTTCATGGGCAGAAAAGTGTAGGCTTGGGTTGAGTTCCACACTCACTCCTACCAGCTGTGTAACCTTTGGGAAGTCCCTTTACCTCTCTGAGTCTCAGTTGTCTCATCTGTGACAGGGGGATCGTTCTACCTGCCTTTCAGGGCTGTTGAAAGAACCAAAGGAACCAACGGATGCAGAGGGACCAGTGCAAGGCCAGCACGTATGAGGTGCTTTGTGCTGTTAGGAAGAGCTCTGCTGCCACCAACCTCATTCCCTCCGGGGGACACCGGCCTTTGGCAGCACCTGAGGGGCCGTGGGCAAACACCGCCGCGTTGTATCCAGAAATGACGCCTTCCACTAGTGCTGGGGGGTGGCAAGGTACACGTCTTCCTGCGGACAGATGGAAGGAAGACAGGCAAATGCACACTCCGACCAGAGTCGGGCACCTGGCTGTCTGGAGAGGACAGGTGTATGGTGCCTGCAAACGTCCTGCTCCCCCTGGACACGGACAGGGACCTCCACGGTGGCAGCCAGCGCAGCCACGGCACGAGCCCCACCCCAGTCCTGCAGCCGCCTGGACCACGCCGAGCCCCACGGTGAGACCACAGTGAGCGAGGATCGCACGAGAATGTAAGTGATAACTCCCACCATGAGGCCTGACAGGTTTGGTACCAAACGGGTATGAGTCCTTTCCAGGGCTTCTGCATGAATTGAGAGAAATCAAAAAGAATGCAAAGGACTGGAAAGTAGTGACAGGGTTGGGAAATCCGGGAAGGGCATTATGACTCCTCTTATGGGACAAAACTAGGACCAGGGAGTGAAAGTTTCAGGCTGGCGGAATTTCATTTAGGGCAGCAGTACGTAGCGGTAGGAGTGTGTGGGTAGTGAGCTCCCTGTCCACAGGGGTATTCAAGGAAGGACATCTCCAGGGCTGGTGTCTGAGGGCATGGGCGTCTGGCTGGACTGGAGAGAAAGGACAGTCCCCCTTCCTCTGCCTTCCCTGAACCCCCTCTGGGCCTGCTCTTCATCTCACTTAACTGTCCCAGCAGCCCTGGCTGGTGACACGAGTCAGAAGCATCTGAGCCCTGGTTGGACAGACTCCAAAGCTGGTGCTCCTTTCGTCCAGCCTTGGACTGACACTGTCTGGGACCTTGTCCTGGTTCTGCAGCTCTCTAGCTGTGTGACCTCAGGTCAGTTGCTGACCTCTGTCTGACACTGTCTGGGACCTTGTCCTGGTTCTGCAGCTCTCTAGCTGTGTGACCTCAGGTCAGTTGCTGACCTCCTTAAGCCAGCACCTCACCTGTAAAATGGGGATAATATCACCGTGTATTTTACAGAGTTGCTGTGACGCTTGGAAAACAAGGCGTGACAAGCACTTAAGCACAGCACTTGGCATGCAATAGCTGCTCAATAATTGACGACCTGGTCTTTCTACTTCCGACACCATTAAGATCTCGGCAGTAGAAGACACCTGTCTGCTCAGAGAGCTGGCCCGGTTTCCCTGGCTGGGGTGTGAGCCCCTGTGGGCAGGGAGTGTGTTCTAGCCCCGTGGCGGACAGGACACGGCTTTGTTGGATGGATAGGTGGGTGGACAGGCGGACACATGGACACACGGAGGAATAAATGAGGATGCGTGTAAAGCCCGGGCACCTGGCGGCCCCCGGCATCCATGGAAGGGGTCTGCTACCTGTCCCTGGAGTGACCCAGAGCACCAACTTCCTCGTTTATCAGGGAGACCCCATGAGACGTCACGGATGAGGTCACCTGGCTGCCAAGCCCTCCCACATGAGGACACCCTTGGCGGGCCTGGCCCAGCGGGGCCGTGGGCTGGTGCGTAGGGCCGGGCACCTGGGAGGTGTGCTGGTCGAACACGATGTCGAAGATGAAGGTCTTCTCCCGGGACCGGTGTGTGTGCAGTGTGTCCTCAGGGTCCTCACCGGGGTCCATGAGCACCACCGTCTAGGAGCAGTGAGAGGCAGGGCTCGGAGGAGGGGCCGCTCACAGAATCAGGGCGGAGGGAGGACCCCAGGCCTGGCCTCTACCCTCAGAGGCATCCAGGGGCTCGGCCCGGACCTGGGAAGGGCTGCAGGCCTCTGCGCTCACCCCCAGGCAGCCTGTCCACTTCCATCTGAGGGTGCAGCATCTCCTGGCTGCTGCACCCCCAAAGCCTTGACTGTGAGCCCCCAGGCCGGCTGGGCTCTGCTTCCGGTCCTCACATACCGGCGCCCAACCAACGCCGAATCCCTCGGGCCCCGCCTGGACAGCAGCCCGGATGCCCCTGAACAGCCGGCCGGGGCGCTGAGGGCTGGGTGAAGAGCCCCGCCGGCCACAGCGCCCTGAGTAGCACCTGCAGGTGGGCAAGGGGCTCTGCGGAGGGCAAAACACCTAGCCAGGGGCCTGCTACCGCGATATCTGCACGTGGCCCTAGGGATATGCCTTTCCCACCCGACTACCTCTTGCTCGTGGGGCCGCGCCACCCAAAGGAAAGGGGAGAACGGAGCGGGGGGGGGCGCAGGTACCTGGAGGGGGCAGGACCCGTCCAGCTCTGCAGCTCCGCGCTGTCTCTCTGAGCGCCTTGGGTGCCCCCTCCCCAGGGCCTCTCCTTTCTCACATAAATATGTAATTATACAGTAAGGTGTACGAGCGCCTCTGGGGACTGGGAGGTTCAGAAGAGCCTTTCCCAGGGGGCAGGGGCAGGGCAGCTGGACACTAGTGGAGCTGTTTACTCTGGTGCGGGGCCTGGGGTGCACCAGGGAGTTTTAGGGGCAGGACTGGGCCCAGCAAGAGCCCCACCACCTGGCCACGCGCTCATTCCACCCAGGGCTGCCAGAGCTCCCTGGGAGGAGGTCAGCCCCCCCCACAATGGGCGACGTGCCAGGATTTGGGGACTGATGAGATGACTTTGAGAGCCGCTATGGATTCCAGCAAATTATTTGCCTTAACAGTTATTCCAAGGGCACTGCCTGCTTCCTCTAACTTGTGTCGTTTTAATGAGTGAGGTGCACACAGTTTCAAGACTTGTCAGCCTGTGGGACAGCAGCCGCTACCCCACCCCTGCTGCCCCGACTCCTGTGGCTGACATTCGGGCTGTGACCGCCCTGTCTGTACAGAACACGGGCCCCTACGTCCCCGACCCCTACGTCCCGCCTCCCAGTGCAGTCACGTCACAAATTTAGTTAGAGCCATGCCGTCTCCACGTTAAGACTATCTATGTAAACGCTCTTCAGAGCTCGGCCAAATCCCTTCCTGCAAAACCTTGTTCCCCTCAGTGTAACAAGCGTCCTAACAGGTTTTACTCGCTTAGGTCTCCATGAACTCAGCACTAATCCACACCAGCCTCTTTGCCCACGCCCCTCGGCACATTTACACACCCCAGACGTCCTGTCCACTCATCATCCTGCAGTGTCACCCCCGAGCTCCTCCCCTGGCACCCCCGTCCCCCGAGCCGGGGTCCTTTGCCCTGGAGTGCAAACGCACGTCCTGGGTAAAGCTGCCTCTCTAGTGACAAGTGGGGAAATGCAATTCAATTTTCTTTTACCCCAATTTGGCATTTACGCTGGCGAGTGACGACCACGGGCAACGACACTTCTGCGCTGAGAGCTCAGCTTCTGAGCCTGTTCCCAAGGAGCAGGAATCCTTGGCGACGTGACGGCGTGACGGCGTGCCGTCGGGGTCCTGCAGGGGCCCTCTCCCAACTGCACACCTAGCCCCCACCGCCGATCTCCCCCCACCCCGCGCCAGGCTGCTCAAACGTGTCGTCAGTGACCGCCTCTGTCCGCTCCATTCTTCTCCGTGCTCTCAGCTCCCCGACATTATACTTTCTCTCTTGCTCGACACCCACACTCCACCCCACCCCCACCAGGGAGGGAGCTGGGGCCGTGGGGGACAGGCCCTTGAGTCCCCCCTCCCCCCGGCTCCACCCCAGTGTCTGGAACGTGCCGGCCACTGTGAGCACTGATGTTTTCCGCAAGGGAGGGAGGGAGGGAGGCGATCGCACGCGGGCGAGCTCCGCGACCGGTGACACAGCCCCACCCGGTCCCCGCCTTGTGGGCGATGACGGAGGCCCCTTCCTCGCGGTCTGCGTCGCTGAGCGGGCGGGTCCGAAGCGCCACCTGCTGGCGGGACACCGCGGCAGCTGCCTCCTAGTCCTCCCAGGGCACGGAGACCCCAGCCCAACCTCCCGCTCACCTCCCAAGAGCCTCCCACTCCTGGGGAAGCAGTTAAGGCCGCTGAACCCCCAGGCCCCACCGGGTGCTGACTTCCGGTTCACAGCTCACGATGGTGCTGAGAGGAGCACTGTGATCAGGCCACCCTCTTTAGTCTGAACTGGGGAGACTGAGGCACAGAGAGGTGAAGCAACTTGCCCAAGGTCACACAGCGGCTAAGGAGTCCTACCACCTCACCCCGCCTCCTTTACCCCACCACCCGAGGGACCCAAACCTTCACGCAGGTTGTGAGCACTTTCACAGCAAAAGTTGGTTTTCTGAGTAGAAAATCCCGGGGCTCTGTTTCCCATCATTCTCTGCCCCACCTCCAGCCCAGTTCTAAGGGAGTCCCACAGGAGGCCCTCCGGGATGGCGCCGACCCAGGCCTCGAATCCTCCTTAGTCACTGAGCTGTGAGCCGCCTGCAAGCCAGCACAATGCTTCCGGGCCTCTGCTTTCTCGTCTGTACGATGGGAAAGTTCCTCCTGGTAGAAACGGTAGCTTACAGTTCTCCCTGAACGGGGCCGGGGTCACGACGGGGTCTCTCTGTAACCAGCCTACAGGTCAGGGGCAAGTGCCGAGCCTCTGCTCACCCGTCTAATGGGCTGAGCTCCCACGTCACCCAGGAGACGGGCCTCGGGGGACCTGATGGGGCCGGGGTAGGGGCGTCTACACCACTGCATCTGGGGGTTGTGGCCTAGGCCCTGAGCCCCCTGGGGAGTGAGACTCAGAGGGCAAGGGTGAAAGCACATCTGGAGGTGGGGAGCAGGGGGTCACCAGGTCCCCTGAGGGAAGGCTGAGCAGAGCAGGGGCAGAGCCCTGGACGGGGACCCGGGCTGACGACAGAGACCTGACCTGTGACAAGCAGGCACCTGGGGCAGCGGGTCAGGCAGCCACGCGCTGGCCAGGCACGCGGAGGAGAACATTCCCCGTGAGCAGCTGGTCCTTGGGCTCCACCTCCCTCCTGGCTGGGCTGCCCTCGGCCGGGGAGGGGCCGGCAGTGGGGTGGGAGGGCTGGCTGGCTGGAGACACGAGCTCCTTGCTCCCTGCTATGTATGCTAGCAGGAGACCTGGCTGCCTGTCAGCCCCACCCTGCCCCGCTGACATCAGCGGGGCCCCAGGAGCCCAGCTGGTCCTTAAGTGTCTCAGGAACTGCCCACGTGGTTCGGTGGGCCCCCTCGCCTAACGCCATGGCAACCCCAGGGTTCCTACATGCCTCACCTGGCCTGCAGGTACGCCTGCCTGAGATCTGCACCCACCAGACTTGGCCCTTGGCCCTGGAGGCTTGTCCCCACCAAAGGGGGACACATGCCACCAGCTAACATTTGATGAAATAATCCCCTCGGACTACTTCTCCCCAAAGACACATTTCTAAAGCAAACTTGAAATGACCTGCGGGTTTTCCTGATTTTTAGGACATGGCTTTTAAGCCTCTTTCCCACGCTGCCAGTCTGCACCACAAGCCAGGGCCGACTCCCATGAACCATCAGGCGTATTCACTGCTTGAATGCTGCGCTCAACTTTTCCAACGCAGTCTCCAGGGAAGTCACTGCACGGTGAACCAAGGAGGCTGCACCTGCCATCACGCAGCTCACCAGCGCGCCAGGTGACAGCAGCACTCCTCCCGCCCACGAGAGCCAGGGTGGGTGTAGGTGCAGTAAATTGCTACTGCATTTTCATATAAATCACGGAGACACCAGATCCATGAAGTTCGGATCTGAGAAACCCAACTTAATGGTTCGAGCTACAGAGGCCCATTCACCCCAGCCATGGCTCTCAGTCCGGCCAGCCTGGCAGCAGGGAGCGGCCACACCCGGTCACTTGGTCGTCCATGGGCAGGAGTGTGCTGGTCACGTCCAGGTCAGTGCTGGGCTCCAGGACTTCTTGGCCACACGAACGAGGCCGGGGAAGGGGCGCCCCTTTAACATCCATGCTCCCCCACAAAGGCCAGGCCTCTGACCCACCAGGCACTTGCTGGAGAGCCGTCACCAGGTTCCTACACAAGGGCAGACCCCTCACATCCTGACTGCTCTGAACATGATGGAGAGCAGGCCCGCGTGGGTGGCCAGGAGCCCGGCACCCACCCCGATGCCCAAGCTGGGGACACTCTTCCTGCCCCTCCCCCGGGTGGGTGGGGAAATTCTTCTACAGAGGGCCGGCCGTGGGACACCCAGTTCACAGAAAAAGAGAGATAATGCCAGCACAATTGCTTAAGAAATTTTTATTCACAAACTATGTAAAAGTTACAACTAGCCCGTTTAAAACAGTGAAAAGTTAATCTTTCAAAAGCTCTGTTAAAAATCTGTTCACGTGATAGAGCCATGTGCCTTTTCCTCCTTACTGCCAAGAAATTAGAAAAACTAGGTCTCGACACAGTGAAGTTTAAAGAACGTGAAAGGAAACAGGAATTGCTGTGACTCTGAGAGGGCGCGAGGATGAGCTACACGGCAGGATGAGGGGCTGCAGAGGAAGCCCAGGCCCCGAGAGAGGAAGAACGCGAAGCGCCGGCTCACATGGGCGAGGCCAGGTAGCGGGGCCGCTGCCGGGTCGGGGCCGCTCCGCACCAGCCGGCCGAGCCGCGGGGGCAGACGTTTGCCTGTCCTGCCCCGCAAGGCCGTCTTAGGTCTGTCCACCGTACACAGAGGTCACGGCTGTGAGCTCCAAGCGCACCTGTTCCGTGCTTCGCTGCTTTTTAAACTAAGCTTCAGGTTCCAGGAGAGAAAAGAGACAGAGGTGGAAGAAGCTGCCGTTTCACAAGGCACCGAGGGCAGCAGGACACTGCAGGTGAAAACGAGCTGAGTTACCTGGATTTGCTCACTCCCTCCTCCGCGGGGGAAAGAGTTAAATATTCAAACAGGACCACGTACTAGTGGCTAAAGTGACAACTGTCCGTGGAAGTCTTCAAACCTGTGTAGCTGAGGAAAAGGCTAAAGGGTTCTTTCTCATCAGGTGAACCACAAGCACAGGAAACAAAAAATTGAAAAAGAAGGAACTGTGTTTGGGCTGACGCATCACTTTTCAAAGCTCAGCTGCAGAGCAGGACACCCCAAGGGAGGCTGACGGCCCCTCCTGGCCTCTCGAGCGCAGCACGGGATGCACTGAGCCCAGCGGCGGCTGCTACTGTGGCAGACGGGAGAAGCATGAAGGTCAAGGCCGCTATCTACGTTCAAAGACAGGAGAAAGACAGCTTTTTCATATAGGTTTGCTTTTATTTCCACGTTCAGCCTGTTGAGAGAACCTGTCACAACCTGAATGGCGGGGGACGCGCTGGTGCCCCAAGCGGCTTCCCTGCTGGCGGCCAGGGAGCCCTGGAGGGACCCCGCACGGCTGTGGATGGCGCTGGCCATGTGAGGCAGGGCCCAGTCTTCGGTGCAATTAGAAACCCAGCGAGAGAAAACTGAGAGCAGCGCTGGCAAACCTCCCCCACCCTGGGTACCAGGGGCTGAAAGGCACAGCGACGTATGGAGACGGCGAGTCCCAGGCGCGGCCACAGCCTGGGCGAGAGAAAGCGCAGGTGAAAAGTCAGGAGTGGGCAGGCTTTCCACAAAAGGATGACCTCGGTTCCAGCACAACACACGGTGACGCTGCAACAAGGGGACACTGTCCGCTCGCTGTCCTGTAAGAAGGGAACTACATCAGGTGGTCAGCAGCGGCCTCGGCCCCAGGCGAGCACACGTGGTGAGCGCACGGCACACGTCCTTAGGAAGCAGGAGGGACCACGCCGGCCCGGCGCCTGCAGACGAGCAGCAGCCTGGACGCGGAGCCCCCGGCCCTGCTCTCCCCGCCGCGGAGGCAGCACGGCCGGACACCGAGGCACACGGAGCCCCGGGCCTCCTCTCCCCCCACACATGTCCGCTCTGAGGTCCAGAGCTGCCACGTCTTTCCTCTGTTATTGAAGCCTGCGTTCCGGCTGTACCTGACGGGGTTTTTTTTTTTTTTTTTTTTTGCAGTACACGGGTCTCTCACTGTTGTGGCCTCTCCCGTTGCGGAGCACAGGCTCCGGACGCGCAGGCTCAGCGGGCATGGCTCACGGGCCCAGCCGCTCCGCGGCATGTGGGATCTTCCCGGACCGGGGCACGAACCCGTGTCCCCTGCATCAGCAGGCGGACTCTCAACCACTGCGCCACCAGGGTAGCCCCCACCTGATGGGGTTTTGGAGGCTCCTGTCTCAGACCAACCAGGGACGGACCAGAACGGGTGCTGCGGCTGGTGAGGCCCACCTTTCTGCTGGACACCCTGAGGCCTTCGCCCAGCAAAGCCCCCTCCTCTTCCCCAGGCAACAACCACCAGTGCCTGCCCCAGCCCTCCTCTCACCCATGGCCAAGGCCTGCTGGATTTTACGGGAGCATGAGGCCCAGAGCTCTCAGATGCAAGGCTCCGAACACCCAGGGTCTGCACTGGACCCCTCACAGCTCACAGGCAAGGACGTGGCTAACCCTGAGTACCGGCAACTGGGCTTCACTCAGCGCCTTACATGAGCTGCCTTCTGACTTGCGGGAGAGCAGACCAGGAATGAAGTGCAAACAGGACACCGTGTGCTCCCCGTCTCAAGGCTCACCACAGTGCTCCCGGATCACTCCTGGTTTCCAAGAGGAATAATTTCTTCGGTGACAAAAAACTCGATGGTCTCCTCCTCCCAGTCGTCCACGTTGCTGTCCAGCTCGTCAGTGTCCACACCTGCAGGGGGCGGCGGGGGTGTGTGTGTCACACCGTGTGCAGATGTGGGGCGAAAAGTTGTGAAACACATTCACACACACGCGCGCGCGCGCGCCCCGCACCCACCAAGAGGCCGATGTGAACACAGCAAGGTCCCCTGCAAAGAAAGGACTATGGCCTTGGCCTGCAGGCAGCAAGAACCTCTCAGTGCTTTTCAAGAGTCTTTTAAAGATTCCCTTTAAGATACTTTTAAAGAGAGAATTCCCTGGCGTCCAGTGTTCGGGACTCGGTGCCCTCACTGCCAGGGCCTGGGTTCAATCCCTGGGCAGGGAACTAAGATACCGCAAGCCACAGTCTTCTTTGAAAGATTCTTTTTAAGAATCTTTAGGCAACACATGATGTTTTCTGAAAACTCTGGGAAATTCAGATAAAAAAAGGAAAAACACTTTAACCATACGCTTTGAAGAGTGTATCTTTGGCTGACAAAGTTACCTCCTCGCAACTCTAGCCGTGCGTTTTTCTGCTCCATATAGAGTTCTTGAGCCATTTTCCGGTATTTTCGGAAATCTTCCATCATGGTTCGTCTTCTCTCCACTAATTCCTGTGGGTAGAGTTGCGGAGAACTTACAGAACTAACAACTCGCATCGCTGTCATAATTTTGCTCAACCCAAATGAAAATGAAAGCACGGTCAGCAGTAGGCCCACCTGACGGGATGACATAAGGACTCTACAGACACTCTCGGGGCAGGAAAGCTGGGACCTCTGCTCGCTGCCTTCTGCCTCTAACGTGGCCCGTACCACCCGCCAGCCACCCGAGGGCCACAGTTGGGCCCCGGTGGCACAGAGCCGCCCCCGCCAGTCTGTCCCCATGGCCTGGCGCTGGCCTTCTCTGCCATGAGGGGATGACCCTTGGCACCTCCCTCAGGCCTGGGGACAAGGCTAACCTTTGAGGCTTTGGATTGGCTCAAACGGTCCTTCTGTTCAAAGATCTTGGAGTATTTCTTCAGATCCTTTTTAATTTGCTGAAACAAAGACAAGTCACTCAGGATTTACACATTCAAAGCAAGAACCACAAATGTAATCCTCAGAGCTGCCAACGTGGAACGACTTCCTCAATGATGAGCAAAGCGTGGCCTCCGAGACTGCTCAAACGCAGCGTCCGCACGTCGGCGGCCTGTCCTCCTGCCCCGGGATTTACACGCTCCCTTAGCCCTGTCCTGATACCATCAGCGTGTTTCTCCATCACTATGTAAATCCCAGCAGGACTTTTTAATTGCCCCTGCCACCTTTCTCATCCCGCCCCAGTTTGTGCGAACTCCCTGGAACGGTACCGACGTGGCCTTAACCTGAAAATCTGTTTCCGCTCTGAAGCTACTCTTTTCCTTTTGGTTCTTGAGTCGTTCTGCGTCTCTTCACAGGGTCCCCCATAAATGTCACGTTTCTACTCCTCACTCGTTATCACCCTAACGGTAACAGGAAGCAGCAGCTGCTTCTTTCAGCGTCCGTCGCCCCCACGTGCCTACACCTGACGAAGACACAACCAGACCTTGACCTGGTCCTGGCTCAGGAGGGTCGGGGGCCGAGGCCTCCACAGCAGCTGGCAGAAGCGGTCTTTGCTGTTCTTCTGCAGAAGGCGGCCTTGGAAAGTCCACAGCCAATAGGCATTGTCCACCTGGAAGAGAGCAGAGGCCCCACTGAGCTGCCCCCTGCACCACGTTACACCAGGAGGCAGAGGCCCTGGAATCCTTAGTGCTGACAGAAGTGACAAAATTAACCATTACGTTCAACAACTGTTCGGGAGCCAATAATTTGCCAAACAACATCGTTGGCATTGGGGAGACACCTAAACTCATGTACCTGACGGACAGTGCAGCGTGCGCAGCAGCGAGGAACAGGGCTAACAAAGCAGAAATCAACCACGTCACCAAACACGGCTCCGCTGGATAAAGGAGGCAGTGCCACAAGCTACGCTCTGGTGACTCCCGCTGCAGACAGCACTCGGGGAGCAGCTAACACCGCGTGGTCAGCCGTCTAAAAGGTTTGTAAAGTGTCAGGGTAGGCCTCACGAAGGCGACCTCTGAACAAACTAGACACGGGCATGGTCCACATATCCTGATCCGAACGCAAGGATTATTACTCAAGACGCTGTTTCCAGTGACATTTGCAAAGCCCGTGTTCCTAAAACTTCATCACTTCGTTAAACAGAATTGCCCTAATTGCTCTGTAAACATGCACGAGCTGGTTCAACTGTCAATACCTCAATCAATAACAACAGTCAGTAAAGACAAGGCAGAGTCCTCAGCAAGTTTAACCACCAGCTGAGAACACTGAACGTGTGAACCAGACGCTACAGAGCATGATCTGTACGGACACAAATGCTGAGCCCTGCAAACCTCAGGCTATGCATCTCTCCTGAGGCCCCAGAGGATATGGGCCTCTCCCCAGAGAAGTGCCCGTGCACAGACAGCTTCATGCCCTTTCAGGGAGGCCCCAGGCCGACAAGCCCGCTCACTGGCGGTGCCACACCTGCTCCTGCGATCACAGAATCCTGTTTCTACCTCCACTGACACATCCTCAAATCTTTTGCTAAAGACAGAGATGATGATGTTTTCAAGAAGTTAAAAACAGAAACGGCAAACGTTTTCTCACAGCCCAATTCAGACAGCAAATCCTGACTGAAGGCTGAGCAGTTTCAGATGCTGGGAACACAGCTCAGAACAGGAGAAAAGGCCCTTGTCCTTGCAAAGTTCCATGCCAGCGGGAAAAGGGGACAAGGAACTCGTAACAACGGCTGAGGTGAGCGCATGTCATTGAGCACCATGAAAACATAGAGCGGGGTGAGAGGACGCGGGGACCAGGTGGGGAGGGGAGCCTCTGCGGATGCACGCTTGGTGACACCTGAATGGCAGGAAGCACAGCACCTACGTGAACTGACATTCCAGGGAGGGGACGCACGCAAAGGCCACGAGGCGGGAGCGAGCACGGGCGCTCGGCGTCAGCGTGGCCTCCACTCAGGAAACGCGCACAGCCAAAGGCTGCGCCGTCAGAGGCCGCTGCACAGAGGACCTAACGGGCTGGGTGACCAAGGACTGACGGTCCGAAGCAGGAAGCCCTCAAGAGGGAAATACTGTGCTGGGAAAACACGTGCGAACCAGAAGAGACCCACCCTCCACCGGGGAGCCGCGCAGCGAGCAGCTGGTTTAGTCCCGCAGTGCAGTGGGTGGGTGCTAACTGAGTCGGGAAGCGGCACCACCTGATTCCCACTCCACAAGCCTTCTGGCTGCAGCGGCACATGTGGGCGGCCCGGCTCCGACTGGAGCGACTGAGACGCGCTCTAACTTAGGAAGAGAGATGAAACAATGCTGCCCTGTTCGTGGAGAAGGCTGGCTGCCCTCGGGGCTCTGGGGAGAGGGGTTCTGGGCGGCCTGGGCCAGGCCGGGAGCTCAAGTGGGTCAACCGCATTGCCCGCCGGGATGAGACGCAGGCGGGGAGGTGATGCGATGCCACGCTGGGCGCGCTCCCCCACGGCCCGGTCCACGTGGCACCGAGGCTCCCCGGGTCCCCGTACCTTGTGGCTCCACCAGGACACGGAGGTGATGACATAGCGCCCAGTCGGATCCCACTCGACGTCGGAGGCCATGTAGTGCTCCGCGATATTCATGACCGTACAGTCCGAAGTGTCAACGAAGGCCAAGGCGCCGTTCATACTGGGGAACAGACAGCACGGTGGGCCTTCTCCAGGAGCCGTGTGTGTGCCCGCCCCCGGCTCCAGGGTGAGGGTACAGGCCAGACTCGGGAGCCCGGGGTCCCCTAACCACCACCTCATCACCGACGTGGAAATAATCACAGCGATGACCTCGTAAGGATGTTGGGACTGAGGATGTACGGGGCACACGAGCACCGTCGTGTCTGCTGTGATTATTCTCAGAGGGAAGGCTGTCTGAGGCCAGGCCTCCAAAGCCACGGCAAGAAGCACCTGCGCTGAGACGGGGTGTCCTGCCGCTCGGAGGCAGGCGCTGCACACGTCCTGCTGAAAACAGCACTAAGCGGGGAGCGGGCGAGGGTAACGCCCAGGTCCTCGTGGTCGCACCAACCAGAGGACAAGATGGGCTCGTGGCCTGACTGAACATCCTGCCTACAAGGAGACACGGACCTTACAACATGGTAACGGGATCGCCAGCAAGAGGTCCTGCGTAACCACGCAGACCTGTCCTCCAGGCCCGCGGCGAAAGCGCCTGCGGCCAGGCCGTTTTAATCTGCCTGGTCTTGGCCTGCGTCTGGGGAGCAGGATGGAGACGCCACACAGCGCTTCACCCAAACGGGCCGACCCTTTTGTGGGAGAACCCGTCCACCGCATCTGCGCAGAGCCAGCATCGCTACCTTCAGAACCAGGGCGCGGGCCCGGGGCCAGGGTCTCTGCACAGCCCACACCAAAGCCCCCCGCATCAGACAGAAACCCACCTCCGCAGACCAGCCAACACAACGAACTGCCCTTGGGGGCTCCAGAAGATGGTGTTGGCCTGCTGCTTATCAAACATCTCTGAAAGGAAAGAAAGTGTCAGAGGTCAGCCTGCAGCAGACGGGGGGACCGGCAGTGGGCTCTCGCTGCGCCCCACGGGGTATACACCACAACTCTATGGAGGTACCACACCTGTTGGCTACCTGTGAAAACAGGTCAGAAAATCACCTTCAGTACACCTCAAATTATGACCCAGTTAAAAAGAAAAAAAAAAGAAGAAAGGGCAGGGGGGATTCTGAAGCTGCAATACTATCTTAAATAACATTTTACGTTCAAAACAAGGTACCTGACAATGTAACTGGATGGAAGACTCCACTTACGGTTAGTGTTAGCACAGGGACTCAACACCAGGGTGAGGAATCCAGTTTTCATCAGATTCTCAAAGAGGCGTGCGACCCCGAAAAGCCTAAAATCCACTCCTCTAGTGACTCACACGCCTTTCTAACTAACAAGCTATTCAACTCCATCATCTCTCCAAACCACTCACTTCCTGAAGGGTTAGAGCCAGGTCCTCGCCCTGGGGGTCTCTTCACTCAGGAGGAAGGAGCAGGGCGCGGAGGGGGGCAGACTGGTGAGGCAGCATCACCCTGAGCGGGGGCGGCACGACTCTCGGACCAAGACAAAGCAAAGAGAACGCTGTTGGCAGGCGTGCTCTACAGTCCCCACCACGAGGAGGCCGGGAGTGCGTGCGACAACCCTGACACGGACCCTTCGGGGGGGGCAGGGCAGCGGGGCACTCGGAAGGCAGAGGCGCTCATGTACTTGCTCTTTTATAACCTACTTGGTAACGAGAGACCGTGAAGTCTTCAGCTGCCCCTACTTCCTTTCATAACGCAGGGAATTAATAACAGTCAATTTTGTGATAGACAGCCAACTGATAACACCACGAAAGGATTCTACCACAAATACTGCTAAACTTCAGGACGTGAACCTGATTTCTTACAGAAATCAGAAATCTCTCAGGAAGAGCTCTTCCCAGGGCACAGGAGTCCCTGTCAGGTACTGGGATGACCCCCCTGCCTTTGTGGCAAGAAGCCCTGGGTGAGGTTCGGGGAGCGTGGGGCGAGCACACCCTGAGGGCGCCTCACCCTTGAGGTGGGTGCAAGAGGCCTCCCACCTCAGTCCTCACAAGGAGAAACGTGAAGCAGCGAACGAGGACCCGCCTTGAGTTCGGCACTAAGGACCCAGGACAGGAGAGCAAGGAGCGGGAGCCCCGGGGCTGTCCAGGCGGGGCGAGGAGCCTGTCCTGCGGGGGGACAGGGCCTCCAGGCGGAGCAGACCGCGGGCGGGCATGTGACCAAGCCCCGGGCGGGCAGCTGCGGCCACAAGAGGAGAGGCTAGGGCTCCGGAACAGTGAGGCACAGGGGCGCCGCGGGAGTGCAGAGGAGGCCCTTCCTTCGCCACCAACTCCCTCTGGGGCCATCACCACCGCCACCGGCCCACGTGACCCTCCGCACCTGTCCCACCGAGCGCTCTGCGCGGAGCGACGACCGAGCTCTGTCCCGAGAGTCGGGCGCAAGCCACCTACTTACTGATGAGCTCGATCTTGCCATTGTTCTTCACGTGGTAGAAAGACACCGATATCCGAGGAGCTTCCCCATGCAGCACAGCAAACTTACTCCCGTTTGGCTCCCAGGCGAAGGCTATGATGGGTTCTAAGACCGGGAAGAAGGGTGAGCTCCTTTTGGTCACTTAGGAACAGAACGTTCTTGACCAGTTAAAGTTATTCAACCAGAGAAATGCCCCAAATTCTTAAATTCATTCAAAGGACCAGAGAGCAGCACAGAAGCAAAGGCAGCACGCTGCACCTGTGTGGAGCCGCCCGGCCAGCAGGGACAGCACCCTGCGCCCCGCCCCGTCCTGCCGCAGGGGTGGGGAGGGGCAGGCCAGGGGCAGTGCAGCCTGTGGACAAACCCTCCCCACACTCCTCGCCGCGGCCCTGGGCGCAAGGGCTCACGCGCCTCTCTACCCAGGCAGCGCGGCCACTTCACCCCCTTCCCCTCCTCCTCTCCCCAGCAAAACAGAAAATACAGCCTAAATTTTCCACCTAAAGACAGAAACACAGCATCTGAAGTTTCCATGAGTCCAAAGAAACCCACCAAAAAAACAAAACACCTCTATTAAACTGAGAACTTTCACACGTAAGAGCACAAGTCCTTTGGCTGCCGTCACTGGGCATGTGATGAAGGCCTGCCCTTCACACTCTCTCCCAAGTGTGGAAAATGGTGAGAACCCCTGTTCCTCTGCTATATAAGCAGTTCGCGTGGTGTGGAAAAACAGGAGGCATCACTTCACTTGGCAACTGGAAAAGCTAAGAGACTGAAGTTGGAGAGGACAATACCCTAAACACGTGCACGTTTTGTAACTCAGAGCCAGGTGCTGTTCACCGTGAATCAGGTTCCGAGTCTCGGCCACTCTACCTGGGCCATGAATTCACACAGAAGCTTTAAGGGTACGCGTGACAGCACACAGGTGAACTCAACCACAGGACAATGACAATGGGACTTGCCTTTCATTTCGACCACATCGACAGGCACCTGTTTTTCTCTCATTCGGAAAATTTCAAAATTTGTGACAACACCCTGTGTAAAAAAAAAGAAAAGGAAAGGGGTAACATTCTGGAAACTGAAAGCATGAGGAAGACAGGACAATTTAAGAATTTAATGAAAGATTAAACATATACTCCTGGTAAAGACATATGACTATCTGTAGTGATTAAAATGATGAAACAAGAACTCTCAAAAGCTGATGGAGGGGGACTTCCCTGGTGGCACAGTGGTTAAGAATCCGCCTGCCAATGCAGGGGACACAGGTTCGAGCCCTGGTCCGGGAAGATCCCACATGCCGCGGAGCAACTAAGCCCGTGCACCACAACTACTGCGCCTGTGCTCTGGAACCCGTGAGCCACAACTACTGAGCCCGTGTGCCGCAACTACTAAAGCCCACATTTCTAGAGCCCGTGCTCCGCAACAAGAGAAGCCAGCGCAATGAGAAGCCCGCGTACCGCAACAAAGAGTAGCCCCCGCTCGCCACAACTAGAGAAAGCCTGTGCACAGCAATGAAGACCCAACGCAGCCTAAATAAATAAATTTATTTAAAAAAAAAAAAAAAGCTGATGGACGTAGAAACTGGTACAGTCTCTGGAGAACTATCGGATCCCACCACCCCCAACCCAGATTCTATTCAAGACCTGCCCGAAAGGTCATCTCAAGCACAGATAGGTCCAAGAATACACATCGCAGCTGTAGTGCCATAAAGGTCCACTGACTAGGACTGATCCAACTATTTCAAAACAGCAGAACATCCTGCAGCGCGTTTCAAGATGCACTCATGTAAAAAGTGGGTGCTGTGTTATTCACAACAGCCAAAAGGTGGAAACTACCCAAGTGTCCATCAACAGCTAAATGGATAAACATGACGCAATTCAATGGCCGCTGCTCAGCCACAAATGTAATGAGGGACGGGCACGTGGCACAACCTGGATGAGCCTTGAACAAACGTTTAGTGAAGGAAGCCAGATACAAAAGGCCATAGAGTGTACGACTCCATTCACATGAAATGTCCAGAATAGGGAAATCCAGAGAGACAGGAAGCAAGAAAGCAGATTAGAGGATGTCAGGAATGGCGGTGACTGCTGATGGGTGTGGAGTTCCTTTTGGGGGTGATGGAAAGGTTCTGGAATTAAGACAGCGGTAACTTGTACAACTGTGTGAATGCAATAAAATCCAGTAACTGTACAGTTAAAAGAACTTTTTTTTGGTAAAAGGAAGAGGAATATTTCCATTAGAAGGAAAAAAATCATGCAATTTTTGGGATAAGTTCAATATTAACTGATGCAAACCAACAGAAAGTGTGGATGCAGAACTGCGCCAGGCATGCTACCCTGTGTTTAAAGAGAAACTCGAAAAGGAAACAACCTACTCACTTTAACTCCTTCAGTGAAGGAGGGTGGGTGCCTAGAGATTTCCCTGTGTTCTCTGTGAACGCTAACCTACGTCAACTCTAAACTACATGAATGCTATCACCCACTCAAAGTTTTACAGAAAAACATGACACTCCTCAGCTGGAATATGACAACACCTCTAGCTATGACACACCAGCTAACTTTCGGTGTTAGGTGGGTGTGAAAGTAAGTCATGAGTTTGAACCAAAAAATCCATTAACACCCCCCGAACAGAACTGAGCTGTAGAAGGAATGACCCCTGCCCACTGGCATCCACTTACCTGGGTACCTTTCGGAGTCCTATCTACTTTAACACACAAGTAGTCTCCGTTTTTCTGCCAATGTAGCTTGCAGTCCACAACGTTAAATAGATTCCTAACTCTGATCTCTTGTCTGGTAGGAAGCTGCATCAGCGTTACCCTGGCTGGAATATCCTTATCTTCAGGCACCCAAAAGGCTATTATGTTACCACCGGGAGACCAGGAGAAGTCTCTGCAGAACAAAGAAAATGAAATGCTTCCAAGGACTGGCTAAGAAATGGTGAGAGCGGAGAACAAGAGACCTCGTTCTCTGTGTGAAAGCTCAGCGGTGGCGCAGGTACCCCGAGAACACCAGCAGCAGCCAGCGCTCACCAGCATGGGCTCCGGCCCCAGAACAACTCGGGGGCTTTGTAGACACACTGTGCCGTCAGGAGAGAGACAGGTGCTGATAATACCACCCACTGTCGCACAGGGGTCACAGGATTCAATCCCCAAGCTCTGAAACCCCACTCAAACTCTTAACCACGAGGCAAGCAAAATAAACTTTAGGCCGATGGACCCAGCTACATGATTTCTGAAGATTCGTTAAGGGGCTAAAGGGGGAAAACCCCAAATCAAAACATATAAGAGGATTAAAGAAGAATTAGTGCAATTCTCTCTACTGCAAAAATTACCCTAAAAAGCGCTGTAACGAACAATCCATGAGCTCCTATCTGTGAAGAGTACCTTTACTTTTGCATTTTACTGAGAATTAATTCCCAGTTTTACTTTTAATTAGAAGCCATCGTTTTGCCCAAGAATGTAAACATAAAAATAAGAAGAAGCGTGAATGTCCTTGCACTGGTGATACTTCACTGCCCCCAGAGATTTCAGGTAAATAAAAACGTGCCTCCAGGGCTTCCCTGGTGGCGCAGTGGTTGGGAGTCCGCCTGCCGATGCAGGGGACGCGGGTTCGTGCCCCGGTCCGGGAAGATCCCACGTGCCGCGGAGCGGCTGGGCCCGTGAGCCATGGCCGCTGAGCCTGCGCGTCCGGAGCCTGTGCTCCACAACGGGAGAGGCCACAACAGTGAGAGGCCCGCGTACTGCAACAACAACAACAACAACAACAAAAAAAAGTGCCTCCTCATTGACAGAGAAAACCAGCTGCAGTTCACTGAGGCCACGCAAACCCCATGGCACAGACCACCAGAGAGACACAGGGACTTTCAACTAAGTGGAGATCCCTCTTCCTCAAAGACTGCGCCCCCAAGTCTCTGGTTCCAAGGCAGAAGCACGGAAGGAAGGAGGCCCTCAAGAGGCCCCTACGTGCAGGAACGGGGAATGCTGACGGGGCCGCCAACACACAGTGCGCGGCGGCAGGCACAAGCCTGCCGCGACACCCTGGCGCTAGGGTGACAAAGCACCAGCGTTCTCTGCAACTGTGCAGGGGCCGAGCGCGGGAGGAGGGAGGCAAAAGCCACATGCCAAGAGATTCGCTTACTTTATGCCAGAGATCTTCAAGCTCTTCTTGTCCAAAAGACCCATAGACTGTGGAAAAACAAGGTTACAATGGAGTTAAACCATGCCAATGTCTCAGTGGTTCACACAACCTTTACAATGTGAGCTTGCCGAGGGAGCAGTGTAAGCAGAGGGTGACAGATCACAATGGAACAATTCACGCACAGCAGCAAAGTACACATCTCCAGAGCCCATTTCACCAACTCCCATCCTTAACCCCCTGCGGCAGCAGAAGCGGGGGCTGGCAGATTCAAGACCCAAATCCAGGACCCGAGCAACTGAAAGGCACAGAACTAGTCTCTCTCCCTTCTGGCTGCACCACAAATTAAGGGAAAACACTGCGTCCTCGAGAAGCTACTGGAGCTGACAAGCAACTGACGGGGCAGCTCACTTTCAGATAATCAAATAAATCACTTACAGGAGTTTCATAGATGCTGAGAGTATCGAGTGTCATTCTGGCAAAGAATTTACCATCGTGGCTCCACCTAGAAAGAAGAACAGAGCCAGACTCATCGACGAAGAAGAGGCCGCAGAGAGGTCACCACTGGCTACCACGGGTCCACTTACTTAAAAATAGGCCAATGGGCCGAGCTTTCACAGTGAAAACCTCTCTTCTTCTGCCCGGTAAGGATGTCCCAGATGATGATGGCCTGAGGGTCATCCTGAGTGTCCATCAGGGGGCTAAAAGTCACCAGGTACCTGCAACAGAGGGGACACCTCCTCATCTCCTGCACGCTTCCACGTCCTCTCATGTGAAGGTCACAGCTGTGTGGGTGTGGCGAGGACCTGTCCACGCCTCCGCTCCAGAAGGAGACGCTCCAGGCACAAGCGAGGCCGCCAGAACAGCAGCCGAGACCCGTGGAAGCAGCACTTCCTCCAACCCCAGGCTCCCCCGACCCTGTCCTCCCGCCTGGAGACCCCGCTCGAAATACGGAGCAGAGCCACTGTGGCACAGACCATTCATCCTGCTCGGCACCAGGGTGCTCCAAGGGTCACCTCAAAATGCTTCCCTGAGTAAAGCAATTATACTCCAATAAAGGTGTTAAAAAAAAGTTTCCCTGATAAAACCAGGACAGGGAATGATCCAACAGATTACAAACAAAAGTCGGCTGTGTGCACGAGCGGAATGAGAGATGTGGAATTCTCATACTTTCTCTTCCTTGGATTTTAATTAAGACAACAAGGTAAAGAGAACAGATGGTCACGTGCAGTATCCACAGGGGACTGGTTCCAGGCCCCCCTGCGGTCGATACCAAAGTCAGCAGATACGCAAGTCCCTTATGCAAGATGATGTAGTTTATGCAGATGTGTGGAGAAAGGAAACAATAAAGCAAATGCAACAAAATACTAACTGGAGAATCGCGGTCAAGAGCACACGGGAGTCCTCTGGACTCTTCCTATAATGTTTCTATTTTAACTTTAAAATTACTGCAGAATAAAGCTTGAAAAAATTGCCCATAGAAGGCTGGCACGACTCCATTTGCAATTTTCGAACAGCTTACCTTTCACAAGGTGAGAAGTCAATAAGCTGAACCCCTTGGTGGCTGAATCTCTGAATTTGTTTGAATTTCTCTCCCCCCCAAAGAGCAATGCCTCGCTGATGAAAGGTCGCCAGGTAGGTGCCCTTAGGAGACCAACGCACGTACGTCTCCGTCCATCTCTGTGGAAAGAATCAGTGCCGATGTTAACACAACAAAACGCCGAACACGAAGAGTCCGAAGTCTACAACAAATACACTCCTCAAGCTTTTAGCTGAACACACAAGAAGCCTAACCACTTCTTAGGACGCCTTTCAAAGCTGGAAGAATAGAAGTTGTTCTCAGAGGCGTAACCTCAAAGCACGTGACACTCACCTGCTCTTATACCAAGCTCCTCTTTTCTTTTGCCGTGTGGCTTTCGGAATCTTAGTTCCCTGACCAGGGATCCAACTCGGGCCCTTGACAGTGAAAGCGCAAGTCCTAACCACTGGACTGCCAGGGAATTCCCACCAAACTCCTCTTTGTTAAGGAAACATGAGGTAAGTCCCCACACGGCAGCAAATACCCACCGCTCTCTCTTCAATGGAGACCGGATCCTTGACGTCATTCCAGAATATGGAAGTGCGGTCTCCACTCTCAAATATCACACTGTACTGATCTCTGCATTCTGCCTCTTCAAGCCAATAACGTAAGTTTCCCTAGAAACAGAACCAAAGGCAAGGGATTTAAAACATTTCATTAATTTTAACCAAAGAATACATAACTGTTGCTCTTAAGAGACTTGACCAGTTCAGACAGCAGCTTTAACTCCTGAGGAATACATCACTTCAAGCCAAGAGGCTAGCCACCATTTCTTGCCATTACATATAGATTTTATACAACATACCAGGTCTTTGAAAGGTTGTTTCTCTGGAATATCCCATTCATCACTGATAGTCATGTACCTGGAAGAGAAGCAACACGATGATGATTACAAGGTTGAGTGGTTCTCAACCCCAGGCAGTACTGCACCCCTGCCCTCCCCGCAGAGGGAAAGGACAAGGTTTTGATTGGTCACAACCGGTGAGGGGACGCTGGCGGTCAGGGGGTGCTACTGGCCAGGGATGCGAAATGGTCCTGCAGTAGTCTGACGGGAGGATGCAGCTACCGAAAAGACCACTAAGCACCCAGTGCCCCCGGGGCAGAACCGTCTGGTCGTTCATGCTCAGGAAAATGCCCAGGTTCTCCTGGGCTGAGTCAGAACTCACTTGTCAAAATCGGTGAAGAGGTTGACTCTGAATGTGTGCTGCTTGTCGAGCTTGTAGCCATCGGCATTTTTCACAGCATCCAAAGCGTGGGCAGGGGATGCATATTCCAGGAAAATATACCTGAATTGAGAAAGAGGGCAACTTGCACAAGTGCAGACGTAAAGATCAGGCAGGGCACGCTCAACACACCCAGCCCTCCACAGGGCTCGCACCCGCCATGAGTATCCGAGACCTGTCTTCCCGCTGTGTCCCGGAGGCAGTCAGATCCCTAGCAGAACAGTTCTAAACATGAACAAAATCCTAGCAAAGATCCAAAGTCTCTAAGTACACGATCAGAAATTATAGAACAGCTAATTAACCAAAATGTTCCTTACCTCGACTACGGTAATGGTTTTATGGGTGTATAACATACACCAAAACTTATGAAATTGTACACTTTAGAACTATCCAATTTTACTGTGTCAAGTACCTTTCAACAAAACTGTTTAAAGAGACACGGATAGTATCCGATTTTACTGTATGTCAAGTACCTTTCAACAAAACTATTTAAAAAAACATGGGTAGTCTAATACTGTGTATTACAGGCAAAATTACAAAGGCTCTCAGAGAATGTTTCATTATAACAAAAATAACACAAGCAACTGCTCAAAAAAAGGTTATCCTTCCACCTAGTTCCTGAAATAGAAAAAGTATGAAGCACTGCCTGCATGTGATAATTTTTTAAGAAATTAAAACTATTCTAGGTAGTTTACAAAATTTGAAATAAAAAAAAATTAAGTTTATACCACCTTCTCATTTCTGTCCCATAAAAGACAATTTTGCCTGTACCCAGAGGCTGATGTTTTTATGAAATTTTAACGGTGAAAGTCTGACAAGTTTGTGGAGCAACAAACAGAACTCTCATCCCTGCTGGTCGAGCGTAAACTGGTAGCGACACTCAGGCATAATCGGGGATTGGCCAGTGGCTCTGAAGAGGGACACTTCATGCAGCCCAAACCCTCTCTTGTGTTCAGAAGAGGACAGACACTAGGCTGTTCCTAACCACTGTTCAAAACACTGTCAATCCATAGGAAAACAGACAACGGTCATATGATATGACAGAGCACAGAGCATTTACAAGGAGGAAACTAGAATTACACTTACCAACACAAAAACCTAATATTGAACTTAAAAAGCAAACTGCAAGACACATACCTAATGCTACCATTTTTAAAAGATACAGGGACTTCCCTGGTGGTGCAGTGGTTAAGAATCCGCCTGCCAATGCGGAGGACACGGGTTCGAGCCCTGGTCCGGGAAGATCCCACGTGCCATGGAGCAGCTAAGCCCGTGCGCCACAACTACTGAGCCTGCGCTCTAGAGACCATGAGCCACAACTATTGAGCCCGCGTGCCACAACTACTGAGCCCACGTGTCTAGAGCCCGTGCTATGCAACAAGAGAAGCCACTGCAATAAGAAGCCTGCACACCGCAACGAAGATTAGCCCCTGCTTGCCGCAACTAGAGAAAGCCCACGCGCAGCAGCGAAGACCCAACGCAGACAAAGATAAATAAATACATTTAAAAATAAATAAAAGATACAATATTTCAGGTGATGCCACAAAAAAGTTACCACGGAATGACACAATGTCTCTTAGATTCTAAGTATCTCCATTTCAGAGATGACAAATGTGGGAAAAAAGCACATCTTAGAATCAATAAAATACCATGTCAAATTTTCCTGAAATCTCGCCAACTTTCAGATCTGTTGGTCCCTTTACCCAGGATGTATATCGTCTCAATAACTGTTCAATGAAGAAGAGATCAAGGTCTGATTTCTTAAAGCATAGCGGCCACCTGGTAATACCTAATTCAAGAACCACACTGCATCTCCTTCTCCCTCCCTCCAATGACCCCGAGGACCATGGGCGGCCTGGATAAATGCGACCAAAGTGCCAAAGGGAGGCCATGCTCCCGCATTCACAGTGAGCTCCTGAGCACACGACCATCTTCACGGTGTCTGTCAGCTACCAAGAAAACACAAGTGACACTTCCGTGCTGGAGAACATGACTCACCCTTTTGTCCTTCCATCCTCCTCTGGATAAAAATCATTTGTGATTTTCCCAAACTTGGAAAAGATCTTATGGATGACGTTTTTGAGTTTCTCCAGACGGTCAGGTCCCACTTGAGGAACATTGTCGACCACAATCACGGAATCGATTCCATCTGCTTCCTGTGGCCGATCTTTGAGTACATCTCCCAGTAATTCTGTACAAGTGAAAGATTTGTCGAATGACTTTTTTTGACCAAGTTAATGCACTAGGTTAGCACACTGAACAAGTTTCCAAAAAGCAAAAAGTGAATAATCTAAATGCTTTCACTGTGAGCAAAAGAAATCAGAGGCCTGGCTTGACTCAAAATTTAAAGTGGAAAGAATTAGAAATATTGTAACTCTTTACACTCCCACCGACAGTCAAGATATGTCAACTGACTTCTGGCAATAATGGAAGATTTTAAATGAATTTTTTCAAAGAGGTTTTAATAATGAAGAAGGCAAAAAAGAGGATGGCCTTTCACCAGAAATCAGAGAAACCCCGAAGTGAGCTAGGAATGGCCTTCTCTGACCCACTGCTATCACAAATTCACCACCAGGCACTGTCTTCAGTTTACAGCAAAACAAACTCATCGCCCTATGTTCTTTACGTGAAACGGCCTTGTTTGCAAACAACACGGGACTGAGAATGGTACTTCAACCAGGTGACTACAGACTAGAGAAGCTCAGGACAGCAAGCAAACAGGGATGCATCTTACAGGCGATGGTGTCTCCAGTTCGACGAAATACCTCGCAGTATCACCGGGAGACACCAGCCATACAGACGTTAAATTGTAAACGCTTAGAACAGTGCTTGGAACACAGTAAGCAACATCAACTCACTCTCATAACTTCAGTCCAAAGCTCAAAACCTCTTATGTTCATGCCACCCGCTTTTAAAATTAAGATCAAAGAACCCAAATCTTAAGTGTTCAAACTTCTCAGAATTGCTTCATTTCCATAAAATGGTCAGCAAGAGTAAGAGAAAAAGAAGAAAAGATAGGTGTAAAACGAACTAGGAAATAGAAACACAGAGGAATCAATGCAAACAGGTCTGCGAAGCCAACTGGAGGCCTACTGTTTTCCGGGCGATTCAGTGTCATCTGGGGCTGCCCGCTGCAATCTTATCCGAGGCCTGGCTCAGGCTTGGAGTCCTTTTGACCCTAACGCCCCAGCACCAACAGAAATGCCGGACTGGCTGCTGCAGATGGGCTCTCGGAGGGTAAGTGGAGTATCAGATGAAAAAAGCAAACCCTCCTCTTTTTAACACAAATTCTGTACAAATCCTAATCCCAGTTAGTTAGCCAGCTTGTCTAGAAAGCTATAAGATTACAAGGCACCGTGTTAGGAGCTAGAACAGAAAGACATCTTTAAGGTTGCCATCAAAGCATACTCACCACACGAAACTACGCTGGTAATACAGACCTTCCTGATTTACAGTGGGGTTACTTCCTGATAAACCCACTTACATACCACTGTAATTCAAACCATCACAACTTGGGGACTGTCTGTACCGGCAAAATGAGTGCACAAGGTAATCTTTAAACAACAGCTGAGGAACAATGGCTTGTTACTCAGGTATCTATGTGTCTGGAACCTAATCATCACTCTAATTTCTGCACGATACTCAAGTATATTTCAACATGCCATACAGGACACATGTCAGAAAATATTCTTTGTTGTATTTCATTTTCAAAACTTTAGATGAATTTTCTTCACTTTTGTGTTAAAAAGGTTAAGAGGTCTTCAAAAAAGAAAAAAAGTCCTTTAATTTCCAGAGGCAAGCCCTGTTATAAACTATCTCTAATTAAACTTCAACACCTTTAACGAATGATACTGAAAATGTTACCTTGGATAAAAGAATTGCCAGTTAAATTTCAATGAAGCTAAAATTTAGGCCAAGCAAAAAGGAGAAAGAAGAGAAGAGGCAGATTAGGTCATCGCATCTTCCCTGCAGAGACTGAAGTCAAACCCTTGGGTTCCTTTTAAAGCTGACGTACCGAACAGTGCCAAGGCCTGTTATGCCTGACCCAAACTTACAAACATAAAAAGCTCAGCTTTTCTACAAACTGTGTCTGGTTTAGAAGAACCCACCCACACACCCTTAAGGGAATAAGCATAGTGACTACACAGGAAGAAACACACTTCCTTCATCATTACCAGCCCACACAGTCAGGTTCCCACTCTGACTACAGGGAATAAAGAAAGAAACAGTTCTCAAGACTAAGTAGCAAAGAAGACACTTAGTTAAAACCATTATCACATATTTGCTTGACCAAGCACCAAAGGCAGTTGAAAAATTAAACTGATTAAGGTGCAACTGTGCAGGCTTCCCTGGTGGCGCAGAGGTTGAGAATCCGCCTGCCAATGCAGGGGACACGGGTTGGAGCCCTGGTCCGGGAAGATCCCACATGCTGCGGAGCAACTAAGCCTGCGCACCACAACTACTGAGCCTGCGCTCTAGAACCCGTGAGCCACAACTACTGAGCCCACATGCCACAACTACTGAAGCCTGTGCACCTAGAGCCCGTGCTCCGCAACAAGAGGAGCCACCGCAACGAGAAGCCCACGCACCGCAACTAGAGAAAGCCGCGTGTAGCAACGAAGACCCAACGCAGCCAAAAATAAAATAAATTAATAAAAAAAAAAAAAGATGCAACTGTGTGAGAGTTCACCTGTCTCAAAGAGGAAGGAGGCAAGACAACGGCACTGGGGCTGCGGCACCTACGAGAGGGCTCGTCATGAGACTCAGCCCATTTTCAAAAGAACCAACATCTTGAGCATCACTTTCTGACTCTACAGGGCAGTTCTCGCGTACCAGAAAACATATGTGAGCTACTGGCCTCAAGAAAACTGACAGCTTGCTCAGTCTTTGCTCCTCAGGACCAGGAGACTCACAGGTCACTCTGGCAAAATATCAGGATGACAAGGGCTTCCAAAGGCCCTCCCAGCAGTCACCTAGCCTGAATGGCCTGTGCTCACGTCAGTATCCTGTCACACATCGGAAGTCACGTACTAGAAATCTTGTGTAAATTCGGTGTGCTCAAATAATGCTTAAAAAAAATCAGTTGTGAATAAACACCTAAGGGCTCAAAATAGGCTTTAAAATCAAAACTCAAATTTTAAAATAGAAGATAAATTGGTGTGGTAAGAAAAGAACACTGGTCTAGGCTGGGGGGTAGGGGAAAGGGGGTGAGCCCAGAAACACAGCCTCTCTGTCAATTCCCAGCAACCTACTCCACAAGGAACACATTTTCTTACAGGTGAAGGGCTTTGACTGGATCAGCGGCTCCCAAGTCCTCACTAGCTTGTGGAGCCTTTCCTGCTATTCATGCTGAAATGTTTTTGTCTCATGAAATAAAGACAACAGTGACAATAACAGGTAGCCCTTTAAAATTATGTTTCAAATAAGTCAAATCATTATGCAGTACACTTCAAACTTATACAGTGCTGTACATCATTACACCTCAGTAAAACTGGAAGGAAAAAAACCAAAAGCATTTGATAAAAATTTAAAAAATAAATTTATCTTTCAAAGTCAAACAACTCTGTTGGTTCTCTAAACCTTCTTTATCGTTTTATGTGATATCCTTTATTATTCTGACTCATTCTCAGAGTGATCAGACACATCTCCAAAAAAGCTAACTTTAAGCGGTAACATCTTATCTTCCTGGTGTATAGTTGGCTACCTCTGTGGTGTCTAATTCATTTTTCCCATTTTATTATAAGGTGGTCAATATGCAGAGGAATCCACTTATGTGCTCCCAGCCTGGAAAGATAAAATGGCTAAAAACAAACATAAAAACAAATGAGATGAGCCATCATCAGAAGTCACCTTAGGAGACAGGCTCTCTCAGGCAAAAAGCAGAAATAATGCATGTACGTCGAACCAAGGCAAAGAGAAAGGCAAACTAAGCGGCAATCAATCCTACAACTCGAGAAAATTATTTGCCAACAGAAGGATGACGGTATGCCTACAGACTTAGGAAAAGAGAGACACGAACAGGAATCGGGCAGAGCCGGCCTCAAACTGTCCTCCTAAGGAACTCTCTGGGGGTAGACGCTGCTGTGGGACAGCGGGGGCAAAGGAACCCAGCTTGGCCACCCTGTTCTCCCCACTCCCGAGGGACAGCGTCCATCCATCCCTAAGGAGTCGGCACCGAGTCAGTCTCAGGCCTCTGACAAGTCTGGCGGGTCACTCGGGGCACCCAGACTGCAGACGAAGAACTGTCACCCAAGACCGTGCAGCACACGGAGTGTCCAGCTCGGCTCGACCCTAATGGCCACACCACTGCACACTCGACCACGGCTCCCGCGTGCACGCCGTCTGCCTTCACCACCCTCCAAACTCCAGGCTGCAATGCCAGTGGCTGGTTCCCCAAGTTATCTCCACCCTGCCCTTCTCTTCTTTTGGAGAAAACAAGATCCAGGCGCTCACGGAAACCTTCCCTACGTGGGGGCGACAGGCAGAGGGCGGGCACCCCTCCCGCGTTCGAGGATCGGGAACTTCGGCGCAGACCGGCCCCGCCGCCTCACCTTCCTCGCTCACGTCCTCCACGAAGTCCTCGGGGTCGCTGAAGGAGGGCTCGTCCGCGCCGCCGTTCTCCGCCGCGCCGCCTGGCTCCCCGCCCGATCCCTCGGACCCGGTCTCGGATGCAGAGTCCCGCGCCTGCCCCGCCGGGGCCTCGCCCGCGGCCGGGGTGGGGGGATCCTCGGGCGGCGGCGGGGACACGCCGTGGGTCGCGTCGGCCTTCTCCTCCCCGTCCGCCGCGGGCTCGGCCGGCAGATCAGGCCCCGACCCAGCCTCCTCGTCCTCGCCGCCCGCCGTCTCCTGCGCACCGGGCCGCGCCGGCTCCTCTCCCGGCGGCGGCTCGGCGGTCGGCTGCTGCTGCCCGATCTCGGCCCGCTGCTCGGCCGCCTCTGGCGCCGCCACGTTCTCCGCGTCCTGCATGGCCCTTCGCTGCCGCCTCGCCGGGCCTCGTCGCGCTTCCGACACTCCCAGGCCGCACCGCGCGCCTACCGCCGGGCCATGTGCGTGCGGCGGGGCGCCCAAGGGGATAGGGGGGCGCCCACGCCTTGCTGCAGCCCCGCGCGCTCAGAAAACCTCACAGGGCAGAAATATGCCCACCAGCGATTCCGACAGTGCCCCTGTGACAAGTGCGTGCTCCACTCTAATCACCACACTTGCTTCGGTCAATCTACAAACTGTTTGGGAACTACGCTACCCCACCTAAAGTAGCAGATGGTTCCTCCAACATGGCAGCCACTCCCTTCCTTCTCCCGTCGGGCCCTGCGGTAAAGGAATAAACTATTTGTGAAGCCGCAGGGAGGTACCAGAAATCATCTCAGTACACGGAAGTGCGTGAAAATATCATTTACTTAAAAATTGATACTAGAGGAAACTGTAAGTTCAACAAACTATTTTGGTTAGGATATCTTAGTCTTTCACCAAATATTTCAACTTACGTTACTAAGTTCCCCCTCCACATGTCGGCTTTTAGACTCGTCTACTGACTGGGCAAAAGAATGGGCGATTCCAAAACACAAACGGAATTCCTGGAGAGCCAGAGAAGGCTAAGGCTACTAGAGGGACGACTGCCTGGCGCAATACAAAAATGAATGAGAGGTGCTTTAATCACTTACGCCCAAGCATACCGCGGCGGCTGTAATTCCGCCTTTCCCCATTCTGATGGTCACCGTGGTTCGGCCCGCGCGGGCTTCCGCCCCCAGACGCGCGAGCGTGCGGACCACGGGGGCGGGGCGGGGGCGGGGCCAACCGCAGGCGCGTGGAGAGGGGTGTGACCAGCCACGGGTGCAGGGCGGGAGGGCGTGGCCGGCGAGGCCCGCGCTCACAGGTGTCGCAGAACCTGAGCCGCAGGGGCGCAGCGACTCTGGCTTTGGTTTGCTCCGTCCGGAAGGTATTCTGTGTTTGTATTTTGTTTTTTGCCGAGCATGAGGGCCACCGCTCAGTGTAAATGCTTTAATCTTTCTAAAAAAGAACGCGGTGGCTGCTGGGGGAGGCGGAATGAGAGTTAGGATTTAATGGGGACAGAGTTTCGTTTTGGGAAGATGGATAGTGGGTGACGGTTGCACAGCAGTGTGAATGTACTTAATGCCTCTGGACTCTACACTGAAAAATGGCTAAAGTTGTAAATGGAATGTTGGGTATATTTTACCACAGTGGAAAGGAAAAAAAGAAAAGAACCAGGGTTCTTAGGTTGCCTACCTCTGGGTTTGAATCCTCCCCGTCTTCCTTTCACCTTTGTAACTGTGGGTAGGCCCCTTGGTCTCTCTGCCTCAGATTCCCCACCTGTAAATTGAGGGGTAGCCCGTTTTATGTGTGTGGCCCGTGGACCAGCTTCCCAAAGGCAAACTAATTTTCCTGGCTGTCAAAGTTATCCTCCTAATTTCTAGCTTCACCTGCAGTTTTCATAGATCGTTGGGCTCTGCCAGCCGTTTTCTCCTAGAAGGTGCTATTGGTGACAAATCAATGAATAAGAAGTGGATATTGGGCTTCCCTGGTGGCACAGTGGTTGAGAATCTCCCTGCCAATGCAGGGGACACGGGTTTGAGCCCTGGTCTGGGAAGATCCCACATGCCACGGAGCAACTGGGCCCGTGAGCCACAACTACTGAGCCTATGTGTCTGGAGCCTGTGCTCCGCAACAAGAGAGGCCGCGACAGTGAGAGGCCCGCGCACCGCGATGAAGAGTGGCCCCTGCTTGCCACAACTAGAGAAAGCCCTCGCACAGAAACGAAGACCCAACACAGCCAAAAATAAATAAATAAATTTATAAAAAAAAAAAAAAGAAGTGGATATTCACAGAAAAGCTTGAAAACAGCTGACTTGAGTCTGGCAGCTATATACTTCTTAGGGAAGACTTCTCCAGCATGCAGGTGTTGTAAATAGTAGCCACTCATTACTGTTTCCCAGAGAAGGGACTTTTCATATCCTGTTCTGCAGGTAAAATTATGAATGTGCTCACGATGCAAAAAAAAATGTATATTTTCAAATTACGTCTCACAAGTGTTCTAGCGAGAGCACCAAGACCATCAACGGTTCTTCCACCCTCCAGAGTCTGAGGAGTGCTGTGATTAAAGTTCAGAGTATGTCAGGGCCAGAGTAAGAGGCTCTTGTGTGGGGAGGGATACAGTGGTGCAGAAGGAATTATGATTCTTACTGTCTTAGAATTACATACAGTGCGGTGGGAACAACTTTCAAGAATCAAAACATCACAGAAGTGAGGGTAAAAGTACCTTTGGGATAGGTTCATAAATCCTTCAACACTCCTTTCAAAAGGGAAGCCATACCCTGCCCCCAGAAGAGGGGGTGCACTTGATCACTCATTTCTAACGAACAGGATGTGGCAGAAGTGATGCTATGTGACTTCCAAGTGTAGGTCCAAGAAACAGTAAGCTTCCACCTGGCTCTCTGTCTCGGATCACTGGCTCTGAAAGAAGCTAGCCACCATGTCCTGAGGACGCTCAAGCTTGTGGAGGGGCCCCCTGTGTGGAGGAACTGAGGTTCCTGGCCAACAGCACCAAGTTGCCAGACATCTGAAATGGAAACAGGTCCTCAAGTCCCAGTCTTTAGGTGGCTGTAGCCCCAGCCCATGTCTTCAGAGAGGCCTCAGGAGAAACCAAACCTGCCAACACCTTGATCTTGGACTTCTGGCCTCCAGAACTGTGAGAAATAAATGTGTGTGGTTTTAAGCCTCCCAGTCTGTGGTATTTTGTTACGGCAGCTGGAGCTGACTAATACATTAAGGAAATATGTGAAATACATAGAAAAAGACCTAGAAGGATACACATTAAACTGAAAAGAGTTTGATGAAAGTAAGTAGTATTGGTGGTGTTGGTCAGAGAAAAATGTTGACTGTGAAATCTAGGTGGTAGGTTTATAGCTGTTCACTGGAAAATTCTTTTCAGCATTTCTGTATGTTGGCAAATGTTTATGATAAGTTGTTTGGGGTGGGGAGAACTTCAAGAGGCCCCCTACTGGAACAGTTTGAGCCTCAAAAGGAATAAAAAGCTGTGTATGATCGATGTGTTTAAGTTCATTTCTTCATAATGCTATTTTTGGAAATCCTGTTGATCACAGGTGAATATTGCTGGGGCATTGTCTCATTCTGAAAATAGATAAAAGACTCAAGCAAAACAATTAGTCTTGCCTTTCTTATTTTACCCTTACATTTCAAGGTAACCAAATAGTTGATGAGGGAAAGCACTTATTTATAAAAAGAATTCTAGCCAGTACATGCAGAAGGGTCAATAAAATCAGAGAAGCAACATTTTGCAAACCTTATGAAATAAGCTTCTAAGCAATGATCCTGAAATCATTGGTGAGAGGTTGGTCGGGAACTGTGTAATGGAGGGACAAGGATGACAGCATCTGAATTTAAGGCTATAATTTTCCCTCTACGCACTACTTTAGTTACATCCCACAAATTATAATATGTTTTCTGTTGAAAATGTTTTCAATTTCCATTATGATTTCTTCTCAGACCTATAGTTTATTTGGAAATGTGGTCTTAATTGACAAATATTTGAGGATTTTCCAGATATGTTTCCAAAATTAGTTTCAGATTTAATTATGTTGTGAGCAGAGAACATACTTTGTTTTTTGCTTGTTTGTTTTTTTGTGTTTTTTTTGGCCACACCGCTTATAGGATCTTAGTTCCCCAACCAGGGATAGAATCTGGGCCCTCTGCAGTGAGAGTGCAGAGTCCTAACCACTGGATCACCAGGAAATTCCCCAGAGAACATACTTTGTGTGATTTCTGTGCTTTTTAAAATGTATTGAGATTTGTTGCCGAGAATGTGGACTCCCCTGGTGCATGTTCCTTGAACTGCTGCTGTGGGTGAAGTGTTCAGGAAATGTCACTGAGGTCCAGTGGGTTGATGGCATTGCTCTAATCTTCTAAAACCTTTCTGATTTTCTGTTCCTGTGTTCTATCAATTGCTGAGAGAGAAATGTTGGAAACTTCCAGCTCTAATGATGGATTTGACAATTTCTCCTTTCCGTGTTATCACTTGTTTCATGTACTTTGAAGTTCTGTATTAGGTACGTGTACATTTAGCGTTGCTTTGTCTTTTTGATGAATTGGCCCCGTTGCCACTTTAAATATTTCTTTTTATTCCTGATAATATCCCTGGCTCTGGAGTCTACTTCGTCTGATACTAATTTGGCTAACTTCCGGATTTCTTTTGATTAGTGTGTGCATGGCATTGTGTCCCCTAAAAGGGGGGAAATCAGTAGAGAAAATCAGTGAAAATGAAATCTGGTTCTTTAATAAGATCAATAAAATTGATAAACCTCTAGCCTTGATAGCCAAGAAAAAGAAAGAGAGAAGACACAAACTACTAATATCAGAAATGAAGTAAGGGCCAGCAGTACTGATCCTATAGGTATTAAAAGGATAACAAAGGAATATTATGAACAGCTCTGTGCCCACAAATTTGATAACTAAGATGAATTGGATCAATTGTTCAGAAACACTAACAGAAGACACACAAGGAGAAACAGATAATCTGAATAGGCCTGTAGCTATTGAAGTAACTGAATCACTAATTAGTCATCCTTCAAAAGAGAAAGCACCAGGCACTGATGGTTTCACTGGTGAATTCTGTCAGTTAAGAAAGAAATGATGCTGGGGACTTCCTTGGTGGAGCAGTGGTTAAGAATCCGCCCGCCAATGCAGGGGACATGGGTTCGAGCCCTGGTCTGGGAAGATCCCACATGCCGTGGAGCAACTAAGCCTGTGTGCCACAGCTACTGAGCCTGCTCTCTAGAGCCCACGAGCCACAACTACTAAGCCAGTGCACCTAGAGCCTGTGCTCCACTACAAGAGAAGCCACCGCAATGAGAATCCTGCGCACTGCAATAAAGAGTAGCCCCCACTTGCCACAACTAGAGAAAGCCCACACGCAGCAACGAAAACCCAATGTAGCCAAAAATAAATAAATAAATAAGAACTGTAAAAAAAAAAAAAAATGATGCCGATTTGCTACAATCTCTTCCAGAAAATAGAAGCAGAGGGAACACTGCCTAACTCCTTCTATGAGGCCAGCATTTCCCTGATACAAAAACCTGGTAAGTGTATTATGAGAAAGGAGAACTACGGGTCAACATCTCGTGAATATAGATGCAAAAATCCCCGACAATATGTGAGCAAATCGAAGGCAGTAACGCATAAAAAGATTATGTAGCGTAACCAAGGAGGGTTTATTCCAGGTGTGCAGCCTGCTTCAACATTTGAAAATCAATTACTGAAATCCACATTGGCTGACTAAAGAAGAAAAGTCATATATCAATAGATGCAGAAAAAAGCAAATGAAAAATCTTTTTTTTTTTTTAATTTTTGGCTGTGTTGGGTCTTTGTTGCTGTGCGTGGGCTTTCTCTAGTTGCGGTGAGTGGGGGCTACTCTCCATTGTGGTGCGCGGGCTTTTTTTTTAAGATTTTTATTTTTATTTATTTAATAATTTTATTTATTTGTTTATTTGGCTGCACTGCATCTTCATTGCTATGTGCGGGCTTTCTCTAGTTGTGGCGAGCAGGGGCTACTCTTCGTTGCAGTGTGCGGGCTTCTCATAGTGGTGGCTTCTCTTGTTGCAGAGCACGGGCTCTAGGCGCACAGGTTTCAGTAGTTGTGGCATAGAGGCTCAGTAGTTGTGGCTCGTGGGCTCTAGAGCGCAGGCTCAGTAGCTGTGGCACATGGGCTTAGTTGCTCTGCAGCTTGTTGGATCTTCCCAGACCAGGGCTTGAACCTGTGTCCCCTGCATTGGCAGGCGGATTCTTAACCACTGCACCACTGGGGAAGTCCAACAAGGGCTTCTCCTTGTGGTGGCTTCTGTTGTTGTGGAGCATGGGCTCTAGGTGTGCCAGCTTCAGTAGCAGCATGTAGGCTCAGTAGTTGTGGCTCACGGGCTTAGTTGCTCCACGGCACGTGGGATCTTCCCAGACCAGGGATTGAACCTGTGTCCCCTGCATTGGCAGGCATATTCTCAACCACTGCACCACTAGGGAAGTCCTCCAATATCTTTCAATTAAAAAACAAAACAAAACTGGGAATTCCCTGACAGTCCAGTGGTTACAGCTCTGCACTTTCACTGCGGGAGGTGCAGGTTCAATCCCTGGTCTGGTAACTAAGATCCCACATGCCATGCAGAGTGGCCAAAAAAAAAAACAAACAGGAAAACTACCTCGACTTGATAAAGAGCATCTACAAAACACCTGCAGCTAACATCACACTTCACAGAGAGAAACTAGGTGCTTTCCGCCTAAATCATGAACAAGGAAGGATGCCCATTCTAACCACTTCTGATCAACATTGTACTGGAAGTCCTAGCTAATAATGAGGCAAGAAAAGGAGATAAAAGCTATACAGGCTGGGAAGGAAGAAATAAAATTGTTGCTTGCAGATGACATAATTGTCTATGAAGAAAATCCCCAAAGAATCAACAACAACAACAAAAACTCCTGGAACTAGTAAGTAATTATAGCAGGGTTGCAGGATACAATTTTTATATATAAAAGTCCTTTGACTCCCTATATACCAACAGTGAACATTGGAATTTGAAATTAAAAGCACAATAGAGGGCTTCCCCGGTGGCACGGTGGTTGAGAGTCCACCTGCCGATGCAGCGGACGCGGGTTCGCGCCCGGGTCTGGGAGGATCCCACGTGCCGCAGAGCTGCTGGGCCCGTGAGCCGTGGCTGCTGGGCCTGCGTGTCCGGAGCCTGTGCTCTGCAACCGGAGAGGCCACAACAGTGAGAGGCCCGCATACCGCAAAAAAAAAAAAAAAAAAAAAAGCACAATAGAGATAAGAGGGAGAGAGAGGGAAAGGGAAATACTTAGGTATAAATGTAACAAAATACAGAATCTGTATGAGGAAAACTGCAAAACAGATGGAAAAAAGATCTAAACAAATGAAGATATTTCATCTTTATGGATAGATATTTCATGTTTCTAAATATTGTTAAGATGTCAGTTCTTCCCACAAAGATCTTAAGATTCAGTGCAATCCCAATCAAAATGCCAGCAAATCATTTTGTAGATATCAACAAGTTTTTAATGAATTTTATATGGACATGGAATTTTATATGAATTTTATATCCCTCTCTCCAGCACAGTACTGAAGAACGATGTCAGAGGATGACATTAGCTCACTTTAAGACTTACTATACAGTTATTGGGGCTTCCCTGGTGGCGCAGTGGTTGAGAATCCACCTGCCAATGCAGGGGACATGGGTTCAATCCCTGGTCTGGGAAGATCCCACATGCCGTGGGGCAACTAAGCCTGTGTGCCACAACTACTGAGCCTGCGCTCTAGAGCCCGTGAGCCACAACTACTGAGCCCACGTGCCACAAGTACTGAAGCCCACGCACCTGGAGCCCGTGCTCCACAACAAGAGAAGCCACTGCAATGAGAAGCCCATGCACTGCGACGAAGAGTAGCCCCTGCTCACCACAACTAGAGAAAGCCCGTGCGCAGCAACAAAGACCCAACACAGCCAAAAATAAATAAATAAATAAAATAAATCTATTAAAAAAAAAAGACTATACAGCTATAGTAATCAAGACGGTGAGATATTGGTGAAAGAACAGACAAACTAGGTCAAGGGAACAGAATAGAGAGCCCAGAAATCGATCCACACAAATACATTCCACTGATCTTTGACCAAAGAGCAAAGGAAATTCAGTGAGGAAAGGATAGACTTTTCAACAAATGGTGTTGGAACAATTGGGCATCCATGTGCAATAAAACTGAAAATAGTAAGTCAAGACATTGTCCTTCAATTGAAACAAAAATTGACTCAAAATGGATCATCGACCTAAATGTAAAGCAAAAAACTAGGAGGTAACATAGGAGGAAATCTAGGTGATCTCATGTTTGACACTGAGATTTTTTTGTTTGTTTTGTTTTATTTTGAGGTATAGTTGATTTACAATATTATATTAGTTTCAGCTGTGCAACATAGTGATTCACAATTTTTAAAGAGGATACTTCATTTATAGTTATTATAAAATATTGGCTATTTTCCCTGTTTAGTACAATATATCCTTGTAGCTTATTTATTTTATACATAGTAGTTTGAATCTCTTAACCCCCTACCCCTGTCTTGCCCCTTCCCTCTTCCCTCTCTCCACTGGTAACTACTAGTTTGTTCTCTATATCTGTGAGTCGGCTTCCATTTTGTGATATTCATTCCTTTGTTTTATTTTTTTAGATTTCACGTATAAGTGATAACATCTAGTATTTGTCTTTCTCTGTCTGACTTATTGGCAGTGAGTTTTTAAGTGCAACACCAAAAGCACAATCTTTGAAAAAACATTGGCAAGTTGGACGTAAAATTAAAAACTCCAGGGCTTCTCTGGTGGTGCAGTGCTTAAAATCCGCTTGCCAATTCAGGGAACACGGGTTCAAGCCCTGGTCTGGGAAGATCCCACATGCCACGGAGCAACTAAGCCCGTGTGCCACAACTACTGAGCCTGTGCTCTAGAGCCTGTGAGCCACAACTACTGAGCCTGCGTGCCACAACTACTGAGCCTGTGTGCCACAACTACTGAAGCC
The DNA here is from genome assembly GCF_949774975.1 of Lagenorhynchus albirostris. NCBI lineage: Eukaryota > Metazoa > Chordata > Mammalia > Artiodactyla > Delphinidae > Lagenorhynchus > Lagenorhynchus albirostris. The sequence goes on from NC_083109.1 coordinate 86,392,730, forward strand.
CACGTGCCTAGAGCCCGTGCTGCGCAACAAGAGAAGCCACCACAATGAGAAGCCCGCGCACTGCAACGAAGAGTAGCCCCCACTCACCGCAACTAGAGAAAGCCCGTGTGCAACATCAAAGACCCAACACAGCCAATAAATAAATAAATTAATTAATTAAAAAACACAAAAAACGGAAGTCGTATGAGGTCGCTTCTCCACTCAAAAGTGTTGAATGGCTTCCCATCACTGAAAATGATAGCCAGAATCCTCACAGTGGCCTGCAGTGCCCTCCAATGCCCTGCATGCTTGCTGCCCTCCCCTCCTACAGGGCTCCCATTGCTACCTGGGCTCAGCTGTCCTGGCTTCCCAAGGACATTCTCACCTGCAGGCTTTTGCACCAGACTGGATCGCTCCTCCAGCAGAGATACCCGTGGATCAGCTCTCATTATTTCTAGGACTTTGTTCACATCCTCTGCTCAGCAAGGCCTTCCCTGACCACTCTACAGAATGGCACATATGCCACACCCATACCCACAGATCATGAGTCCTCCTTAGCGCCCACCACCATTGACATACTGTTTCACATATTTGTTTTGTTTTTATTATTTCTCTCTGTTCTCTCCTATCCTTCTTCCCCCTCCCCCACTCCCCAATAGAATGTCTATTTTTCCTTTCAATTCTATCAGGTTTTGCTTCATGTATTTTGAAAATCTGTTGTTAGGTGCTTACACATTTAGGATTTATGTCTTTTTCGTGCATAGTGATATATATGTGGTCATACAAACTGTTTTGCTATATGAAATGTGTCATTTTTTGGTGTATTTACCCCATTACAATTATGTAATGTTCTCCTTTATTTCCAGTAATCTTCCTTGTTCTGAAGTCTAATTTGTCTGAAGTTAATATGGCCACACGAGCTTTCTTTTTTTTTTTGGTACCCGGGCCTCTCACTGCTGTGGCCTCTCCCATTGCGGAGCACAGGCTCCGGACACGCAGGCCCAGCGGCCATGGCTCACGGGCCCAGCCGCTCCGCGGCAATGTGGGATCCTCCCAGACCGGGGCACAAACCCGCATCCCCTGCATCGGCAGGCGGACTCCCAACCACCACGCCACCAGGGAAGCCCAACCACCTTTCTTTTGATTAGTGTTTGCATGGTATATATTTTTTCCACCTTTTTACGTCTAATCTACCTATGTCTTTATATTTAGAGTGAGTTTTTTTTAGACAGAACATGGTTGGGTCTTATGTTTTGTTGTTGTCTGTTTCTTATCCAGTGTAATGAACTTTATCTTTTAATTGATATTGTTGGACGATTTATATTTAATGTAATTTTTGACATGGTTGGATTAAGTCCATGATTTTGTTATTTTCTGTTTGTCCCTCTGTTTTCCGTTCCTCCCTTCCCCATCTCCTACCTCCTTTGGGTTATTCAAATATTTTTTAGAATTCCGTTTTAATTCATCGGTTGGCTTTTTGGTTCCATCTCTATGTATTATTTTCTGTGTGTGATTGCTCTAGAGATTATAATATACATTACTAACATCCTACGGTCTACTTAAAGTTAATATTTTATCACTTCATGTAAAATGTAGAAGCCTTACAACTACTTAGGTACCTTTATCTTCCCATTCATGTTGTGTTATTGCATATGTTACATCTACATACATTGAAAATCCCATTAGACAATGTGATAACTTTTGCTTCCAACAACCATACTTGTTTTAAAGAACTTAAGAGGAGAAAGATAGTTTCCCTATATATATACTGTTTCTGTTGTTCTTTCTTCATTCCTGAATATCCATGCTTCTTTTTTTTTAATTAATTAATTCATTTATTTACTTTTGGCTGCGTTGGGTCTTCCTTGCTGCACACGGGCTTTCTCTAGTTGCAGAGAGCAGAGGCTAGGCTTTGTCGCGGTGCACGGGCTTCTCATTGCGGTGGCTTCTTTTGTTGTGGAGCACAGGCTCTAGGCACGCCGGCTTCAGTAGTTGCTGTTCATGGGCTCAGTAGTTGTGGCTCTTGAGCTCTAGAGCGCAGGCTCAGTAGTTGTGGCCCACGGGCTTAGCTGCTCCGCGGCATGTGAGATTTTCCCAGACCAGGGCTCAAACCCGTGTCCCCTGCATTGGCAGACGGATTGTTAACCACTGTGCCACCAGGGAAGTCCTATCCATGCTTCTTTCTGGTATAATTTCCCTGCAGTTCAAAGAATTTCCTTTACCTTCTCTTTTAGAGCAAGTCTGCTATTGATGAACTTTCTTTGTTTTCCTTCTGCAATGTGTTTTATCTTCATTCCTGAAATATGGTTTCTTGCATGTAGAATTCTGGGTTGACAGTTCTTTTTTTTTCCCCTTCAGCACTGTCAAAATGTTTTCCCACTGTTTCTGTCCTCTTTAATTTCTGATGAGAAATCTGTGATCATTCCAAGTGTTTTTGCATGTAATATATCATTTTTCTCTAGCTGCTGTCAAAATGTTTTCTTTATCTTCAGTTTTCAGCACTTTGAGTTTGATGTGTAGAGGTTTGTGGTTTTGTTCTATTTTGTTTAATTTTTATGTTATCCAGTTTGGTGTTCACTGAGCTTCGTGGGAAGTTTTCAACCACTATTTCTTCAAGTGTTTTTGTTTTTTCTGCACCAATCTTTTTCTCATCTCTGGGACTCCTATGACACAATGCTCAAACTGTCCATATTATCTTTTTCTTTTTCTTTTTTTCGCCACGCCACTCAGCTTGCAGGATCTTAGTTCCCCAACCAGGGATGGAACCTGTGCCCCCTGCAGTGGAAGCGCAGAGTCCTAACCACTGGACCGCCAGGGAAGTCCATATTGTTTTTTTCAACCTTTATCCTCTCTGTTCATTATTTCTATTGATCTGTCTTCAAGTTCCCTTATTTTTTCTTTCTGTCACCTCCGTCTGGTATTAGGCCCTCCAGAGAATTGTTAATTTTAGGCCATGTATTTTTTTTAATTGTTAATTTTCCATTTGGTCCTTTTCAATTATTTGTTTCTCTGCTGAGAACTTCTACCTTTCCATTCATTTCAAATATATTTACCGTTGCATCATGGAGCTTAACTTTAAACAGCTGCTTTAAAGTCTTTGTCTGACAATCCCGACATCTGGGTTACCCCCAGGCTGGCATCTGCTGGTTATCTTCTCTCTTGAGAATTGGTCAATTTTCCTGACTCTTTATATGTGGAGTAATCTTAGATCGTATCCTGGACATTTTGAATATTGTGTTGTTCAGTGTCTGAGTCCTGTTAGAATCCTCTGGAACATACTGACTTTTGGGCTGTTTTAGTGGCAGCCGCCCTGGAACAGCTCAGACTGCAAGTTCTGCTTTGCCTCTGTGGGTGGTGTTTCCAGTGTCCGGCTTTGCTGTGGTGATTTGGGTCTGGGATGTGTGTGCACAGAGGAGATGTGAGCCCAGGCTGTGGTACGGACTCCTTTCCAGAATCAGGCATCCCTTCTTCAGCCCTCTCCTTTGCAGGATTCTCCCCACGTCCTCTGACTCACAGGGGCCCCTTTTCTGGTGCTCTGGCCAGAAAGATGGGGTTCCTTGGAACTTTAGCTGCCCACCTGCCACTGCACAGTTCTGTGACGAGGGCTGCCCTTGGGGCACAGCCAGGAGACAAAAAGCAGAGAAAAAATGGATATTTCCCCCCATGCACACTCTGTAGACCTCAGGCATACCTTTCCCCAGGTCCTCTGCCCAGAAAGGCAGTTTCTGTGGGAGTTTTAGACTCCAGGGTGCCACGCAAAATGGGGCCGGAAAGCAGGACGCTTTCTAAGGATAAAGAATAAAGAACAAGGAGGAGAAAAAGAGAAAATACCTGATCTGAATGGGGCCAAAGAGTCAACCTTGTTTGGGTGAGAAGGAATAAGGAAGTAAGTGTAGAGACGGGGGTTGGCTTGGCATGGGGGTTTGGCGGACGCATATCCTGCACTTCTGGTCAAGCAGAGCATTTATGGGGGCTGCTTATCTACGTGTGGTTTACTGACATGGCACCCTTGGCAGGAGCAGCTCCAACTTGAGCTGAGAAAGTTATTTCAACACATCAAAAACCTATTTACAAAGAAAATCATTTTGGGACTTCCCCGGTGGCCCAGTGGTTAGGACTCGGCACTTTCATTCCTGTGGGCCTGGGTTCCATCCCTGGTTGGGGAGCTAAGATGGAGACATGGCCAAAAAAAAAAAAGAAAAAAAAAGAAACAAAACAACTTAAAATCATTTTAAGGCCAAATTTAGAGTTCCCACTAAAATCATGAGTTTGATGGCTACTGGTGTTTCAATTACATTAACATGGCTATTAAACTATTAAAAAGGAAGATGTTTTGCCACATTCCCTGCCCCTTTGGGCAGCCTGGGACTTGAGTGAGCGGGAGAGACTGCCTCCGTTGCTAGATAACCTTGGGCAACTTATTTGTCATCTCTAAGCCTCAGTTTCCTTATCTCTGACATGGGAATAACAGTAGTAATATTTACCTCATAGACCTGGGAGAGGAGAGGTCCAGTAAGATCAGGTGGATGAATTATGCCTTTATTTTCCTGTAGGCTTATCTGAAAAGAATGAGCAGTATTTTCAAGAGGGCCAACCTCGTTCTGCAGGGTGGAGGATGCTCCTGGTTTTTGTTTATTTATTTATTTATTCTTATTATTGAATTTTATTTTATTTATTTTTTTATACGGCAGGTTCTTATTAGTCATCCAGTTTATACCCATCAGTGTATACATGTCAATCCCAGTCTCCCAGTTCATCACACCACCCCACCCCTGCCGCTGCTTTCCCCCCTTGGTGTGCATACATTTGTTCTCTACATCTGTGTCTCAATTTCTGCCCTGCAAACGAGTTCATCTGTACCATTCTGCCAGGTTCCACATATATGCCTTAATATGCGATATTTGTTTTTCTCTTTCTGACTTACTTCACTCTGTATGACAGTCTCTAGATTCATCCACATCTCTACAAATGACCCAATTTCGTTCCTTTTTATGGCTGAGTAATATTCCATTGTATATATATGTACCACATCTTCTTTATCCATTCGTCTGTCGACGGGCATTTAGGTTGTTTTCATGACCTGGCTATTATAAATAGTGCTGCAGTGAACAATGGGGTGCATGTGTCTTTTTGAATTATGGTTTTCTCTGGGTATATGCCCAGTAGTGGGATTGCTGGGTCATATGGTAATTCTATTTTTAGTTTTTTAAGGAACCTCCATACTGTTCTCCATAGTGGCTGTATCAATTTACATTCCCACCAACAGTGCAAGAGGGTTCCCTTTTCTCCACACGCTCTCCAGCATTTGTTCTTTGTAGATTTTCTGATGATGCCCATTCTAACTGGTGTGAGGTGATACCTCATTGTAGTTTTGATTTGCATTTCTCAAATAATTAGTGATGTTGAGCAGCTTTTCATGTGCTTCTTGGCCATCTGTATGTCTTCTTTGGAGAAATGTCTATTTAGGTCTTCTGCCCATTTTTTGATTCGGTTGTTTGTTTTTTTAATATTGAGCTGCATGAGCTGTTTATGTATTTTGGAGATTAACCCTTTGTCCGTTGATTCGTTTGCAAATATTTTTTCCTATTCTGAGGGTTGTCTTTTCGTCTTGTTTGTAGTTTCCTTTGAGTTGCAAAAGCTTTTAAGTTTCATTAGGTCCCATTTGTTTATTTTTGTTTTTATTTCCATTACTCTAGGAGATGGATCAAAAAAGATCTTGCTGTGATTTATGTCAAAGTGTGTTCTTCCTATGTTATCCTCGAAGAGTTTTATAGTGTCCAATCTTACATTTAGATCTCTAATCCATTTTGAGTTTATTTTTGTGTATGGTGTTAGGGAATGTTCTAATTTCATTCTTTTACATGTAGCTGTCCAGTTTTCCCAGCACCACTTATTGAAGAGACTGTCTTTTCTCTGTTGTATATTCTTGCCTCCTTTGTCATAGATTAGTTGACCATAGGTGCATGGGTTTATCTCTGGGCTTTCTATCCTGTTCCATTGGTCTATCTTTCTGTTTTTGTGCCAGTACCATATTGTCTTGATTACTGTAGCTTTGTAGTATAGTCTGAAGTCAGGGAGTCTGATTCCTCCAGCTCTGTTGTTTTCCCTCAAGACTGCTTCCGTTATTCGGGGTCTTTTGTGTCTCCATACAAATTTTAAGATTTTTTGTTCTAGTCCTGTAAAAAAAAAAAAGCCATTGGTAATTTGATAGGGATTGCGTTGAATCTGTAGATTGCTTTGGGTAGTATAGTCATTTTCACTATATTGTTTTTCACAATATTTGTTTCTTCCAATCCAAGAACATGGTATATCTCTCCATCTGTTGGTATCATCTTTAATTTCTTTCAACAGCGTCTTATAGTTTTCTGCATACAGGTCTTTTGTCTCCCTAGGTAGGTTTATTCCTAGGTATTTTATTCTTTTTGTTTCAGTAGTAAATGGGAGTGTTTCCTTAATTTCTCTTTCAGATTTTTCATCATTAGTGTATAGGAATGCAAGAGATTTCTGTGCATTAATTTTGTATCCTGCAACTTTACCAAATTCATTGATCAGCTCTAGTAGTTTTCTGGTGGCATCTTTAGGATTCTCTATGTATAGTATCATGTCATCTGCAAACGGTGACAGTTTTACTTCTTCTTTTCCAATTTGTATTCCTTTTATTTTGTTTTCTTCTCTGATTGCCATGGCTAGGACTTCCAAAACTATGTTGAGTAATAGTTGCGAGAGTGGACATCCTTGTCTTGTTCCTGATCTTAGAGGAAATGCTTTCAGTTTTTCACCATTGAGAATGATGTTCGCTGTGGGTTTGTCATATATGGCCTTTATTATGTTGAGGTAGGTTCCCTCTGTGCCCACTTTCTGGAGAGTTTTTATCATAAATGGGTGTTGAATTTTGTCAAAAGCTTTTTCTGGATCTATTGAGATGATCATATGGTTTTTATTCTTCAGTTTGTTAATATGGTGTAACACATTGATTGATTTACATACATTGAAGAATCCTTGCATCCCTGGGATAAATCCCACTTGATCATGGTGTATGATCCTTTTAATGTGTTGTTGGATTCTGTTTGCTAGTATTTTGTTGAGGATTTTTGCATCTATAGTCATCAGTGATATTGGTCTTTAATTTTCTTTTCTTGTAGTATCTTTGTCTGGTTTTGGTATCAGGGTGATGGTGGCCTCATAGAATGACTTTGGGAGTGTTCCTTCCTCTGCAATCTTTTGGAAGAGTTTGAGAAGGATGGATGTTAGCTCTTCTCTAAATGTTTGATAGAATTCACCTGTGAAGCCATCTGGTCCTAGACTTTTTGTTTGTTGGAAGATTTTTAATCACAGTTTCAATTTCATTACTTGTGATTGGTCTGTTCCTATTTTCTATTTCTTCCTGGTTCAGTCTTGGAAGGTTATACCTTTCTAAGAATTTGTCCATTTCTTCCAGGTTGTCCATTTTATTGGCATAGAGTTGCTTGTAGTAGTCTCTTAGGATGCTTTGTATTTCTGCAGCGTCTGTGGTAACTTCTCCTTTTTCATTTCTAATTTTATTGATTTGAGTCCTCTCCCTCTTTTTCTTGATGAGTCTGGCTAATGGTTTATCAATTTTGTTTATCTTCTCAAAGAACCAGCTTTTAGTTTTATTGATCTTTGCTATTGTTTTCTTTGTTTCTATTTCATTTATTTCTGCTCTGATCTTTATGATTTCTTTGCTTCTGCTAACTTTGGATTTTGTTTGTTCTTCTTTCTCTAGTTCCTTTAGGTGTAAGGTTAGATTGTTTATTTGAGAGTTTTCTTGTTTCTTGAGATAGGCTTGTATTGCTATAAACTTCCCTCTTAGAACTGCTTTTGCTGCATCCCATAGGTTTTGGATCATTATGTTTTCCTTATCATTTGTCTCTAGGTATTTTTTGATTTCCTCTTTGATTTCTTCAGTGATCTCTTGGTTATTTAGTAATGTATTGTTTAGCCTCCATGTGTTTTTGTTTTATACGTTTTTTTCCCTGTAATTGATTTCTAATTTCATAGCGCTGTGGTCAGAAAAGATGCTTGATATGATTTCAATTTTCTTAATTTTTTTTTTTTTTTGGCGGTACACGGGCCTCTCACTGTTGTGGCCTCTCCCGTTGTGGAGCACAGGCTCCGGACACGCAGGCCCAGCGGCCATGGCTTACAGGCCCAGCTGCTCCATGGCATGTGGGATCTTCCTGGACCGGGGCACGAACCCGTGTCCCCTGCATTGGCAGGCGGACTCTCAACCACTGCGCCACCAGGGAAGCCCAATTTTCTCAAAATTACTGAGGCTTGATTTGTGACCCAAGATGTGATCTATCCTGGAGAATGTTCCATGTGCACTTGAGAAGAACGTGTAATTTCTTGTTTGGGGATGGAATGTCCTATAAATATCAATTAAATCTATCTGGTCTGTTGTGTCATTTAAAGCTTGTGTTTCCTTATTAATTTTCTGTTTGGATGATCTGTCCATTGCTGTAAGTGAGGTGTTAAAGTCCTCAACTATTATTGTGTTACTGTCGATTTCCTCCTTTATAGCTGTTAGCAGTTGCCTTATGTATTGAGGTGCTACTATGTTGGGTGCATATATATTTATAATTGTTATATCTTCTTTTTGGATTGATCCGTTGATCATTTTGTAGTGTCCTTCCTTGTCTCCTGTAACGTTCTTTATTTTGAAGTCTATTTTATTGATATGAGTATTGCTACTCCAGCTTTCTTTTGATTTCCATTTGCATGGAATATCTTTTTCCATCCCCTCACTTTCAGTCTGAATGTGTCCCTAGGTCTGAAGTGGGTCTCTGTAGACAGCATATATATGGGTCTTGTTTTTTTTTTTATTTTATTTTATTTTATTTTTTTTTGTGGTACGCGGGCCTCTCACTGTTGTGGCCTCTCCCGTTGCGGAGCACAGGCTCCGGACGCGCAGGCTCAGCGGCCATGGCTCACGGGCCCAGCCGCTCCGCGGCATGTGGGATCTTCCTGGACCGGGGCACGAACCCATGTCCCCTGCATTGGCAGGCAGACTCTCAACCACTGCGCCACCAGGGAAGCCCGGGTCTTGTTTTTGTATCCATTCAGCAAGCCTGTGTCTTTTGGTTGGAGCATTTAACCCATTCATGTTTAAGGTAATTATTGATATGTATGTTCCTATTACCATTTTCTTAATTGTTTTGGGTTTGTTTTTGTAGGTCCTTTTCTTCTCTTGTGTTTCCCACTTAGAGAAGTTCCTTTAGCATTTTTTGTAAAGCTGGTTTGGTGGTGTTGAATCCTCTTAGCTTTTGCTTGTCTGTAAAGCTTTTCATTTCTCCATTGAATCTCAATGAGATCCTTGCTAGGTAGAGTAATCTTGGTTGTAGGTTCTTCCCTTTCATCACTTTAAATATATCATGCCATTCCCTTCTGGCTTGTAGAGTTTCTGCTGAGAAATCAGCCATTAACCTTATGGGAGTTCCCTTGTATGTTATTTGTTGTTTTTCCCTTGCTGCTTTCCATAATTTTTCTTTGTCTTTAATTTTTGCCAATTTGATTACTATGTGTCTCGGCATGTTTCTCCTTGGGTTTATCCTGTATGGGACCCTCTGCACTTCCTGGACTTGGGTGGCTATTTCCTTTCCCATGTTAGGGAAGTTTTCAACTCTAATCTCTTCAGATATTTTCTCGGGTCCTTTCTCTCTCTCTTCTCCTTCTGGGACCCGTGTAATGCAAATGTTGTTGCGTTTAATGTTGTCCCAGAGGTCTCTTAGGCTGTCTTCATTTCTTTTCATTCTTTTTTCTTTATTCTGTTCTGCAGCAGTGAATTGCACCATTCTGTCTTCCAGGTCACTTATCCGTTCTTCTGCCTCAGTTATTCTGCTATTGATTCCTTCTAGTGTAGTTTTCATTTCAGTTATTGTATTGTTCATCTCTGTTTGTTTGTTCTTTAATTTTTCTAGGTCTTTGTTAAACATTTCTTGCATCTTCTCGATCTTTGCCTCCATTCTTTTTCTAAGGTCCTGGATCATCTTCACTATCATTATTCTGAATTCTTTTTCTAGAAGGTTGCCTATCTCTACTTCAGTTAGTTGCTTTTCTGGGGTTTTATCTTGTTCCTTCATCTGGTACATGGCCCTCTGCCTTTTCATCTTGTGTGTCTTTCTGTGAATGTGGTTTTTGTTCCACAGGCTGCAGGATTGTAGTTCTTCTTGCTTCTGCTGTCTGCCCTCTCACTCCTGGTTTTTAGAATGAGGCTCAGACCTGGGAGTGCCCAGTCTCTGAGCCTGGAGGGCAGTGGATGAGGCAGCAGAGACCTAGGCTGGCCCTTGGCAGTCTCAGGGTGGAAGGCTCTCCAGAGGGTGGCTCATGGGCGTTGGGCAGCTTTGCTGCAGCCTAGCAGCCTGAGTAGAGTCTCGGGAACCCTGCTGGGCTGGTGTGGACTGACTGCTAATGGTGTGAGCAGAGGCCCAGCCTCCTCACCTCACCTCCCAGCCAGGGGCCAGCCTGGGTGGGTTTGCCAGCACCGTGGCCCAAACTTAACAGCCTGAAGGACCGCCCTTGAAAAAACAAACAAACAAAGAGCCCCGAAAATGTAAAATTGCATTTCATCTTAGCCAGTGAGTGGGGGCTTGTTACCAGTTTTATCGTGATTTAGAAAAAGGAAGAAATGAGACACTTGCACATCGTGAGTGCCCAGGACATGGCATTCGTTAGTAGCTCTGACGGCCTGATTTTGCCTACACTTATCCAGCCAGCCTGCTCTTGTGTGGTGGTGGGGTTTGGGTGAGAGGCACGCCTGCTCCTGGCCGTGGCTGTGGAAGGCTGACCCGAGGAAATCGGAGGAACACGGACAGGGAGGTATTGGGGAAAACGCAGAACGGCACCCATCGTAGCTTATTCTCGTCAGCTGTCCATGTGGGAAATGATGCCGTGTTCCTCTAACATGAGGTGGAAAGGAGACAAATCAAAAAGGCAGGCGAGTCAGGGAGAGGTCTTCCTGTTGGTCTTGTGTGGATGGCAGCCCCACTGCTGTGTTTGAAGTGCTGCAAGGTGGGGACCCCAGGTTATGAGGACATGCTGCATGCTGGGCTCCGGACCCCGTATCTGCAAACAGCTTGCAGGAGCTTTCACAGATACACAGTTGCGTCCAGGAAACCATGGCCCCGTGGTCGGTCAGGACTCAGAGCATGTCATGGTCCCAAAGTTTCCTCACGCCTCTTTGCAGGTCAGCCTCTCCTCTTTCCCCAACCCAGGCACCGCAGATTTGGGGGAGGAGGAATCTAAATGGTGGGAAAAGAAAATAAACAAAAACCAAGCAAGTGATTTAGGAGGGAAAATTGAGAAACAGCAGGGTACCGTCCAAGTTTCTGTTTGCAGAATTGCTTTGTGTGTGTATACATTTTGGAGAGAAGCTGGGTTTTTAGAATAGATTTGCATTTTCTTTGTGATTTTTCTATCGAGTTAGAAGGAACAGAACCTCAGTGGACAGAATCTTAGATGGCTGCCAGCCCCATGGTTCTCAAACCGTGGTCCTCAGGGTGCTAGAATTCTACAGGCGGCCTGACTTTGCGGGATTCCATACATGTATGATTCTAATTGTTAAAACATTTTGAAACTGTGTAGAAATGGCAATAAATTTTATGTTTCTCATGCCCTTGTCTTTCTTTATAGATGTGTAATTTTACTATATATATAGAAAATATTTTATCTTTATATAGTATTTTATATAGTATTTATTATATAAATAAGAAAATTATCATATAAATAATATATTTGGTATGTCTATTATAGTATTTGTAGTATTCAAGATATGGTTATAAAATATATATAGATAAAATACTATATATAGTAAATATATAGTATATATAAATATATAGTAAAATATATAGTAAAATATATAGAAAATATAGATAAAACACTATAGTGAATATATATTTTATGTTATACAAAATTTGTATATATAAATTATATATATTATATATGGAATAAATACTATATATAGTAAAATTATAAATCTATAAAGAAAAACAGTCATGGTAAACATATATATTTAGTATACATTATAATATAAAAATACACATTTAGTGTGTATATATATATATATATATATAAATATATATGTTGCCAAACAACATAATGCATGTTTGTCAATCTTATTTGTATGTATGATTCTGGAATTTGCACTTTTTTCCCATTATGTTTATAAGATTAATTCATTTTCATGTACAAAGCTACAGGTGATTTATTTTCTCTGCTGAATAGCATTCCATTGTAGACTACATTCTAGTTTCTTTATCCTTTAATGGTCGGTGGAAATGTTAGTTGTTTCAGGTTTTGGTGTTGCACACAGTGCTGCTAGGAACATTCTTACACATGTGCAAGAGTTTATCTGAAGACTGAGTAACATACCTAGGACTGGACTGGATGGTTCCAGGGTAGGGGCCTCTTCAACTTTACAAGATGATGGGAAATTTTTTCCAATGATAGGTATGTAACCAGGTCAGCTTTTTTCTGTGGAGGCTCCAGAAGAAAGTTTCTACCATCGCTGCGTGTAAATTTGAAATTCTTATAGTGATACCGTTGTTAAGAGGCTGTGGCTCAGTACTGGACGGTCAGAGTCCAGAGGCTGACCAGGACACGTTACAGCAGCTGGGCTACTAACCCAGTGAATGACTGGGATGGATGGATCTCTATGCCACAGTTTACTCACCTGTAAAATGGGAAAGAAATACCTGCTTCAAAGGGACTCGGGGATCAGAGAGACATGACAGCTAATTCCAGTGCCTGATCTTGGCTGGGTCCTGTACTGGAGGGAAACATGCTTTGAAGGACATTATTGAGTCGATGGGTGAAACTGACAACGTTGGAATATGAACAGTAGATTAGATCAGATATATTATCAGGGTTAAATTTGCTGAAGCAGATAGCTGTACTAGGTGATATAAAAGAACATCCCTGGGACTTCCCTGGTGGGCCAGTGGTTAAGACTCCGAGCTTCCAATGCAGGGGGCCTGCTTTTGATCCCTGGTCAGGGAACTAGATCCCGCATTCTTCAGCTAAGATCCCACATGCCGTAACTAAAGATCATGCGTGCCACAACTAAGATCTGGAGCAGCTAAGTAAATAAATAAATCATCCTACATCCAGAAGTATTTCGAGGTAAAAGGCTGGGATGCTTGCAACTTACTCTCAAATGTATAAATAAGGATTGCAAGTGATGAAGCATGTCAGGTAAAATGTTAACGCCAGTGAACAAAAAAGATGGGAAAACCGCCTAAACTCGGGGAAGACTGGGAACAAGCACAGCAATTTTTTTCTAGGAGCTCTAGGGCTTGACACGGCATTTGGAGATGTCTGCCGAAAGAACAAATGCTTGAATAAATGAACGAATTAATAAGTTAATAAATAAAGGCTGGGATAACTTGGCTGGGCATAGATGTAGAGAACTCCTTGTGTTAACATTGACCTTTTCGTGAAGTTTAATTTTGAGTGATGGCCTGTCTCACTCCCAGAACAGAGTAGATCCCAGCACATTGTCCAATAAAAATACAGTGTGAGCCATATATGTATTATAATTTTAGAACTGTCTAGTGACCACCTTGGAAGCATAAAAAAAATAGATAAAGTCAACTTTAATACTGTATTTCATTTAGCCCAACGTGTTCAGATAGTATTACTTTAACATATAACTAATATTAAAATCATTGAGGTATTTTTACATTCTCTTTTTTCATTTGAAGTCCTGGCAGTCCAACACGTACCTTACTTACTGCACTTCTCAATTCAATCACTAAATTTTCATCGAAATAGTTGATCTGTATTTTGATTTCATAAAATTTACAGTTGAAAAGGTAGATTTATATACCCAAATCGTTCCACACATACTTGAAAGGTTTCCAATAGCTGAATGAGTATGGCTTTTAAATTTAAATCGATTTAAAGGAAATAAAATGAAAACTTCAGTTCCCCAGTTATACTAGCTACCTGTGGCTGGTGTGTGCTGTGCTGGATGGCGAGGGGGTACGTGCTCCCTAAATAGGATGGATGGATGGATGCATGAGTGGAGCTGGGCTGGTTAGCAGACCGCCCTCTCATAAGGGTTTCAGATTCAGTCAAAGGCACGTTTGTTAAAGGAGAACATCAAGTAGCAAAATCATATGTGCAATACATCCCATTTTTGTTTTTTCAAATATTTAATAAGTAAGCATTAGTATAGGCACTGGAAAAATATATACCACATTGTATGCAGTGAATTCAGTAAGTATTCATCGAGAGGCAGGCCTGCCCGAGTTGCTGAGTTAAGGTCCCTCCCTGCCCGCACGTAGCTGCCACTCTGGCTGGGGAGACGGACAGTGGACAGATGGGTAGTGGTTGCGTGGCAGTGGGGGATATAAGGGCATTTATTGTTACAGAAGCTGACGGGGCAGAATGAAGGCAGCCCCAGACGGAGGGCGCTCTGAAGAGGACACGTCTGAGCTGAGACCTGGGAAGCCAGAAGTGGGCGCTGCGTGGGGAGGGGTGGTCGATGCTCCCGCTGGAGGGGCTGGAGGGGCGATTTGTCGGGATCGCGGGAAGAACTCGAGTCGGTGGAGAGACGAGTCGCCTGCAGGTGGCGCTCTCGGCCCACCCTTTTCTGTCCAGGTATCGGGGGTTTCCTTTTTCAGTTGCTAACCTCGTGGGAAACCCAGGAAGCACTTTTCTCTCAGGTGAGTTTCGCAGTCATTTCTCCAGGGTATTGTATCTGAACGGGGCTGAAAGATGGAGTCGAAGGGTCACATATGGCCCAGATCCCCCAAATTTCTTGACAGAGCCCACCTCTGCCTTCACCAAGGCTAATCTTCCAGTGGGGGCGCAGTCAGGAGTCAGAGTCCGTGTTCAGCTCCACGAGACCTTGGGCGAGTTATCCGTCTTCTCTGAGCTGCTTCCTAGCTGTGAACTAGGTCAGGAACCCTGACTTTGAAACAAGATCGTGGGGTCCATGGAGCGGGCAGCGTGTCTGCCTTGGTCCTGGCCGGTCCTGCGGTAACTGAGCCCAGCTGCCAGGCCCTGTAGCAAGTGCTCACTTAGTCTCCAGGACAACCCCCGAGGCAGGGATGCTCGTATCCCCACCGGGGTGGAGGCGGTCCAGCCAGCCTCCTGGCCTCAGAGGCCGTGCTCCACTAAACTGTGTTGGGCCATCTCCCTTTTTTTGAGGTGGATTCTTTCACTGGGGTCCTTTGAGAAGAGGGTGATAAGAATTGGAAAGTGGAGTTTGTGATGCTGTAACCCTGAGCAGGAGGGAAGAACTGGGGGATGAGCTGAGAAAAGGATACTTCTCTGGAGCTATGACAAACCTTCCCCTCCTTGACTCGCGGTATCAGTAATTATCAAGAGTGCCTACTATAAGCCAGGCACTACCTTAAATACTTTGTAAATTTGTCTCATTTAATCTTTTCAGCATTTTTTAACTCAAAGAAAAGTACAGAGTAGTATATAAACACCCGTTCACCTACATCCAGATTTTTAAATGTTCACATTTTGCCATATTTGCCTCAAGAGTTTTCTTTCTGGGACTTCCCTGGCGGTCCAGTGGTTAGGACCACCAATGCAGGGGACTCAAGTTTGATCCCTGGTCCGGGAACTAAAATCCCACATGCCGTCTGGTGCGGTCAAAAAACAAATAATAAAATAAAAAATAAATTGATTTATCTTAAAAAAAAGATTTTTCTTTCTAAGGAACAAAAAAAAGATTTGAAGTCCCCTTTCTGTCTCTCCTAAATTTCATCTTCTCCCCCCTCCCCACCCCAGAAGAAGCCATCACATATCTATCTATAAGTAATACATACATTGTTTGGTATCTTTTAATGCAATTGTTATTGATTTAATTGTGGATTCACATGCAGTTGTAAGAACTAAAACACTTTGCCCAGTTTCTCCTAATGATGCAAAACTAGTATAATATCACAGCCAGGATGTAGCCGTTGGTACAGTTCACCTATTTTATTCAGATTTCCTATTTTACCCATCCTCTTTTCTGTTTGTGTGTTATGTCTTTAAATGTACACCAGTGGTATACTATGCATATCCTTCTGCAACATCCCTTTTCACCCCAAATGATGTTTTTAAGATCTATCCATCTTGGTACATACTGCTCTAGTTCATGCGTTGTATGAATATACTGCAATTTATCATTCATTCCACGTGGATATCAAAGGTGTGTGTGTGTGTGTGTGTGTGTGTGTGTGTGTGTGTGTGTGTGTGTGTGTGTGTGTGTGTGTGTGTGTGTGTGTGTGTGTGTTCTGCAATGAAGAGGCTTGCATTTGTCACCCCCAGCGATAGTTTAGAGGATATGACCAGAAGAGGAATCTCAGAGTCCTAAGGTGTCTGCATTCCAACTCATTAGACATTAACAAGTTGTCCTCCAAAGCATCTACATCAGTTTGCACTCCCTCCAGCAGTGTAGGGGTATTTCTGTTTCTTTTCATCTCCTGTGCATGAAGGAGTATCTATCTCACTGTTGTTTGAACTTGCATTTCCCTGATATAAGTAGATTTCTGATTTAAGCAGAAAAGGAAATTATTAAAAGCAGCTAAAGTCTCCAGGAGGGCTGGGAAACCAGGCTTAAAGCTGAGCAGACAGAAGTGTGCAGATCAGGCCAAGAGCTGGCAGTGACGACGGCATGAAGACAACGCAGGGTCCCAGACGTCGGAGCTGGCACCCCAGCACCACTGACAGCAGCCCCTGGATGCTGGTGGAAGCCCCAGCCTCCACCCCCTTCGCTGTGTGAGGCAGGCGCTGCAGCTGCTGTGGGCTATCACCATCGTGCAGGCCGCTCGGCCTCAGGGCCCCGCTTCACGTCCGCGCGGCTGGGTGCAGCTGGGGCTGAGTGTCTGACAGTTTACCCGCATGTGGTAGGACAGTCTCAAAGGAGAGGATTCCCCAAATATGGGGCGGAAGACGCAGGTGCGGTATGGTCAAAAAATGACAGATGTCTAGCACACCCAGTCGACAGTAAGGTTGGACATCTTTTATACGTTTATTGGCCACTCAGATTTCCTTTTCAGTGAGTCTCCTTTGCCTCTTTGGGGTGGTTTGTCTTTTCCATGTTGAAGTGGATGAGTTCTTTATAAATTCTGAATTATAATCTTTAAGCCTATTACCTATGTTAAAGTATGTATATTATTCTGGGCTGTGCTGTATCTTTTCACCTTGTTTTTGGTGTCTTTTTTTTTTTGTTTTTGGTCCATGCCGTGTGGCTTGCAGGACCTTAGCTCCCTGACCAGAAATTGAGCCCGCGCCCTCGGCAGTGGAAGCGCTGAGCCCTCATCACTGGACCGCCAGGGAATTCCCTCATGGTGTCTTTTATCATGCAGGTTCGTCATGCTGGCACTTAAAATTATCTATATTTTTCTTTGTACTTCTGCTTTTCTGAGTGCCTCCCTGGTTTGAGAATATAGCCAGATGCGTGACTGGGATCAGGTCTTCCCCTGAAAACAACTAAAATGCTGGATAAAATGAAAGCACTATCTGGGGCTTCCCTGGGAGTGCAGTGGTTGAGAATCTGCCTGCCAAAGCAGGGGACACGGGTTCGAGCCCTGGTCTGGGAAGATCCCACATGCCTCGGAGCAGCTAAGCCCGTGCGCCACAACTGCTGAGTCCGCATGCCACAGCTACTGAAGCCGGCGCGCCTGGAGCCCGTGCTCCGCAACAAGAGAAGCCACCGCAGTGAGAAGCCCGTGCACTGCAACAGAGTAGCCCCCGCTCGCCACAACTAGAGAAAGCCCATGCGCAGCAATGAAGACCCAATGCAGCCAAAAATGAATAAAATAGATACAACATTAAAGAAATAAAAACTTAAGAAAGAACACTGAGTAAATCATTGAAGAGCTGACAAGATAGTAAAGATTTGCTGCAAATAAAAGAGTTATCATCACTATAAGTAAGGAATTAAAATCTGAGGGAAAGTAAGAAGAGCGCTAGAGGCATTTGCCAACCTGGTGAACTGGAGCTCAGCTGATGGCCTCATAATACATGGAAGAAGGTAAAGACCAGGGTCTGTACAAAGTTGGGAATATAATAGGAAGCCATTGTCCCTTAAAACCAGGACCCAAAGGCTATGTCCTCAGGGTAAGAGGCAGCAAAGTTACATTTGCCTGTCCCAACCATAGCAGGGGGTTATAAGGAAGGTTAACTCGATACAGAATAGTGCTGGGATGTGGGAGGCTTACCTGAGACACTGTAGCAGTAACCCTGCCTTACAGGGATCTGTAGCCCAGGTTGGGGGGCCCACAGCCTTAAGCTTCAGAAGCAAAGTGATCTCAGACTGGTAGCTTGCCTAGGTACCTAGTAGAAGCAGATGTAAATTCTTACTGCCCTTTTTTTTAAGTAATAAAGGGGTTTACTCTGTTCTAACACCTCGAGGTGACTCCTTAGCTAATTAACTTTCAGTCTTTCATGTTTTCTCACGTGTGTATTTAAGATGATACATTTCCCTTTAAACATTGATTGCCTTGTTTACTTCTAAGATAAGTAGTGCTTTCGTTGTCAATTCCAAATAATCTATTTCATTATGAATTATTTTACATTTCTGCATATATATATTATTTTACGTTTCCACATATACAGGAGATTTTGGGGTAGCAGTTTGTTAATAATTTTTATTGAGGTGTAGTTTACGTAAAGCCTACATACATAGCTTATGTATTAGAGGTCCAAGGATTTTGACAAATGCATACACCAGTGTAACTGACACCCTTATTGAGATAGAACATTTCTATCACCCCACAAAATTCCCCCCTGCCCTTTTCTTTTTTTCTTTTTTTTTGCGGTACGCAGGCCTCTCACTGTTGTGGCCTCTGCCGTTGCGGAGCACAGGCTCCGGATGCGCAGGCTCAGCGGCAATGGCTCACGGGCCCAGCCGCTCCGCGGCATGTGGGATCCTCCCGGACCGGGGCACGAACCCGCGTCCTCTGCATCGGCAGGCGGACTCCCAACCACTGCGCCACCAGGGAAGCCCCACCCCTGCCCTTTTCCATGGTAGGCAACCACCATCCTGATATTTTTCAAATCTTTGGTTTTTCATCACAAGGAAAAATGTTTTTCCCTATTTCTTTAATTTTATATAGGATAATGGCTATTCACTAATCTTACTGTGGTATTCATTTCCTGATGTGTGTAAGTCAGATCATTATCCTGTACACCTTAAACCTATACAGTGCTGTATGTCAATTATATTTCAGTAAACTGGAAGAAAAAATTAAAAAGGCTACTCTTTTCCCCATTGAATTACCTCGGCAGCTTTATTGAAAATCAACTGACCAGGGACTTCCCTGGTGGCGCAGTGGTTAAGACTCCACTCTCCCAATGCAGGAGGCCCGGGTTTGATCCCTGGTCAGGGAACTAGATCCCATATGCTGCAACTAAGAGTTTATATGCCACAACAAAGGAGCCCACGTGCCGCAACTAAGGAGCCTGCCCGCCATGACTAAGACCCAGTGCAACCAAATAAATAATAAATAAATAAATATTAAAAAAAAATCAATTGACCAGGGACTTCCCTGGTGGCACAGTAGTTAAGACTCCACACTCCCAGTGCAGGAGGCCTGGGTTTGATCCCTGGTCAGGGAACTAGATCCCACATGCATGCTTCAACTAAGAGTTCATATGCCACAATAAAGGAGCCCATGAGCCACAATTAAGGAGCCCTTGAGCTGCAACTAAGGAGCCCACCTGCCACAACTAAGGAGCCCGCCTGCCACAACTAAGACCCAGTGCAGCCAAATAAATAAATAATAATTAAAAAAAAATCAATTGACCGTATACGAGTGGGTTAAGTTCTGGGCTCTCTGTGTTGTTGCATTGATCTATTTGCATTTCCTTATGACAATATCACATTACTTTGATTACTGTAGCTTTATAGAAACCTCGAAATCAGTCAGTGAGAGGCCTCTAACTTTGTTCTTTTTAAAAATTGTGTTGATTATCTTACTTTGCTTTTCCATATACATTTTATAATTAGCATATACATTTCTATGAACAAAGCACACTAGGATTATGATTGGAACTCCATTGAGGCTGTACATCAATTTGGGAAGGATTGACATCCTAACAATATGTCAATGTAAGTATTTAGGTCTTCTTTAGTTACCCTCAGCAATGTTTTATAATTTTCATCTTAGAGGTTTTGCCCATATCTTTAAAAATTTATCCCTACATATTTCCATTTTGTATATTAGTGGTATTTTTAAAAAGTTTATTTTCCAGTTGTACATTGCTAGCATATAGAAATATAATAGATATTTATATTTGATGTTGTATCTTGCAACCTTGCTAATTTAGTTACTAGCTCTAGTAACCTTTCTGGATTCTAGAGAATTTACTATGTACATTACCGTATTTTTTTTGTTTGTTTGTTTTTTGCGGTACGCGGGCCTCTCACTGTCGTGGCCTCTCCCGTTGCGGAGCACAGGCTCCGGACGCGCAGGCTCAGCGGCCATGGCTCACGGGCCCAGCCGCTCCGCAGCATGTGGGATCTTCCTGGACCGGGGCACGAACCCGTGTCCCCTGCATCGGCAGGTGGACTCTCAACCACTGCGCCACCAGGGAAGCCCACATTACCATATTTTTAATGAGCAGATTCTTTCCTATCTGTATGCGTTTTTTCTTGTTTCTTGCTTCACTGTGCACTGGCTAGACCTCCAGCACGGGGTTGAATGTGAACAGTGGGAGTGTGCGTGGTGGTGTTCTTCCCAAGCATTTAATATTTCAATCCAAACATTGAAAACATTCAGTATTTTATCATCCTGCCCCAGATGGCTAGCTCTTGGTTTTCTGAAGATACCTTTATGAGGTTGAGGAAGTTCCCTTCAACTGCTAGTTTGCCAAGAGTTTTATAATGAATGGATGCTGACGTTTTTCCAGTGCTTTTTGTGAATATTATTGAAATGGTCATATGGATTTTCTCCTTTGCTCTGTGAGTATGGTGTTACCGGTTGAACTGTGTTCCCAAAAAAGACATGTGGAAGTCCTGACTCTCAGGACCTAGGAATGTGACCTTATTTGGAAATAGGGTCTTTGCAGAAGTAATCAAGTTAAGATGAGGTCATGAGGGTGGGCCCTACTCCAACATGACTGATGTCACTATAAGAAAAAGAACATGCCTTGTGAAGACAGCCACGTGATGTGTCTACAAGCTGAGGAACACCAAGGACTGTCGGCAAACACCAGAAGCTGGAAAGTGCAAGGAAGTCTGCTCCTCTAACAAGTTTCAGAGGGACCCTGGCCACCAACAACGTGATTTCAGACTTCAAGCCTCCCGAACTGTGAGGCAAAATATTTCTGTTGTTGAAAGCCACACGGATTGTGGTGCTCTGTTAGGGCAGCCCCAGGAAACAAATACATGTGGTGAATGACCTGGACTGATTTAAAACGTTAAACCAAACTTGCATTTCACTTGGTCACAATACTTTTTATGTTTTACTGGATTGGATTTGCTTGTATTTTGCTAAGGTTTTCTGTGTCTGTGTTCATGAAGAATATTATCTGTAGTTTTCTTGGGATGTACTTGTCTGATTTTGGTATTAAGGTATTTTTCTTTTAATGTCTTTGTCTTATTATTTTTTGCGTTACGCAGGCCTCTCACTGTTGTGGCCTCTCCCGTTGTGGAGCACAGTCTCCGGACGCGCAGGCTCAGCAGCCATGGCTCACGGGCCCAGCCGTTCCGCGGCATGTGGGATCCTTCCGGACCGGGGCACGAACCCGTGTCCCCTGCATCGGCGGGCGGACTCTCAACCACTGCGCCACCAGGGAAGCCCGTCTTTGTCTTATTTTGATATCAGACTTTTACAGAAAGAGTTTGGAGAAATAGTTTATTTTTTTTAAGACTTTTTAAAGGGAAGTTTAAGGTTCACAACAAAGTTGAGAGGGAGCTTCAGAGAATTCCCCATATACCCCCTCCCCCTGCATATGCATTGCTTCCCCCATTTTATCATCACTCACCAGAGTGGTGCCTGTATTACCAGGAATGAACCTACATCGACACATCATAATCACTCAAAGTCAGTGGTTTGCCTTAGGGTTCACTCTTGTTTTTCTCTATTCAATGAGTTTAGGTGAACTGGGGAAATGGTTTTGTTTTCAAATTTTCCGTTTGTTTGTTGCTACTGTCTAGAAATACAATTGATATATGTGTATTGGTGTTGCATCCTGCAACTGTGGTAAATTCACTTATTCTAGTTCTAGCTGGGTGTTCTTAGCATTTTTCATGTATTTGCATATGCACCTTCCTTTCCAATCTTTATGCCTTTTTTTCCCTGCCTGCTTCACAGGCTGGGACTTGCAGTCAACGTTGAGTAGAAGGGAGAGTGGACATCTTGTTTTATTGCTAATCCTAGGGGGAGAATGTTCAGTCTTTCACTGTAGGTATGAAGTCAGCATTAGACTTTCAGAGATGCTGTTTTTCAGGCTGAAGAAGTTTTCCTTATCATCCTAGTTTGCAGAGTTATAATCATGAATGGGTATTAAATTTTGTCAAAGTTTTCCTGCATTATTTATCTTTTTCTGCAATTTATATTTTCTGCATATAAGATGATCATATGGTTCTTTTGAAATGGTGAGTTACACTGATTTTTCAAATAATTAAACCAACGTTACATTCCTGGCATATGCTCTGCTTGCATTCGATTGCTATTATTTTTTCCTTTAGAAGTTCAATAGAATTCACTAGAGAAGCCATCTGGACCAGGAGTTTTCTTTGTGAGGAAGGTTTTTTTTTTTTTTTAATTGTGGTAAAATACACATAACAGTAACCTTTTTTTTTTTTTTTTTAAGATTTAATTTTAGGGGCTTCCCTGGTGGCACAGTGATTGAGAGTCTGCCTGCCGATGCAGGGGACACGGGTTCGTGCCCCGGTCCGGGAAGATTCCACGTGCCGCGGAGCGGCTGGGCCCGTGAGCCATGGCTGCTGAGCCTGTGCGTCCAGAGCCTGTGCTCCGCAATGGGAGAGGCCACAACTGTGAGAGGCCCGCGTACCTCAAAAGGAAAAGATTTAATTTTAATTATTTTTGGCTGTGTTGGGTCTTCATTGCTCTGCACGGGCTTTCTCCAGTTGCGGCGAGCAGGGGCTACTCTTTGTTGGGGTGCACAGGCTTCTCATTGCGGGGGCCTTTCTTGTTGTGGAGCATGGGCTCTAGGCCCGCAGGCTTCAGTAGTTGTGGCACAGGGGCTCAGTAGTTGTGGCTCGCGGACTCTAGAGTACAGGCTCAGTAGTTGTGGTGCATGGGCTTAGTTGCTCCACGGCATGTGGGATCTTCCCGGACCAGGGCTTGAACCCGTGTCCCCTGCATTGGCAGGCGGATTCTTATCCACTGCGCCACATGGAAAGTCCCAGTAACCATTTTTTAGGTGTACAGTTCAATGGCATTAAGTGCCACGAATTTAATGGCTTGTAACAACAAAAATGTACTGCCTGCAGGTCTGAAGGTAACAAGTCTGAAATGAGACCTAACAGGGTTAAAATCTAGGTGTTGGTGGGACGGGCTCCTTTTGGAGGCTCCGGTGGAGGATCCATTCCTTGCCTCTTCCAGCTTGTAGAGGCTACTGGCATTCCGTGGCTGATGGATGCATTCCTTGACTTTCTGCTTTCAACAGCACATGGCCTTGTCCCTAACTTTGACCGTCTTTGACAATTCCTTTTGTGCAGCACCCTCGTAATTACATTGAACCCGCCCAGATCATTCAGGGCACTCTTCCCATCTCAAGATCCTTAACTGTACACATCTGCAAAGTCCCCTTTTCCATGTAAGGTAACATATCCACAGGTTCTGAGATTAGAACCTCTTTGAGGGGGCATTATTCTTTGAGGGTTTATTATCCCATCTATCACAGTCCATCCTCTGCCCCCCAAAGATTCACGTCCATCCAATATGCAGACTACATTCATCCCATCCCAACATCCTCCAAAATCTCAACCCTTTATAGCATCAACTCAAAGTCCAGAATCTCATCTAAATCTCATTAGCTCACAAGTCACAGATCTCATCATCCGAATACTGTAAATCAGGCATGGGTTTGACTCTATGTATGATTCACCCCGAGGCAAAATTCCTCTTCATCGGTACACTTAGAAAATAAATGATCTCATCCCAAAATACAATAGTGAGATAGGTATGGGGTAACAGTTATAGACATTCCCATTCAAAAAGGGAGAAAATGGAAGGAAAAAGAAATTGCAGTCTCAAGCAATTTTGAAATCCAGTGAGGCAAACTCAATTAGGTTTCTTTTATTCTTTTTTAATATTTTTTTTTTTGACCGAACAACTTGTGAGGCGTTAGTTCCCAGACCAGGGATGGAACCCGGCCCTCGGCAGTGAAAGCACAGTCCTGACCACTGGACCGCCAGGGAATTCCCTCAGTTAGGTTTCAAGGAATTATCCTCTGTGGCTTAATGTTCTGTCCTCTGGGCCCGCAGCTCCACCCTGAATCTTCTTCCTTTTTCATCCAGGGTTGCACATGCTTGCAGCTGAGTAGTAGTATGAGGTTGTTTCCTGCCTATAGAATTTTGAGGGTCAGACAGCCTTCTTTCATTTCATCTTTCTCTGTCCCTGTCAGTCCAAGCTGGCAGTGTTTCTGCCGATATAACATGCTCAAAAACCTATGGATCTCCCATGTACGTCATTCACAGGTCTCATCCACAGGTCTTCCCTGAATAATTCCATCTCTGTTTTTTGCTTCTCCAGAGGTGGCACACGCCTAATCTCTTCAAAGAGCCCTCTGTGTCACCAAATGTTGTGACCTTTTGTTCCTCTCTAGGCACCAGAAAAATGTTGTTCAGCCACACCTTTGGCTTTCTCCCCAAAGCAGCTTTCCTGACAGTGAGTGTCCTAATTTCACCATCTTTTGCAATCTAAATAGGTTCTTTTTCGTATAACTGTAGGATACAATCTAGCTAAGCTTTCTGTCACTATATAGCAAGATCCCTTTTTCATACAGTTTCCAACAACATGTTCCTCATTTCCTTCTGAGCCCTCCGTGGAGGTGACTTTTTTTTCTTTTTTTTTCTTTTGCGGTACGCGGGCCTCTCACTGCTGTGGCCTCTCCCGTTGTGGAGCACAGGCTCCCGACGCGCAGGCTCAGCGGCCGTGATTCACGGGCCCTGCCGCTCCGCGGCATGTGGGATCCTCCTGGACCGGGGCACGAACCCATGTCCCCTGCATCGGCAGGCGGACTCTCAACCACTGTGCCACCAGGGAAGCCCCAGAGGTGACTTTAATGTCTATATTGCTACCAACAGTCTGTTTATGACAATTTAGGTACCACCATCTAAAGTGATGTAGGTTTTCCATACCACAGTTAATATCCATACGCCTAGTAACAGTCTATTCAAGGAATCAAGGCATCTTCTATGACACTTCTCAAAATTCTTCCAGTCTTTACCTAATTCCAAGGCCAATTCCACATTTTTGGATATTTGTTATGGCAATACCCCACTTCCCACCACCCGTATCAGTATTTTGTATTTTTCATTGCAGTGTTGCAATCTATCATTTGACTATAGCAATATGTTCCTCCAGTCTGTTGTTAATAGACGTTTGGGTTATTTCCAGTTTTCAGCTATTTGAATGTGGCTTCTAGGAATGAGCCTTTTTTGGTGGACATATGCTTTTATTTCTCTTGGGTAAATGTCTAGGAGTGGGTTTTCCTCAAGGGTTATTCCTTTTCCCACCCTTGGTCCACTGTGGACAGCCAGATTCCAAGCCGCTTCTGAAGGCTGGTAGGTTATCCCTTCATTAATGCTGATTTTATCTAGGACGTTCAGGTCCATTCCCAGCCTTGCTGGGACCTAAGCCTTCCTCTCCTATTGCTTTAACCCGAGTTCCTAAGCCCTTTATTATTTCTGAAAGCCCTGTCGGTTTTTTGCTTCTGCTTTTGTTCATCGCTGTCACTTCAAGTTCCCCCTGTATCTCGCACCTTTTCACTGTAGCTACGTATTAAAAACAGTTTTGGGGGTAAAATGTTACCTAGCATTTCTATATGTTTGGGGAAGAGGGTGAATATACTTTTGCATCAGTTCAGATCATCATAAGAAGTGTCTGATTTAGAACTTTACCTTTGAGGGACAGCTCTTTGGAGCAAGTAATATTGATATATCCATTTTACAGGTGAGCAAACTGAAGGAAGTCAAGTAGCTTGTCCAAAGTCTAATTCGGACAGCCAACATGTTTGAGATATTTAAAGCTTCCTGGGGCTCATGAAGGATGGGAGCAAATCCCTTTACTCCAGGGAGGAATTTTAGAATGGATATTTGAGAGGTACTGCCTGAGAAGGTAACTCATAGTGTCACAGGAGGATTTGATTTCATGATCTTCACAGTATTAAATGAGATGATACTGGTTCAGCACTTAGCACACTGCCTGTAACATAGTAAGTGGTAAAAAAATGTTTGGGGGACCTCCCTGGTGGTCCAGTGGTTGGGACTCCATGCTTCCACTGTGGGGGGCACGGGTTCGATCCCTGGTCAGGGAACTAAGATCCCGCATGCCGTGTGGCACGGCCAAAAACCAAAATAAAGTTTGGGACTATTGATATTATTAATTAATTAATTAATTTATTGGCCATGGCGTCTGGGATCTCAGTTCTCCCAGCAGGGATTGAACCTGTGCCCCCTGTAATGGAAGTGCGGAGTCTTAACCACTGGACCACCAGGGAAGTCCCTTGATATTATCAATGAAATTATTATATTTTTTTCTGCTTTTAGAGTCCTTCCCCTTCCCCACAGTATGATTTACAGAGCCATAAGCAGCTTTCCTACCAAGCCTCCTAAAACAAGAGGTTATGGGTGGGGACTTCCCTGGTGGCGCAGTGGTTAAGAATCCGCCTGCCAATGCAGGGGACGCAGGTTCGAGCCCTGGTCCAGGAAGATCCCACATGCCGTGGAGCAGCTAAGCCCGTGTGCCACAACTACTGAGCCTGTGCTCTAGAGCCCGCGAGCCATAACTACTGAAGCCTGCACGCCACAACTACTGAAGCCCGCACGCCTAGACCCCGTGCTCCGCAACAAGAGAAGCCACCGCGATGAGAAGCCTGCACACCACAACGAAGAGTGGCCCCCGCTCACCGCAACTAGAGAAAGCCTGCGCGCAGCGACAAAGACCCAGCGCAGCCATAAATAAATAAATAAATGAGAGGTTATGGGTGGACCAGAATTTCCTGATTAAGACTTTGAAGATAAATTGCTAGCTTTATAGCACAGGGGAAATGCCACCGGGGCTATGGGGATGGTCTCTGGTACCAGGCAGCGTGGATCTGAATCCCAGACCTTCTGTCACCTCGCTCTGGGGTCTTAGTGTGTTGAAGTTCTCTGGCTGGACTGGAGATAATCATACTACTATTTCCTAGATTTATCGTGAGGGGTTGATGCGTTTCTAAAGCAAAAGCATGTATAAGAGTGCTCAGTACATAGCAGGCACATTCAGTAAAGGTCAGTGTGCTTAGTATTCAGTGCTGTTCATCAGACATTCCTGGCTTTCTGTCTTCCGGGGACTTGGTAGTGTCCCACTTGTGGCTCACTAGAGCCATGACACAAGTTCTGGCCAATGAACTTTGAGTAGAAGCGTTGTGTGTCACTTCTGGGCCAGAGCAGTTAAATGCTCCAGAGTACTTTCCCTTCATCAGGATGGCAGAAATTCCAGATGGTGGCTGCCCCCTTATCCCGGGTTTCGGGCTGACGAGGATGAACATAAACCTTCGCTGTTTCAGGCCTCTGAGATTTGAGATTGTTACTGCAGCATGATTGAGCCTCTCCTGACTAACATGTGAACTACTGTTAATATTTCTAGGATGTACTCCTCAAAGCATTTAGTAACTCTTTTGAAGCGTCCTTAGTAGGACTTGGAAATGCTTGCATTTTTGTAGGATAACAGATGGTAGCCCCTTTCGGCATGACTCCCTGTGTAGTGCGCCCCAACTTCAGTGCTCTGCATTCCGAGTTCTGTCAGTTTGCTTACAGAGTCCTCATTTTCCTGAATGGAAAGCAATAAAAGTGACTGCAAAAACATTAACAGTCTTAATGTAATTGGATTCTTGCCACTAATCAAAGGGTTTTAAAAATCAGAAATTCCTGGCTCCCCTGGTGGCGCAGTGGTTAAGAATCTGCCTGCCAATGCAGGGAAGACGGGTTCCAGCCCTGGTCCAGGAGGATCCCACATGCCACGGAGCAACTAAGCCCATGCGCCACAACTACTGAGCCTGCGCTCTAGAGCCCGCGAGCCACAACTACCGAAGCCCACGTGCCTAGAGCCCGTGCTCTGCAACAAGAGAAGCCACAGCAATGAGAAGCCTGCGCACCGCAACGAAGAGTAGCCCCCGCTCGCCACAACTAGAGAAAGCCCACGCACAGCAACGAAGACCCAACGCAGCCATAAATAAATAAATGAATAAATAAATTTATTTTAAAAATCAGAAATTCCGTTTTCTATTTACCATTTCCTGAACGAAACAGAAATAGTATAAGGATTAGGCTTCTCTGGCGAGGATCTAAAGAAGTTACAGGCAGGCATATTTCAGTGCATGCTTCCCAAGCGCTCTCTTACCGTTAGAGATATCTGGCAGTGTAGCCCACAGCTCGTAAGGACTGAACTCCCTCTTCTGGAGGCATTCACAACCTGTCGCGTCGGAACCAGTGGTTCATTTTTCCTTCCACAGCACCCATGTTTCCAGCCCCAACACCCACTGCACTCTGTGTGGTGTGAGAATCCTGCTGTGTTCTGCTTCTCCATTCAATGCCAGCAGGAACTTTGGAGGGTGGGGATGTCTCCTGGTTATCCCTGTGTGGCGTCCCTTACTCTCCTCTCTCATGCCGTAAAAAATTCCATACCTAGCAAATGCTCGGGAAATGTTTGTGAGAATAAAACAAACGTTCAACTTAGAGCAGTGGTCTTCCACCTGGGCTGCACCTTAGCACCATCCAGGGAACTTTAAAAAAAAAAAAAATCCCGTGTCCGGGCCATACCCGAGACAAATTAAATCAGAACTCCTGGGGGTGGGCTTCAGGCAGAGTATATTTGAATGCTCCCCAGGTGATGAGTGCCGCCGAGATGCAGGACCACTGAACTGGAGGCTGTGTGACCATATGTCAGGGGTGTTAAAGTAAAATAATAAATGTCATGTGCTGTTATTCTTGAGTAATGTCTGACTTTACACTTGTTTAATGCTTCACAGTTTTCAAGGTGCAGTGAATGTTTAAACATTTAATAAAGATCTTCTAGTCTAGCAGGGGACAGAGATATGTATCAGATAATGCCAGGAAGTTAGACGGAGGCGGGGGGTGGGAGGGTGGGGGAATGTGTGTGCCCCAGTCTTGGGAGGGGAGAAAGTGCCCAGCACAGCATTCGATGCAAAACCAGCCTAAAGGAAGCCCATGGTGGCAGGAGGAAACGGCATCCCACTGTGGCCTGGGAAAGCTGCTGTGTGCCCACCTGTGGCAGAGGTACACCGCTTCTTCAGTTGTGCTGGGGCAGAGGATCGTTGTTGGTGCCAGCCCACAAAGAGGTCCGGTAGCTATAGCAAGGAGAACTAACTACCTGGGGAGACTGGGGCCCTTCCTAGGACCCTGACAGGGACCCTGGGCTCTTGATCGCTGTTACCAGCTCCCTGGGTGTTTATAGGTGTCCCAGTTTTAGGAGGTGCAAGGTCCTTACTTTTGAAACCAGGCCCTCCCTAATGGAGCCCTACCAATCGCTCCAGCTTCCTCTTCTGCTCCCACTTTTAGCCTCGGGAAGACCACAGCGTTTGCAGCTGTGTGATGCCTCGGGGCCTTCGTGCCTGCGGGGACCCACTTCCTCCTTCTCCTGCTGAATTCCTCATTCCTCCAGCCTCAGCTCAGGCTCTACTCATCCTGGGATCCCTTCACCCCGGCAGGGCCGGAGGAACCCTCTTGTACGGCGCTCCCACAGCCTTGTTTTGGAAGTCAGGACACTGGATCCATTCGGGTCGCCCGTCGTCCTCCAGACGGGGAAGGTACCAAATGCATCTTTGTATCCTCAGCACCCAGCACAGGGCCCGCCTGGCCTCCAGGCGACAGTCAGGAGACCTGAGCGAGTGAGCCAGTGAGTGAGTGAGTAAGAGGGTGGTAAGTGAACGAACGACTGAATGACGAGGTGGGTAAATGAGCGAATGAGCTAGTGGGTGAATGAATGAGCGGGTGAACGAGTGGGCGGACGAGAGGGTGCGCGTGTGAATAAATGAATGAATGACTGAGTGCGTTGCCTGAGTGAGGGCAGGTGGGGACTGAACGAGTGGGCGAGGGTGCCGGCGGCGAACAGGCGGGCTAGAGCGGCCGACGCGGGAAGGCTGAGCGCGCGCCCGGACCGCGCCACCTGCCCTACCCGGCGCAGCGTGGCCTGGGCGGGACGGGGCGGGGCGGGGCGAGGCGAGGGGAGGCGAGGCGAGGCGAGGCGAGGATGGGAGTGGGCGTGGCGAGGTCGGGCGTGGGCGTGGCAGGCCCTGGAGGGCGGGGATAAGCTGGGAGTGGGCGTGGTAGGCCCGGCTGTGGGCGGGGCGAGGCCAGGCAGAGCCCTGGCGGGCGCGGAGGAAGTCACGTGGCGCGCACTCACATGACTGGCGGCGCGATGGACCCGATACCCGCGGCCCCAGCAGCTGCAGCGGCTGAGCCGGAGGCAGACGAGGAGGCGGACCCGCCGGCGGCAGGTATGGCAGGCACCCACCAGGCCCCGCGCTGCTCCGGCCAGCGTCCCCCGAGACCCTGAGGCCTTCGGTACTCTTCCTGTCGGCGGGCGGCCCGCGCCCCGCCGGGTCCCCCCTCCCACTCCCGCGTCCACGCCCAGGAGGGCGCGTGGCCGCGCGGCCCAGAGCCGGAGCACCTGTCCGGGTTTGCGCCTCGCCGCGCACTTCTGCCCGCGTCTCCCCGGGACTGTCCGGGTCCCTGGGGGCCGCAGGGCCCGCCCGCCCCGCGCTTCCTGCTTGCCGGCCTGCCCGCCGCGTGGGGCGCAGTCCCAGGACCTGCCGGGTCTTGGCAAGACTCTGGCCGCTCAAGACTTTAGTGTTCTCGAACGCCAGCCCTTCGTGTTGCTCCCTGAGTGCTTTTCTTAGCGGATGAGCGTGAGGCGTGCGTTTTCTAGGATGTCCCTGTTTAAAATGGTACCCCCTCTAGTCCTCTAACTGGAGGATAGATGAAGGTGGGTGTTGGTGTGAGTTACTGCTGCTTCTTGGGGGGTGGCGGGGGCCCAAGGTTGGAAGCTGCGGCTGGGCCGTCTGGCGAGGTGTCCCTGAGGAGGCCATGCTTAGAGTTCTGGAGGGCTGCTAGACACTGGATTCATTAGGGAGAAAAAGAGGCAGAAGTGGAGTGAAGCTGCTGGGGGCACGGGTGGCGTTGCGCCGGATTGACCCCGTTGGCATGAAGTCCCTTGGTGAGTCTGCGTCTCGGGAGCGGTCCCCACCCCGCCACCCCCATTGGTCTTTAGTTACTTTTCCTTTCTCACGTAGCTGTGTAAGGAGAAGCATGGGATGGTTCTTGCTCGTGATTAGAACACTGCGTTCATGAGGTCACACGTTCGAGCCCAGGTGGGCCAGTCAGGTGGGCCAGTTGGCCCTCCTGTACCAGGGCCGCACGCTGGGCTCCCAGCGTTTGGGTGGGAATGGTTCTTTCCCCGAGGATTGTAAAGCAGCTCGGAGTTCCTGGATGTGATGGTTACTCAGGGGTCTCTTTGCAGGTACAGGGGCAGCCCTGACTTTCCTGCAGGGCTCACCCCCTGGCTGCTGTTGTGGTATCATCTACCACAGCTCTCCGAGACTGGCAGCGGGCCTTCCTTGGGGCCCTGGTGATTTTATTAGCCATCCTGGATGGCAGGTGAAATGGTAGAGGAAAAAAACCCCCCAAAACCCCACAACCCAGAGGCAAGTGACTTGTCCACCGTGGGGAGTGTTAAGGGGGCATGTCGTGGTGTGGGTGGTGTTTGGAGGGGCTGGAGCCAGAAAATACAAGTCTTTGAGAATGAATTTTGTCCACAGATGATATATGTATCTCTCATGCTTTAGCAAAGGTTTATTTTTGACTGTTGAAGAAGCAGTGGCTTATGGGTATACAGCGAATTTCCTCTTCTCTGGTGTTCTGTCCACACAGCCAGAGCCCACCGTTAGTGTTAATTGTGGGGATCGCGGGGGTCTAGGTCTTTGTAGTAGCTTTGGGATTGTCAGAAAAAATTGTGTTCACTGTGGTTTTCAGCCTCAAGCGTCTTTTATATCATATTCTAATCCCTGGAAGCTTAAGCTATAAATGATAACTCCCTCCTGACAAATTGAACTTTCAATTGTGCAGTACGTGGACAAACACCCAGAACATTATAGATTAAAGTCTCACCCCATTTGTGATCACCTCCTCTTACCAGTTTGGGATGCATCCTTTCATCGCTCTTTTCAGTGTCTTATACATACGTGTACTCAGACAACGTACACCTCCTTGTGTGCTGTGCCCGTGTTTCCCTAGTGTAGTGTATTAGTTTTCTACTGCTGCTGTAACAAATTACCACAAACAGAGTGGCTTAAACAGCAAAAATTTATCAACTTGCAGTTCTGGAGGTCAGTAGCCCCAAACAGGGTTCCCTGGGCTAAAATCCAACTGTGGACAGGGCTGTGTTCCCTCTGGAGGCCCTCGGGGAGAAGGCGTTTCTAGACCTTTTCCAGCTCCCAGATGCCTTCCGCATTCCTTGCCGGAGGATCCCCTTGCTCCAGCTACCGCGGGCCACACCTTTCTTGTCCTGTCACCTCTGATTCTCTTTCTTTTGTTCACTTCCTCCACTTTGAAGGACCCCAGCATTACATTGGGCCTACCTGCTAATCCACATCCTTTGCCCTCCTTTCACAGTCAGCTCATTAGCAGCCTAAACTTCGTCTACACCTTTAATTCCCCTTTACTGTGGAATCTAACAGCTTCACACGTTCCAGGGCGTAGGATGCGAGTACCTTTGGGGGCCATTATTCTGCCTTAGATACCCGTGAGGAGTGGAATTGCTGGGTCATAGGGTTGCATATTTTTTGTTTTAACAAATCCTTACAAATTATCCTTTCTGGTGGCTATTACCAATTTATACTGGTAACAGCAGTGCATCTTTTCCCCATAACCTCATCACCATTTCATACCATTTTTTTAAAAAACTCCCTTCAGCATTAGAGAAATTAAGAACGTGTTTTATTTTTCTTTTAATTTCTATTTCTTCGATTATCAGTGAGGTTTAGTTTCTTATAATACTCTGCCCTTGTATGGCCTTCTGAACGGATTGTTCTTATTTTTTGCCCATTTTCTTAAGGGATTGTCTTTTTTTCTTTGATTTTTAGCAGTTCTTTTTGTATTTTGGACATAAACCTGTGGCGGGTTTTATATTAAAATCATTAACTATCAAAATATCTGACTGGACACTCTGTTTTCTGACTGCAGCATGAGAGTTTATTTCAGGTTACAGAGCTCAATGATTGTGCCTTAGAGTGACAGAGAATGAGGATGATGTGTGCTTGACTGTCTAATCTGATTTTTGCGATTGCATCATACACGGATAAAAAAATATAGACAGATTACCACTGTGTATCCCAGCCCTGCTTTCCTACAACCCTGCGGACCTAAAGTTGGTTTTTATTTATTGATTTATTTATTTATTGGCCACTCTGTGCGGTTTGGGGGATCTTTGTTCCCTGACCAGGGATTGAACCCGAGCCCTTGGCAGTGCAAGTGCCTCATCCTAACCACTGGACCGCCAGGGAAGTCCCCTAAACTTGGTTGTTAGAACAAGGGAGAATCATCTTCACTTCCATTGGAGCGCCTCATTGGACGGTACTCCATACATCCCATTCGGTTAGGAAGCTCTGAGCCGTTTGTCTTCCCAAACCTCTGGCTGCCTCCTGGTTTTCTATGGGGTCAGGCCTGAACTCTGCTCATCCTCTGAGCGCCTCCATGACCGGCTGCACCCTCTCTGCACGCCCGCGTGGTTTCCACGCCCCTGTGCTCCCGCCACCACCCTCGCTGCTGCTGCTCTGCCTGTACACATCTGTTAGGCAAGTCATGAGCTGTCACTTGAGATGTGTGCATTTGACGGATTAAATTATACCCTTAAAGTACCATCTGCATTGGGGCAAAACACTTTCCCGTGGCAAAACACCATTTCCCGGGGGAAATGTGGAAATCCCCCACATTTCCGTTGTCAACTCCTGACCGGCAGAAACCATTATTTTTCTTTACATCCTAGTGTCTAGAATAGTGTCTGCTTTGTGGAAAGGGCTCTGATGTTGGAAAAGAATTACAGTTTTTTTTCCCCCCCGTGACATGCGGGATCTTAGTCCCCCGACCAGGGATCGAACCTGGGCCTCCTGCTGTGGAAGCTCGGAGTCCTAACCACTGGACCACCAGGGAAGCCCTAGAATTACATTTTTATTGTCAGTGTTTTTTAGGATAGGGTCACATTTTAGTTTGGTAACAATGGTAGCTATGCAGATATTATTTAAATCGGTGTTAATGGTCTTTGAGCTCCATCTCTTTCTCCCTTTCACACACACACACACACACAATTTGCAAGGTAAAAGGTGTACATTTGAAGAAAGAGGAACTGAATCACTATTACACAGAACACGTTTTGCCAGAATTTGTGGTTAGCAAGAAAGTGATGTGTTCCGGGTTGGGGAATTGTTTTGGTTTATTTTTTCCTTCCTAAGAAAAATGCACCAGAAAAAGAGATGTCTGGCCTGCGGTGTGCTGGGGTGACGGGGAGGGGCCGGAGTGGTGAGTTGCTGGAGAGATGTGAGCCGCCTTCTGTGGCCCGCAGTGCATGTTAAGAGGAGCTGCCCTCGTGGTTAGAACCTGGGGCAAGTGAGCAGACAGGCAGCCCGGACCCTCGGGAGTTCGAAGAGCTCGACCCTTGACCACGCACGTTACCCTCTGAAGGACTGTAGTGCTTTCATCCTTTGAACGTTTTTGCTGTAGAATCATTAAGAAGTCATAGCCAGACTTGGGGTAGGCGTTCTTGGTGAAGGTACCAGTATTAAAACCTCACGTGGGACAGGCGGGCGCAGGAGGGCCCCAGACATGACCTGTGAGTTGAGCTCTAGGGGAAGCTGAGGCCACACTTGGCTCTATTTCCTGCTGGCCAGGTTGTAGGAGGACACACGTGTCCTTGGGGTGTGTGGATAGGCATGTTGGCGGGGGCGGTGGGGGGTCCTTCAGCACTCTTAACGCAATTTGGAGTATGTGTGCTAAGCAAAAGGAAAGGGAAATTGCACGATTGATGAATTCCAGGGAAGCGTGGTAGGGACTGGAGACACATCTCTGAGAAGTACATTGACGTGATTTTCCGACAGTCTTCAACCTGATTGGTGCCAGTGAAGTTCTCTCCGACAAGTCTTATGAGTGGACCGTAAGCAGAGCAGTAAAGTTTCATGTGGTATGTGATTTGGCACTTCGAGGAGATGTTGCTGTACAAGAAGCGCAGATGACAAACGTCTTGTAAAAGGGAGCTCGCAGCTGCTGCGTTTAGCATGTTTCCTTTTTTCCTCTGCACACGCTTTTGGTACAGTTAACCTCAGGGTGTATTTACGTTTGGTTTGTTAGTCCGTTCGTTTCACTTAGCGTTAGTCTACGCCACTAAGAAGTTTCCACAATTCTCTATTTGATGTCTGTGTAGTAATGAATCCAGGAATGTACGTTTGTGCTTTTAAAGTGCTAACGTTGTAAAACTTGATCCTTTACGTTGGATCAATATTAAAAAATGTCCTGATGCTTGCATTTGGTAAACAAAGTTTCTCTCCTGCTAAACTAGTTCCCCAGCCTAGAGGTGACCGCTGCTGTCAGCTGTGCGTGTTGAATCACAGTTTTAAGCTCAGTTGTTAGGCTTTGAGAGCTAGGGAGACGTCCTTAGGTGATCTCTGCCATGTCCTGTTAAGTGACCTTTTGCGATTACAAGTACCGAGTCCCAGCACCCTCCACTGAGGATGTTGAAAGAAGCCAGAGGAAATACATACCACGAGACTCCTCTTATATTAAGTTCAAAGCCATGCGGAATTAGACTCTGCTGTGTGGGTTAGAATTAGACCCTGCTTACGCAGGTGATGAAAGTATAAATGAAGAGCAGGTGAAATGGCGTGAAAATGGGGCTGTGGTCACCTCCGATAGGAGAAAGGAGGGTCTGCGAGGTACAGGTCATGGGGGCTTCCAAGATCCCAGCCATCTTTTAATTTTTGACCTAGATAGTGGTTCCACATGTGTTTGATACATAGTTTTGTTAAACTGTCCATAGACATTTTATACGTGTGTGTGTGTGTGTGTGTGTGTGTGTGTGTGTGTGTGTGTGTGTGTGTGTCTGTTTCACAGTAGAACGTGTTGGGGGGAAACCCAGTGTGTCCCAGATCCTGAGACATTAAGTGGACTTGCTAACAACACAGTTTTACAAGCAAAGGTGGGTGCTGGGGACCTCGTTTTAAAACAGTTTTGTGGGAGTGTTGGTCTCCCTTAGTTTTCACTCTCGAGTTAGTATTGGAGGTGTATTTATAATGAAATGCATGTTTTGTCGAATTGACATCCACTCCTAATCTCCCTGGCTCTGCTGTGTCCGATGCCCGCTGGCGAGTCCAGGTGTTCCAGTGACCCCTGGGACCAGCAGGAAGGAGGACCGAGACCCCAGGGCCGCTGGCATCTGTGTGGCAGTGGGAGGGATGTCTGGGAAAGTCACCTGCTGTTGAAAGTGTGCAACTCTGGCAGAGGCCATCTGCTGAGACAGAGAGTCAGGTGATACTCCTGACTTAGCACAGTTAATTATCTTCAGAACAGTAATTTCACCTCCCAGCCCCGGAGAAGTTCCAGTCCAGGCCGGGGGTGCAGGGATTTTCCAAGAACTGGCCACTCACTGCTGGGGTTTCACACGAAAGGGAGATTTGAAATTGCGTTATCAGCTCTTCAGGACCCAGGACGGTCTGTACGTGGGCGGGTCTTTGTCTCGTGATGGCTTCTGCACACTGAGTGTCCTTAGGACGGACGGTGACGTAGGGAGTCTGGTGGGAGTTTCTGCAAGAGGCTATAGTTTGCCTCTGCCCCGTGGAAGGGGCCTGTTTCCCGAGAGGGTCTCTGCTGGGCGCACAGAGTACCCCATCCTCTGCCCCCTTGCTGGGAGGGAGTTGTTTTGGGCCTTTGCAGAGCGGTAGTTGGGCGGCAGCTGTGATGACTAAGCCTTTCAGAGCACCTGCTGTGCGCCAGAGGCCCTTCCTCGCCCGACGTTAAAGCAACTGAATCCTCTCAGTAACGCTAGGAGGCGAGGCGTCGCCCCACCCCTACTTTACAGATGGGGAAACCGAGGCACGCAGAGGCCGCAAGTTGCCCGGCACCTACAGCTAGTGGATGGCGGGGCTGGAGCGCCGTCCGGCGCGGCTCCGGCCCCCGGTGGGAGGGCTGCCCCGCGGACCCCTTTCAGGACCCCGCCTGGAGGCTTCGCTCCTGACTGCTGTAGCCAGTGCCTCCCGGACGGAGACCCTTCTGTCGTCAGGGGGTTTTTCCGAGGGGAGAGGTGGCTCTGTGAGCCTGTGCTCGCAAAGGGCACCCGAGACCCTTGTGAGGCGTCGCGCTCTCTCTTCAGAAAGGGAGCGTCAGCACCGGGCAGCAGTGAGGGTGCGAGCTCGGGCCTCAGCCCTGCACCCCGTCTGCTGAGCGTCCCCAAGATGAGTGCCGGGAGCGGGGCGTCGGCCGGGGGCTCGTCTCCAGCTGGCTTGGCGTGAAAGCTCTCAAAGAACAGATCGCGTCGCGTGTGTTGCGACCCATGGGCCGAGTTCCCCCACCTGTTTGAGATGCTCAGATCCCCCTGGTTCACCGGTTTCCAAGTTCCGGGCAGACAGGCACTGCATGAGAGTCCAGTCTTCATTGCCTGGAAACTAGGTCTCCACCATTTAGTGCAGAGGTTTGATTGTGGGGGGAAAACTGACTAACTAGTTTTCTTTCTGTGACATTTTTCACGGTTCCTAATTTGTTCATGCCAGTTTCCGAGGCCTTCCGTGTTCTGGTTGATTAATTGCATTCCTGGTCCTTTACCCCGCAGGCAGCTGGAAGGCAGGGGCCTTTTTTTAAAAAAATTTAATTTTATTTATTTATTTTTTATACAGCAGGTTCTTATTAGCTATCTATTTGATGCATATTAGTGTATATATGTCAATCCCAATCTCCCAGTTCGTCCCACCCCCTGCTCCCTCCCCAGGCAGGGGCCTTGTCTCACTCCTTGTGACCCCTTCTGTGGATCAGTAAGTATCTGTTTAAATGGATTTAATCGTATGTCCCTTGGCTTGTACTGTCGGTGATCGCTCGGAATTTTATTAAAGGGACTGAGTGAGGCTGCGAACGCAGGTCCTCCATTTAGCCTCCGCTGGGATCGAGACACACTGAGTCTGCCAGATACTTTGGAGCGTGTTCACTTTCAGACGGAACCATCCAGGCCTGGGAGGAGGGTTTTTAAAAAAAGAAAACCAAAGCCAGATTGCATTTAGTTCAACAGAGATGAGTGTTCTTTGTGGAACTTTGAACTTCTACTTTGTGAGTTATTCCAAGATCTCCCGAGTTAGCTAAAGCAGTATTCTCTTTAAACTCTGGAAAAAGTCCCTGGGCCTCCCCACATAAAAACATTCCAGAAAGGAGAGACCTAAGAGGCTTTTCGAGGGAGAGACTCAATGAACCCTTTCAGAAGCAGGTTTGGTGAGATTCACGGAGAAGCAGGGGTCCCGTGGCTGCCCTGCGGGTTCCTTTTGCTCCAGGTTGAGTCAGAGGAAATCATCTGATAGGTGACTCCTTTCGGGACTGGGCTTCAGTCTCGTGACGTCCTGAGGAAACAAACCAGTGATTTCCTCCTCTCTTTGTGCCTTGGCCCCTCGACCCTCCCTCGGGAAGGAATGGCCACTTTCGGCCGGAGAAGCCCCATTTGTGTGAACGTGAATGGTTCACGTCCCTGGAGGTCCCAGGGGCAGTTGGCGCTCTGGGGATTCCCAGCAGAGTTTAGGGAGTCACATGGCAGGGGACCCAGTGCTTGAGGGAGCCACGTCCCCTGGCCAGCAGTTCGTTCATTTGCTGTGTGGTTTCATCTGGGCACAGGTCCTGTAAAAACCAGCCGCGTGCTGGATGCCTTCACGCATAAACATGTATTTAACGTGCTTGTAGCCAGCCGGTAACGTAGACGGTGTTGTCCTCGTTTTAGAGAGGAGAAAACTGAGTGCAGGGAGGTGGGCGGCTCGTTCACAGCAGGGTTTGCGCTGAGACCCTCTGGCCCCTGGCCCAGGTGTGGGGTGTGCCTGCCCCTGCGCCTCTCCTCGTTGTGGGCCTCGAATGAGGCCCTGTGAGTTCAGGAGGCAACAGGGATCTGGTGTCATCGGGTAACCTGGTGCAAGTTCAGGCCCCACGTGTCACCTGACTCTGACCAGGCAGGCGGGCCATGCTGCCGGCTGGGCCTCCAGTTTTCACGTCTGTGAAATGGGGTCACAGTACCTACTGAGACTGTTTGTAGGACTCAAGAGGTGTTATATAAGCACCCGGAAGGTTCAGACACTGGTCGTGGCCCTTGCTGTAGTGGTGGTCGATACGGCACACAGCCGTCCAGGTGACCGTCTTCTTCCCTGCCTTTGAATTCATGGGAAGGGGTAGAAGAGGGGAGAAAGCACTTTATTCAGGGGAACCGGACTGGTTTCTTAGCTCTCAGTGGCTGCTTCCACTCCGACTGACTTGCAGCTTCAGGCCACCCCACAGAGGTCCACAGGGTCCTGAGTGTGGCCACTTGAAGTTTCTGTGGCAACATCACCAGCTCAAATTTTCTTACCTGTGCCTGAAACCCAACCAAAGGATGTCACAGGTGGATGGTGTTTTCCCTTCTTAGCAGACACCTTCTTTAAGATTGCGAGCTGTGTTCCAGGCACAGTGCTGGGGTGGGAGGATACTTAGTTTGTATTCACAAGAGCTAGAGAGAAGAAGAGAAGGAATTCATAAAGTGTTTTTAAAAGCTTTATTGGGATGCAACTTTCACCCATTTCAAGGGTACAGTTCAGTGATTTTCAGTGTATTCCAGGAGTTCCGCAGCCTTCGCCACAATTGATTGTACAGCACTGTCATCATCCCGTACCCGTTAGTAGTCACTCCCCATACCCCCAACCCCCTCTTCCCCCAGCCTAGACCACCACTGCTCTTTCTGTCTCTGTAGATTTGCCTGTTCTGGAAATTTCATATAAATAGAACCATATAATTTGTGGTCCTTTGTGACTGGCTGTTTCACTCAGCACAGCGTTTTCAAGGTTCATCTAGGTTGTAGCGTGGGTCAGTACTTCATTTCTTTTTATGGCTGAAGAATATTTCGTTGTATGGATAATTCACATTTTACTTATCCATTCATCGGTCCACGGACATCTGGGCTGTTTCCGTGTTTTAGCTGTTATGACTAATGCTGACGTGAACATTCATATACAAGTCTCTGTGTGGGCATAGGGTTTCATTTTTCGTGGGTGTACACCTAGGGATGGAATCATTGGGTCACATGGTAACCCATGTTTAACCTTTTGAGGAACTGCCGGACTGTTTTGCAGCAACCTTTGAGGGTTCCAACTTCTCCACATCCTCACCAACACTTGTTATTGCCCTTTTGATTATATCCATCCCAGTGGGTGGAATCTCATGTGGTTGGTCATCTTTTCATGTGCTTGTTGGCCTTTTGTACATCTCCTTTGGAGAAATGTCTATTCAAATCCTTTGTCAATCTTTAAAATTAGGTAATTTGTCTTTTTTTTTTCGCGGTACGTGGGCCTCTCACGGTCGTGGCCTCTCCCGTTGCGGAGCACAGGCTCTGGACGCACAGGCTCAGCAGCCATGGCTCACGGGCCCAGCCGCTCCGCGGCACGTGGGATCTTCCCGGACCGGGGCACGAACCCGCGTCCCCTGCATCGGCAGGCGGACTCTCAACCACTGCGCCACCAGGGAAGCCCGGTAATTTGTCTTTTTAAAAAACTTGAGTTATAAGAATTCTTTATGTATTTTAGACCCAAGTCCCTTATCAGATACACGGTTTACAGATGATTTCTCCATTTCTGTGGGTAGTCTTTTTACTTTCTTCATGGTATTTTTACAGCACACCAGTTTTTAATTTTGACGAAGTTCAGTTCATCTATTTTGTTCTTCAGTTGATGCTTTTGGTGTCGTACCTAAGAAAGCTTTGCCTAACCCAAGGTCATAAAGATTTACTCCTATATTTTCTGCTGAGAGTTTTGTAGTTTTAGCTCTTACACTTAGGGCTGTGGTCCATTTGGAATGAGTTGTTGTGTATGGTGTGAGGAAGGGGTCTGGTGTCCTTCTGTGGCATTTGGAAACCCGGTTGTCCATCATAAAGAACTCTTGGGGTGCACGTGCTGTGTGCCACCCCTGTGCTAGGCAGTATTAGGGAATCAAAG
This sequence comes from Lagenorhynchus albirostris, assembly GCF_949774975.1. Classification (NCBI taxonomy): domain Eukaryota; kingdom Metazoa; phylum Chordata; class Mammalia; order Artiodactyla; family Delphinidae; genus Lagenorhynchus; species Lagenorhynchus albirostris. Next base: position 86,434,112 of record NC_083109.1, read on the forward strand.
CGCCCTGGAGGGGGTTATGTGGTGTGTGGGAGAAACCCGGGAACGCGATGGGTTAGGAAAGCTCAGCTGTAGGGCGTCCAGGCCAGTCATGAGGGCAGGAAGGAGGCAGCGACTGCAGCCGGGGCTTGGGGGACACTTCACTGCTGAAGGGGTGTCTGAACTGAGCTTCGGAGGCCGGACGGGATTCAGTCTGGGAATTCTCAGCTGATGAGTACCAGAGGGCTTGGAGGGACCTTAAGAGAGAGGTTATATCTTGCTTCAAGGTAAAAACACTTAAACCTTCGCAGGAAGGTGAAAAACCTGCGTCTCTTGCTGTGTAGGTTGGTAACCCTCAAGGCACGTTACAGCTTTCTGTAATCAGGGGTTTTGCCTTCTATTCTTTGGGGGGATAAAAGGATATAGCTGTAACCTGGCAGAGAGGCCGTGGGGGGGGTGTGGGAGGATGTCACCGCCAGCTTGAGGGTGTCACTGCTCCAGGGCTCCGCGTGGCCGTGCGTGTTAACAGCTGTCCTGTGTGAGCAGCTCTTCTTGCTGCAGCTCACCGAGGCGTGGTTCCTGTCACCGGTGAGGCCTGAGTGCGACTTGCGTGGGTGGGGCGGGCATGGGGCTGTCACCCTGCCTAGGAGAACACAGTAGGCCTTCTTGCTGCTGCGAATTGGAGTCCTTCTTTCCATCCACAAATGCTCCTTGAGCGCTCACTGTGTGCCGGGCACTGTTGTTGATCGCTGGGATACTAACTGAACCATATAAACAGAAAGGCCTGCCCTCGAGGGGCTGATGTTCTCGTAGCGGGAGGTGGACGGTACTCGGCACACGCAGCGAGTCGTCGACGCACGGGGGCAGCTGGGGCGCAGGGCCGTTGTCCCTGAGGAAATGGCACTGAGAGTGAGTTTTGCACCAGGATTCGAAGGAGGTGGCCTGGTGGATTTCTGGGAGGAGAACCCTGGCAGAAGGGACGACAGGTGAAGGTGCCCGGGCCAGCAACAGCGCGCTGCGTTCACGGGGCGGCCGGGCAGCTGGTGTGGCTGGAGAGAGGGGAGCAGGCGGGTGGGGGGTTTGCTGGCCGAGAAATGTGAAGGGGCGTTTTGGGGGGGGCGGTGGTGGAGCTGGGGAAACCCCGCGTTCGGAGCTATTCTTAGCGGTTGCCATTCTGATCCTCAGTTAGGAAACTTTAGTTTTTTTTGTAATGCTGCCAGGAAACACGCACAGATCACTGAGGTGACTGCAGTAACTCCAAGGGGGTTTTCTGAAGAGAGTGCTGGTGAGGTAGTGTGGTTCACGTGGGGAGATAAAAGCCTTTTGGGAAGCATCTGTGAGCAGGAAAAAAGTGTGGAATTCTTTAGGAGTGGATTCTAAGGATAGAATAAAAAGTAGGGCAAACTATTTTGTGAACAGTGATATTCTTCATGCTGTTTTTAAGAGCAGAAGCAGTTAGGAGAACGGCTAAGTGATTTTAGTTTCGTATCTAAGTCATTATTCAGTCTTTACAGGTAATAGTCTTAATACCTTCGAAAATACGGAGCAGTGTTGTGAAAGGAGAGAACTCAAGGTAAAAATGGCAGATGAATTGCGACTGTATTCAAGAGTCAAGGGCCCAGCAGGGCGAGGAAAACCGGACGGAAAGAGTGAGTGTCGGCCAGCACAGGAGGCGGCTGGAACCCCTGCTGCTGGGAGCGTAACCTGGCTCAGTTACTTGGAAAACTGGAATTATTTACTGAGCTGCACATACGAAACCCCAGGATCCAGTAATTTCACTCTCAGGAATGTACCGAACAGAAATGCGTACATGCGTCCACCAACGTGCCGCTGCTGGCATGTTCGTAGCAGCGGCGTGTGAAGCTGCCCAGATGCCGCGTGGCCGCAGAATGAGTAAGAGGCCCCGGCTGATCACACCGCGGGGTCCACAGCAAGGAAGTGGGCCGTCTGTACCCCGTGAGCCACGCGGACGGGCTGTACACACCAGGAGTGGAGGAAGTCAGAAACAGGGGAACTCAGGGCTTGAGCCCACGTGTGTGGTGTCAGTAAAGAACCAGGCAGAGGTAACCTGTGGCTTCGGAAGTCTCTCCCCTGGGGAGAAGGGAGCGTGAGGGGTGCCCTCCTTTATCCAGGTGCTCTTGCCCTGATGTGTATATTCGTTGAGCTGAACGGTTTTGAGATGTTCGCTTCTCTGTGAGCACGCTCTGTTTCAATATAAAAGGGTTTTAAAAGCCAGTGGGAAAAGAAAGGAATTGTATGTTTATTGTACATAATGGAACACAATGTTTGCATGGACTTCCTGGACACTTATGTAGAGAAAGTGCACAGACCTGCCTGGAAATCGTACCCATCAACTCTAGGGTAGTGGTTACTGTGGAAGAGGAAGAAGGGGGTCGGCAGGATGGTGTGCGTCTGTAACATTTTGTTTATTAAAAATTCTTTTCAGCAAAAAATAGGGCACAGTGTCCTCTTTAGTGAAATCTTGGTGGATACATGGGTTCTGATATTTCCTGTATTTTCATGTATGTTTGAAGTATTTCACAACAAAAATACATGTATTTAAAAGGATAGGATTGAAGTGAAACAGTTTTCCTAGTGATTATCTGACTGGCTAGGAATTTAGGAGGTTTTTGCTTCTACAGAAAAGTTGAAGGAAACGTGGTCACGGAAGCTTGGAAACACGCTTGGTATTTGAAAATTGTGTCATATCACAACCCTGTACACGTGGAGGAGAGTGCACACAATGAACACGGATGTATATAGATTGCTGGGTTGGAGAGATTTTCTTTATTTCAAGATTTTTTTTTAAATGGATTTTTAAAAATTTATTTATTTATGGCTGCGTTGGGTCTTCGTTGCTGCACGCAGGCTTCAATAGTTGTGGCTCGTGGGCTCAGTAGTTGTGGCTCACGGGCTCTAGAGCGCAGGCTTAGTAGTTGTGGCACATGGGCTTATTAGTTGCTCCGCGGCATGTGGAATCTTCCCGGACCAGGGCTTGAATCCGTGTCCCCTGCATTGGCAGGCGGATTCTTAAACACTGCACCACTAGGGAAGTCCCCTTATTTCAAGATATTGTAACGTTACCTAAAATAGGTTATTAAAAGAAAAGTAAACCTTAAAGTTGATGAAATTGAGGCCATGCACAGTTTGTTCAGTTGAGCTCCTGAGTTAGGGACAATCAAAAGCTGGTTGGTGACGGATCGCTTTTTAGGACGAGCTGACCACAGGTGGGGCAGCTCTGCTTCCTGGCGTTGGGAGGCGTTCCTGACATTCCCTGGCCATGGAGCTGCTGAATCCTCATTTCTGAGGCCATGGCCACGATAAGGATGAGGAAGCTTCTGCTTCCATTTCCTGAGAACAGTTTGTTAACTGCAGAATAACAGTGTAGCTTAGAGAAGTTTTCAAAGGTTGAAACAGTTTCATGAGCCTGAGAAGGAATATTCAGGTTGAAAATGGTGTCTGCTGACCCCGTTTCGTGTTATTTCGGTGAAAAGGTTGTCGTCTGGAATGTCGTTGGTTCCGCATTTGACGAGTGCAGAAAGTACGGTGGCAGCATCTGTGCACCTCTGTGCACATGAAGGACACGGGTCTGGGTGAGGCCCTGAATTCCTCCCCGCTGGTCACCCTGTGACACTGGTTCTCGCACTGTGGCCCCTGGATCAACAGCAGCATCTGGGAGCTTGTTACAAATTCAGATTCTTAGGCCCCGCCCTAGACTCTGGGACTGGGGCCCAGCAATCTGTGTTTTTTTAAGTGTAAAATATACATAATGTAAAATTTTAACCGTTTTTAGGCGTACAGGTCTGTGGCATTAAGTACCTTCATATTGTTGTGCCTCCTTTGATACTATCCATCTCTAGAACTTACTCATCTTGCAAGATGGAAACTCTGCCCCATTGAACACTCCCTCTCCATCCTCCTGTCCCGCAGCTCCAGGTCCCCACCATCTGCTTTTTCTATGAATTTGCTCTAGGGACCTCACGTGAGTGGAATCATACATTGTCTTTTATTTTATTTTTTTTTTGCGGTACACAGGCCTCTCACTGCTGTGGCCTCTCCCGTTGTGGAGCACGGGCTCCGGACGCGCAGGCCCAGCGGCCATGGCTCACGGGCCCAGCCGCTCCGCGGCACGTGGGATCTTCCCGGACCGGGGCACAAACCCGTGTCCCCTGCATCAGCAGGCGGACTCTCAACCACTGTGCCACCAGGGAAGCCCCATACATTGTCTTTTTGTGTCTGGCTTATTTCACTGGACATGATGTCCTCAAGGACCATCCACGATGTGGCATGTGTCAGTACTTCCTTCTTTTTTAAGGCTGAATAGTGTTCCATTGTGTGGATGGACCGCATTTTGTGGATGCATTCATCTGTCAGTGGACGCTTGGGTAGTTCCACCTTTTGACTACTGTGAATAATACTGCATTGAACATGACTGTGCAAATATGTCTTCTAGTTCCTGCTTTCAGTTCTTTTGGGTACAGACCCAGAAGTGGAATTGCTGTCTCCTATGGGGATTCTATATTTAATTTTTTGAGGAACTGCTGCACTGTTTTCCACAGTGGCTGCACCAACTTTTACGGTCCTACCAGCCACACAAAAGAATTCCAATCCCTCCACGCCCTTGCCAACACTTTTCTTTCTTTTTTTTTGTTTTGCGGTATGCGGGCCTCTCACTGCCGTGGCCTCTCCCACTGCGGAGCACAGGCTCTGGACGCGCAGGCTCAGCGGCCATGGCTCACGGGCCCAGCGGCTCCGCGGCATGTGGGATCTTCCTGAACCAGGGCACGAACCCGCGTCCCCTGCATCGGCAGGCGGACTCTCAACCACCGCGCCACCAGGGAAGCCCCCTCTTCTTCTTTTGGTAAGAGCTGTCTTAACCTCCAGCGTGCGGCGAGCCCGCAGGTGATCCTGAGGCGTGCTCAGTCTGGAGACTTCAGCTCCTGTGGCTGTGCTGTGTCTCGCTGGTCCCTGCCCTGCCCGCATGCTGGTGAACCAGCAGGCGAGGATGGCAGTGGTGGTGGAACCCTGAGCGCGGAGTCCATCGGAGGACATGTTCGTATGCACCTGCCACTAAACGAAGAAAATAGGGGCCTTCCGCACTGGCTGCCTTTGGGGCCACGGGACCTCTCATGGCTCGAAAGGCACTTCACACTGAGGGCTGCTCTGCCAGCAGGGAGGACCCCAGGGCCGCCTGGGCTGGGCGGGGTTGGGAGGTTCTCCTAGTGCTTAGAGCAGCACCCCACTTGGGCCGGCAGGGATCGTGTGGGGCAGCCGGGCTGGCCTTGGCCCCCGTGGGTGGCGCCCTGTGCTCCCTGTGCGGGGTCTCCCAGTCTGGACTTCCGTGTTGGTCAGCATTTGCTGAGGTTTGCTTAGATAAAGCAGGGGTGTGTGCGAGACAGAGTGGTTTATTCAGCAAATCCTGTTTGTTTCCCAAAGCTTTGTTTGGGGGTAAGGACCCCAGATGTCAGCTGCTAACAGAACACGTGGGGTTAGACGTCTTGGGATGCATCCCGGTGGCAGCATTACTGCCTAAAGGTTCTGACGGAAGTGTGTTGGGAAGGATAGTTGGTCTGCGTGTGTGTTTGAAGTTTCATTGCTTTGATTTGTGGATAACCGACTTGGAGAATCCCAGAATCTCAGAGCTGAATGGGTGTCAGATACTCTAGCTGGCTGTTTCCCTTTCCATGCTGTGTGACTTGGGGTCACACAGTGCGCTGGTGGCTGGCCTGGGAGTGATGCAGCTCCTTGTCACTGTCACCCTGGAGCCGGCGGAGCGAGATATCCAGAGAGGAGGGGAGTGCGAGGCTCGGCCACACTGACCGGGAGGCCCTGACCCGTGGGCCAGCCCAGAGCCAAGGGCCTGACACCTGTTGTCGTGGGGGAGCACGTGCTACGTTTTACTCAGCAGCCGTAGAGACTCTCTTGGGATTGGAACACATGAGGTCTGGGCTGGAGCCAAGGGTTGCCGAATGTGTCGGGGAGCTGGTTATCTGAGCTCTGCTGTCTCGTTCTGTGCCCACAAGGGCCATCCGTGTGGGCCGGCGTTAGCCCGATTCTCAGCCTGCGGGTCTGAGCGCTGCTTCCCGGCCTAGTGTCAGGACAGTGGGTGACTTTTCAAGGCCAGGGCTTCCGACTCCAGGGGACCCCATGGTAGAGTAGTTTGGAGGGGGGAAGTTTGGAGGGAACACCCTTGGAGAGGCCTGTTGGAAAGCTCAGAGGCTGTCACTCGCCAGCCACACTGCTGGGGACGTCGGAGGCTGGATTTCCGCCCATGTCCGTCTAAGGTCAGAGCCAGCCTTTGCCCACCACCGTTCATCAGGGGCCTGGCTGGCCTCTCTCGTCCGAGCTATTTCATCTCTGAGGGGCTGGCTTGGGGGACGGTGCCTCTTCCAGGCCCTGGTCTCTTGGGGCTGCTTAAACTGGCATGGGAGGCTCCATTTGATAAGAGTCTTAAAGTCCTGCCGGTGACCTTGACATGACACCCTTGGTAAACCAGAATCTCCTCCCTGCGTTCCTGCCCTTTCATCAGCATGTGGTCCATCACATGACAGTGCGGCCTGTCTGAAATGGCCTTTTTCCCTTCTTTTTTGCTCTTCAATTTTTTTTTTCTTTGAAAATATGGGTGTCTTAGTTTAGTAAATTGATGTTTGGGATGGTGGCTTTCTTGTGATTGAAACTTCTGCAAAGGGGTTGTTCTCAAGGTGGTTGAGAGTAATGTCTTTGGTTTAAAATGTGTCTTTTGAATTGTCTTTGAAATCCTCCGGCGATCAGAGTTCACATTTCTCAGAAGCATGTGATCATTGGGTAATCATTACTGAGCTTACATTCTGTCTTGGGACATTATTTTAATCATCAGGAAAATCATAAAGTTTTCTCTATTGAGCATGTATGAGTTTTTATCTTACATAAAAATGTTAATAGAGACTCCGGTGCTCTCCCAGTGATCTTTCCCCCATTAATTGAAGTCTTCCTCCGTTCTTCTGTTACAGCTTTCTTCTACATTAAATAAGTATTTTCTAGTGTTCCATTTACGTTCCCACATAGTTTTGGCTATTATACTTTTTGGGGGTTATTTTCTAGGTGATTGCCGTGGGAGTTACAGCTCCCATATTTATAACCGTCTAGCGAGTCATTTCTCTCCTGTTGCTTTCAGGGTTTTCTCATTGTACAGTTTGAACGGTTTCATTATGATGCGTCCAAGTGTGGATCTCTTCAGTTTATCCTAGTTGGGATCTTTTGAGTTCTTGGGTTATTTACATCACACTTGGCCATTACTTATTCAAGCGTGCTCTCTAAACCTTTCTCCTTTGGGGATTTTTGTTACGATTATGCTGGTCTGCTTGGCGTGTCCCACACGTCTCTGAGGAGCGGTTCGTTTTTCTGCATCCTTTTTCCTTTCTGTCCATCAGACTGGGAAAAACAATCTCAATTGACCCAGCCTCAGGTTTGCTGGTTCTTCTTTCTGCTCACTCAGATCTGCTGTTGTGACTCTGGTGAATTTTTCAGCTATTGAACTTTTCAGCTCCAGAATTTTTATCTGTTCCTTTCTTTTATAATTTCTGTCTGTTTATTGATGCTCCCTGTGAGTGAGGTGTTGTTCTCATACTTTCCCTTAGTTCTTTAGAGATGGTTCCCTTTAGTCCTTTGAACGTATTTCAAATAGCTGATTTAAGGTCTTTAATAGGTTCAGTACCTAGGCTCTTTCAAGGACAGTTTCTGTTGTGTGTGCCCGCCCCCCTTTGGTACTACCGTCTTGTTTCTTTGCATGTCTTAGAGACTTTTGTTGAAGACTGGACCATTTAAATAGTGTAGCTGGTACTTCCCTGGTGGCGCAGTGGTTGAGAATCCGCCTGCCAATGCAGGGGACACGGGTTCCAGCCCTGGTCCGGGAAGATCCCACGTGCAGCGGGGCAACTAAGCCCGTGTGCCACAACTACTGAGCCTGCGCTCTAGAGCCCGTGCGCCACAACTACTGAGTCCGCGTGCCACAACTACTGAAGCCCGCGTGCCTAGAGCCCGTGCTCCACAATAAGAGAAGCCACCACAATGAGAAGCCTGCCCACTGCAGCAAAGTGTAGCCCTAGCTCGCTGCAACTAGAGAAAGCCCTCATGCGGCAACGAAGACCCAATGCAGCCCAAAAGTAAATGTTAAAAAAAAAATAATGTAGCATCTCAGGAAATCAGCTTTCCCTCCAAGGTGTTGTTGCTCTTTGTTGTAGCTTGTTTGTTTAACAACCTTTCTGGACTAATTCTGTAAAGTTTATAGTGTGGGTTTCCTGGGGCTGCTGTAAGAAAGCACCACAGAGTGGGTGGCTTAAAACAACAGAAATGTCTTGTCCCACAGTTGTGGAGGCCAGAAGTTTGAAGGCAAGGTGCCAGCAGGGGGTCATGCTGCCGCTGGAGCCCGTCGGGGTGGGTTCTTCCCGCCTCTTCTAGCTCCTGGCGGTGGCCAGCCATCCTGGGCGTTCCTGGGTCTGCAGATGCAGCTCCTCAGCCTCTGCCGTCCTGTGGCCTCCTGTCTGTGTGTCCATGTGTCTGTGTCTTCATGTGGTCTCTTCCTCTTATAAAAACTCCGGTCATATTGGATGAAGGCCCACCCCACTCCACTCTGACCTCATTTTGACTTAAGTAATTATTGCATCAATAAATGTACCCTGGATTGCCACAAACCTTTAGTCACTTCCCAGTGTTCTGAAAAAGCTGATTTCTGACGATTTTGCTAGTGTCCTCGTTGCTTTTGTGGAGGAGAGGATTTTTGGCGGTCCTTACTCTGCCTTTCTTATTGATGTCGCCTACCTTTTATACTTAAAGAGTTTATAGAGATATCATTTATGTGCCAGGCGGTTTACTCATTTGAAGCATGTAATACGGTGGTCTTAGTATATTTACAGTTGCGCAACCATCGCCGTAGTCGATTTTAGAACATTTTATCGCGCCTCTTCACCAGTCACTCCCACCTCCCCCCATCCCCTCCGTGCCCTGCACCCCCCCACCCTCGCCCCAGCCGCATGCAAGCACTAAGCTACTGTCTGCTTCTGTAGGTTGGCCTCTTCTGGGTGTTTCAGGTAGATGGAATCATCCCATATGTGGTCTTTTATGACTGGCGGCTTTTCACTTGCTATCATGTTTTCAAGGTTCATCCATGGTGTAGCATGATTGTGTCCATGCTGAATAATATTCCATTGTGTGCACAGACCGCTTTTAGTTATCCATTCATCAATTGATGGACATCTGGGTTTTTCCTCTTTGGCTCTTATGAATCATGCTGCCGTGGACGTTTGTATACAGGTCTTTGTGTAGACACACACGTTCATTCCTCCTGAGTGTATACCTAGGAGTGGAGCTGCTGGGTCATAGAGTAACTCTATTTCTAACATTCTGAGGAACTGCTAGACCGTTTCTGAAGGCAGCTGCACCATTTGCACACCTGCCAGCATATGTGAGGGTTTTCCACATCCTCACCAGCGCACAATGTAATCTTTTTTTTGTTGGTTTTTTTTGTTTGTTTTTTTTTTGTTTTTTTAATTGGAGTCAACATAGGGCATCATCATAGTGTGGCTGTGATTTGCATTTCCATGACGGTTAGTGACGTCGAGCATTTTTTTCTGTACTTCCTGGCCACTTGTACATCTTTGGAGAAATGTCTATGTAAACCCTTTGCCCATTTTTAAATTGGATTATTTGTCTGTGTTTTTACTGAGTTGTAAGTTCTTTGTATATTCCAGATATAAGTCCTTTATCAGATGTATGATTTGCACATATTTTCTCTGATAAAAATATTCTCCCCCATTACCTTTTTAGCTTTATTGTTTCCTGTTTTTCCACATATTCTGTGCTCTAGTTAAGATTTCGCTTTTCCCCAGAGGTGCTGTATTTCCCTCCTGGAAATACAATAAATAACAGTAAATAGTCACTCAGCAAACATTCCTTGAGCCCCCGTCGTGTGCCAGGCTCCCCTCGCCGGGACATACCTGAGAACAGAGCTGAGCGGATCCCTGCCCTTCCGGAGTTGGCGCCCTGGGGCTGTGTCCTGAGTCTCAGGGAGCTGTTAGGGTTATCGTGGGCTGATTCCCACTCTCCCCAGAGTTTGGATATTTATAGATTGTGCCTGGCAATGGTGGACACAGCTGTTTTCTGTGTGGATGAATTAATGAGCTCAGGGACCCTGTCTTATTCATCACCGTATTCCCTGGAGCTGGTACTTAAGAAACGCTTGTTGGCTCCTTGAGGATTTCCGTGGTCCCCAAGGAGACTGGGTAAACACAGCTTTAAGGCCCCTTTCCAAGTAAAAATATTTTTACATGGAAAGGGGCTGGGCTCTTGGGATGACTTCGGAGAACAGGTACATTCTAGAGCTGTGGTCTCCACACGTTTTTAGTCATTAAGGTATTGGGGACTGCCAGTTGGGGACACCCCCCATATACACACTTCATATACAGACACTTATGTACACACACTCATACATGTGTGCTCACACGTACACATACACACTTAAACATATACACACACCCCATATTCAAACTCATACACACGTACACACTCACGTATGTATGCACTCGTACACACGCACCCACATGCAACACCTGTGCGCACACTTATACACATGTACACAATTTATACATATGCATGTTTTAGTAATTTGTATGCATGTACTACACTCTACTACTCTTATGTACATTATAATATAAATTAAAAAGGAAGAGACAGAAAATACAAGTGCAATGAAAAAATTCAAAAAAATAAAGAAAATACAAGTAGAGCTGCTAATACCTTCTTCCTGCACTTGGTGGATCGTTGCGACCCTGGGATATATGCCCTCACTTGAGAGCAGCCTGCCTTAGAGCACATGACATTTAGTGGTTTTATTTATTTATTTATTTATTTTTGGCTGCGTTGGGTCTTCGTTGCTGTGTGTGGGCTTTCTCTAGTTGTGGCGAGCCGGGGCTACTCTTCGTTGTGGAGCACAGGGCTCTAGGCATGTGGGCTTCAGTAGTTGTGGCACGTGGGCTCAGTAGTTGTGGCTCAGGGGCTCTAGAGCTCAGGCTAGGTAGTTGTGGTGCACGGGCTTAGTTGCTCCGTGGCATGTGGGATCTTCCAGACCAGGGCTCGAACCCTCGTCCCCTGCACGGGCAGGCGGATTCTTAACCACTGCGCCACCAGGGAAGCCCGACATTTAGTTTTTTTATGGAGTTTTGAGGCCCTTGGGGGTTCCCAGATACAAGCTAAGCCCTTGTTTATTTTCTTTTAATCTTTAATCTTTAAGGTCAGTTCAAGGCAGCTATATTTTAAATCCTAAAATGCTGAGTGATTTCACAGATGAAAAAATCTGGTCATTAATTCTGTATTAGAATGTAAACCAGAATCTTGCACTGAAGAAATACTTTAAGAAGTAAATCATAAAAAGTGATACAATGACGTTGTAGAAAATTGAGAAGGTGGAGAAATGTGATCTACCCTTTGTTCTATTTGTTTATAGCAGTGTTACTTGGAATGAGACCTTTTTCCCCCAAGGGATACCTTAACCTTCTTTTTTTAACTGAAAAGAACCTTTTTTCTTTAAAGTTCTAAACTCTTCTCTGTACTAAAAACCAAACTGACCTTTTAACAGGGTTTCTGTGTTTGTTGGCAGGCTGTTAGATATAAAATCTCTGAGTTGTCTTTCCCTGTCCTGTGAACGATACGTGGGTGACTTCTTGTGTCTAAGGAGCTGAAGTTGTAGGGCTTAATGCTTTGATCTGTGGGGGCAGGAGCTCTAGCTCAAGCGAGCATGCAGGTTCTCACACATTAGAATGATTGTGGTGGCAGGAACGCAGTGTGCTCTGCCTCTGGAAATGCCGGCACGTGTAGAAGATCGGATGGCCCATTTCTCTGTTTTAACCGTTTTCTTGACTCTGGAGAAAAGGAGGACTCTATTTTTGCACATAACTTGTAAATATTTCACTTCTTTTTCTCTGCCCAAGTTGAAAACTAGACTTGCCCGGTCCTGGACATGTGGGCGTGTTTGCTGATTCATGGCGTGGTGGTTTATGAGAGAGGAGGACGTGGCCCTGAGTGGACCCCCCAGCCTGAATGAATGAGCGTCACCGGGGCCAGGACGGGGTTTGGCTGGGTGACGTGGCCGGAGTCCGCGTGCTGAGCCAGCAGGCGGCGTCTGAGGGGCGGCCTCCCTGTCTGAGCAGCTGCACTCACCTTGCCTCCTGCAGACTCACCAGTGCCCCAGGTCAGCGAGCCGAGGGCCCCGGACTCCAGTCGGATGCAGATGCCGCCGGGGAACCCACTGCTGTTGTCGCTCACGCTGCAGGAGCTGCTGGCCAAGGACGCTGTGCAGGTGGAGCTCATCCCCGAGAAGAAGGGCCTCTTCCTCAAGCACGTGGAGTATGAGGTTTCCAGCCAGGTACCTGCGGCATGCAGTGGGGGGCGGAGGTGGTGGGAGGGGGAGGGCCGCCGGGAAGACCCGCAGTGGCGGGCAGGTCCCCCAGCGTGCTTGCCTCTGCGGCTGCCCCCCAGCGGCCCTGCCCGCCCTCGCCGCCGGAGCTCTGGGATCCTGCCTCTCAACACGCCCGGTCGGGCTCTGGAGCGTGAGCCCTGGACGGGCCAGCCTAGGGCGGTCTCGCAGTGCTGGGATGTCCGCGGGGGTGAGAGTGTGGCCCCCACAGAATGTGGGCTCCACACCCCGAGTCAAGTGTGTGCGGCTCATCCCCCAAATGGCGCTGCTGTCTCTGTTAGGGGCACCCCTGAAACCAGAGTTCATTGATGCCAGACGCCTGGCCCTGGGGCTGGCTGGGCGCGTAGAACCCTGTGGCATCCGCAGCGTTTATCTTTTTGTCCATTCGCCTGTTATCTCGGTTCAGTTAGGATACGTTTTGATGGGAGCTTTTATTCTTTATCCTGGGGATTAAGTCATCGGCGAGCTGAGAGCACCCGTGCGTGTGTGGCGGGGGGGCAGATTCGCAGGGTCAGTGCTGCCCCCGCCACGGAGAGCTGCCCGGGTCACAGGCTCAGGCAGCAGCGCTGCTGGGCTTGGGCTGGGAAAGCATCACGACCGTCATCGCGGGGAGAAAGGCGTGTGTTCAGAACCCGGGACGTTCCCCGTCGCGGACGCTGTTTGCCGTGTTCCGTGAGAATCGAGAATCACTGCATTTTTGTTTCGTTGTGTTTTAAAGCCAGGATGACAGAAATCTGGGAGTAAACTTCGCTCTGACGCTGGTCGGTGCCGCTGCCAAGGGGGAGGGCAGAGGGCAGGGAGGGAAGGAGGCCCTCGCGTGTTTCGGGGACAGCGTGGCCGTCTAGCATTGCCGCGGTCCGGCCTCCTCGGCCGCGGTGAGAAAGGAGGCTCCGGCGCCTCCTCTGGCGCCTCGTCGCCCACAGGCCGGGCGCCCCGCACGTGTGACAAGCTGCTCTTCTGTGAGAGTGGCCTTATCTTCAGTCTCATTAAACTGCCCGCTTCTGAAGTAAACTGATGAGCTCGTAACGAACATTTTTAGAAGGGGGCCGTTTTGCCCAGGTCACCTCCTGCAACGTGTGTGGAGGGGCCGGCCCGCTAATGTTAGGACCGCGGGGGTGGCTCCTGGGCCGTGGGGCTCCTCGGGCTGTGCCCCCTGCTGGCATGCTTGCTGGAGTTGGTGCAGACGTGGCACGATGCCCGCCGGAGGTGGACACACGTGGCTTCATACTTGTCCTTCGTGTAGTGTATTTAGCTTTTTTGTTTTTTGGGAGGTGTTTTTAGGTTCACAGCAGTATTGAGCTGAAGGAACAGATTTCCCATCTTCCCCTCCTCCCACCCACTGTCAGCCCCCCTGCCAGATGGTGCATTTGTTATAGACACGTCCTTGTCACCCAGAGTCCACAGTTGACCTGAGGGGTCACTCTTGTTATTCTTGCACATCCTCTGGGTTTCGTCCCCTGTTGCAGAATCATGCAGTGTAGCTTCGCTGCCCTAAGCGTCCCCTGTGCTCCGCCCCCTTCACCCCTCCCCCCCCCCACCCAGACACCACTGATGTTTCACCGTCTCCGTAGCTTTGCCTTTTCCTGAGTGTTGTGTCATTGGAACCACACAGTATGTCACCATCTCAGGCTGGCTTTTTCCAGTCAGCGATGTTAATTAGTGACTAGTGTAACGTCGTTAATCTTAGAGGTCGCTGCTCGTGCTGGCTCTTGTGAGAGCTCTTATGTGCGACCCCTGTGAGGCTGCCCTCTGGACGGGGTGCTCATCCTGTGGGAGCTGCAGGTTTACCAAGGGCGGGCTCTCGGTGAACTCTGTCTGCACTTTCATCTGAGTTGCATGTCTGCCGTGTTTCAGTCTTCGTGTTCGGCGTTTGGTCTGCCTTTAGGCAGTGGGGTCTGTTTCAGGAGGCGCAGTGCTGCTTGTGTTAGCACGGTTTGAAAGTGTGTGTTGAGGACATACCCTCAAAGGTATTCCCATGTGATACCTAAGGGGAGGAGGGATGCTGCCTGCCATACAGGTGAAAACTCCTGTAAGGAGACTCGTCTTGTTCAGAAGATCCAGAATAATAGGCGGTTAAGTAAATACACAGTTAGAGCTACGCAGTGTTTAAAAGTTGTATTTCCATCCATCAAGGACATGGAGGATTTCTCCTTCTGGTAAAGGCCTGGTGAGAGAAGGTGAGGAACTTAGTCCTGTTATTTCCACAGGTTCTATTTAGTGGTGGAAGGGGAAGGTAAGGGGAAGCCGTGAAGTGTGAGGGTTTCTACTGAGCTCCGAACCTCTTCTCTTGCAGCGCTTCAAGTCCTGCGTGTATCGACGGTACAATGACTTCGTGGTCTTCCACGAGATGCTGCTGCAGAAGTTCCCGTACCGCATGGTGCCGGCCCTCCCGCCCAAGAGGATGCTGGGAGGTAAAGCTGGGTTTGCTGGTGGCCAGGGGGCGTAGGGGGGTGGGGTCCCCCCGCCCTGTGCTGAGGTCCTGGCTCCGTGATGGACGCCACTCTGCACTCGTGGCCCGTCTTCCTCTGGCCCTCTGCCCAGCAGGGATGGGACGGTAGCAGGGCTGTGGTGCAGCCTCAGCCCCTGGGGGATCTGGGCGCAGCTGTGGCTTAGAGCCCAGGTCTGGAACGGGACGGTGACATCACCTGGTGCCCTTAGCTACGTGAGCCTCCTGCTTGATAACTGACACGTTGGAGAAGTGCTCCCTTCTGCAGGGGAGAAGGAGTGAACCCCAGTTCCCCTTCCCAGAGGGCAGAGGCCAGGCGTCCTGGGGCTCCTGAGGGGGGGACGCCGGCTCTGGGAGAGCAGTGGGTACCACCATAGTGTAACGTGTTCTGCGAGAAAACAGAAGTGAATGTCAGCCCAGTGATCTAACCTGCATCTCAAAGGAGATGAAAACGATAGCTGATGGCCGTCTCATCTTCATGCTTCACCGGCAATTACCTGGGGCTAGGTGAGGGATCACAGGTGTCCCCGGGCCCCTGCACTGGCCCGTCTCTCCCAGGGTTCCAGAGTGCGGGAGGCAGCTGAGGCCTCCTCTCAGGTCTCGTTGGTCTTCACCCACAGCCCTTTGCTCAGATTCTAGATGAGACCCGATCCGAAGGCAAGTACCCAAGGCTGACCGTCGATTTTCTGCCGCTTTCCACCGTCCTGAAGTGCTTGCGCGCTCACTGGTCTCTGACTAGATCAGAGTCTGATAGTGTCGTTTTCTTTTTGCCCCACCTGAGCACGTGGAACAGACACTATCACGCGGAAGGGGAAGGATGCTGAGGGCAGGAGCTGGAAATACTTTGGGAGCAAGGTGGCTGCTTAGTGAAGTCCAGGCATCAAGGCTGATTGGGTGCGGGTAGGGTTTAGGACCTGGAAGCTGTCGTGCAATGCTTGGTCGTGTGACTCAGCCTTAGGGAAAATGTGGCCTTCAGTGGACGGGGTCCTGGTGGCCTCGAGGGGGGAGATCCTCTTCCAGCTTTTTTCAATAATTTAAAAATAATACTTTCAATCCCATTTTTAGTGGTGGTCAGATTTAAACACTCCCAGTGCATCATTGTACACTTTGACTCTTTTTGCCCTTGGAGTGAAAATACGTAACCCAAACGAAAGCAATTCACAATTGGAGAGTGAGTAATGAGTGATGTGAACAGGAAAACTGGGTCAAATTAATCTATGAGTTCAGGAAAACCCGTTTGTTCATAGAGAGCAGCAGCAGAAAGGGATCACAGTGAGGGGTCCAACGCCATTGAGTAAGACCAGCGGGCTGTGTGGTTTTCCTCGGCAGATCCCGGACCGGGCGTGTCCGTAGGCGGCAGGGCGCGGAGCTGGGGGTCTGGTGCGCCTTCTGCAGCCTGTGGTCCGTGTCCAGTGCCCCCGGCTGGCCCTGTGGCTCGGAGAGCTCTCCGCGTGGGAGGCGTTGGGCACTGAGAGCGAGGTCGCTCTGTGTGGTCACTCCGTGTTCTGCGTCCAGCCGACAGGGAGTTCATCGAGGCCCGGAGGAGAGCACTGAAGCGCTTCATCAACCTGGTGGCCCGGCACCCGCCCTTCTCCGAGGACGTTGTTCTCAAGCTCTTCCTGTCCTTCAGTGGCCCCGTGAGTACCTGCCGCACAGCTGTCCGCGTGCGGCGGCCTGAGGCTCCCCGGGTCTTATTTTCATTCTTTTTTTTTTTCGGCCGTGCTGCGCGGCTCGTGCGGTCCTAGTTCCCCGACCAGGGATCCAACCCAGGCCCACAGCAGTCCCACTTATTTTCATTCTTAAATTTGCTTTTGTTTCGTGCTCTCCCCTTAATCCCCTTGTTTGGGGGCCATGACAGAATCTATTTACGTGGGACAAACACAGATATGACTTATATTCTCCCAAGGTAACAGGTTGAGCACGATTCTAAGAGGCATCCCGGTTCCGACGTCGCAGGGTTTTGTGTGGAAGGGGTGGCTTTGCAGCGCAGTCTCTGAGGGTTTGAAGCTGAACAGGAGCCTCTGTGGTTTGGAGGGTTGACAGGCAGGCTGGCGACTCCAGATGGGAATGTGCATTTACTTAAGAAAGAAGGCTGAGGACTTCCCTGGCAGTCCAGTGGGTGAGGCTCCGCCCTTCCACCGCAAGGAGAGCAGGTTCCGTCCCTGGTCGGGGAACCAGGATCCTGTATGCTGTGCGGTGCGGCCAAAATAAAAAAATAAAACAAAAGGAAGGCTGGGTTGAGCTCGGTGCCGCGGGGAGCGCCTGCTGAGTCTCCCCGGCCGAGCTGCAGGGTGGCCGTGTGTCCTGGGGAGTGAGCTCTGTGCGGGCCTTGACTCCGGCGCGACGTTGGAGCAGCAGCGCCGTCCTCCAGGCTGCCGTCAGGCCGTCCTGGTCTGTCAGGACGCCGAGGCACAGCCCGACGACGTGCCGCCCGGACGGCCCCGTGTGCCCAGGGCTGAGCTCTTCGGAGGCGGGGAGGCTTCCCCGAGGGACCCTCTCCTTGTTGGGGTGGGCGGAGGGGGCCCCAGCGGGGACGCCCCACGTGGCCTGCGGTGGAACAGACGCGCCCTCACCGGCCGCGGGAAGATGCGGGCACAGAGATGCAGAGGTGGATTCCACACGAGCCTGGCCGCCTCCTTTACCTCTCTCTCCCTGGAGGCCAAAGGGGCCTTTGAGCCCTAGAGACACTGTGGCCTTTCACTCTGCGATGCCCGGGGGGCCTGTCGGTCTGCCCCTTTTATGGGACCCGGTCCAGACATCCAGGGAATGCATGCTGCGGCCTTCTGCCCTTGAGCTGGGAGGGCGGGTCTTTCGAACCCTGGGGCTGGACAGGCTTCTGTAGACCTGGGATCTTTACCACAGCAGAGGGATGTGGTGGGACGAGGGAGCTACGCTCAGCTCCAGGCAGAGGGAGGGTGGTGGGAGGGCGAGCTGCTGCAGAAGCCGAGTGGCGTCAGGCTCCAGAGATGCCTGTCCCTGGGCCTCCCAGCACCATTTGCTTCTTGGTAAAATGAGGGAATTGGGACAGATGCTCTTCAAGGCATCTCTGAGATGTTAACGATTCCTTTACCCACACACAGCTGCGCGTTAGGGTCTCTGCCTGTATCCTCCATGGCTCTCTGTGGGGTTCGTCTTAAGGCTCAGCTTTGCCAGGGAGCCTCCCTTCAAGAGGGCAGAGCTCAGAGCCAGGGCTTGGGACACAAGTGCTGCCCTTTCTCTGCCATCAGCTCTCCCAGGGCTCTGGGGGCCCTGACCCCATGGGTCTGATCATAGGAAGGAAGGAGACTTCAGTCCCTGTCTCTGTGCCCCACGTGGGACCTTCCAGGATCTAGTGACTCCGACATCTGTCCCAAGTACTCATGTCCCTGGTCTGGAGGTGGAGTTTCCGTTTTTCTGGAGAGAGAGCTCCACTCCAGAGCTGGAGTTTGCAGTCCTGTCACGAGGTCGAGCTTTCCTGCCTCTGGAAGACCGACCAACCCAAAGGTTAAGGCCAATGGGAAACAAATGGAACAGGAGACAGGAAGAGATTATAGAATACTTACGTTAAAGCAAACACACGAGGGCTTCCCTGGTGGCGCAGTGGTTACGAATCCGCCTGCCAATGCAGGGGACACGGGTTCAAGCCCTGGCCCGGGAAGATCTCACATGCCACGGAGCAGGTAAGCCCGAGTGCCACAACTGCTGAGCCTGCGCTCTAGAGCCCGTGAACCACAACTGCTGAGACCACGAGCCATAACTACTGAAGCCCGTGCACCTAGAGCCCGTGCTCCGCAACAAGAGAAGCCACTGCAATGAGATGCCCGCGCACCGCAACGAAGAGTAACCCCTGCTGGCTGCAACTAGAGAAAGCCCGTGTGCAGCAATGAAGACCCAGTGCATTCCCCCCCCCCCCAAAAAAAAGGCCAACACGTGGAGACCCTGCTTTCTGGTGGCTCAGTTGGTCTCACGCCTCTGGTTCTGTGGCTGGTTGAGGGTCAAGTGTTTCTCTCTCGCTTTTGCAGGATGTGCAGAACAAGTTGAAGGAATGCGCTCAGTGTGTGGGAGACGAGTTCATGAACTGTAAGCTGGCTGCTCGGGCCAAGGTACTTTTTGATTTTGATGATCCCTTCCCCCAGAGCAGTAATCACGTGAGCAGTTAGTGATGGTTGTTTTGCCTCTACTGTGCGCCAGACATCGTGCTAAGACGGGTCGCATGGTTTTCTCCCTTGACCCTTGTTTCAGTTGATCTGAAACCCAGTGGGTGTCACGCCCATTTTACAGACGAGGAAACAGAGGGAGAGGCTGCCATTTGCAAGGTCCCAAACGCCTAGGCAGAGGGGCCCAGGTGTGACTGAGCGCTCTCCGACCACAGGGCCCAGCGGCCCCTCGTGCCGTGTCCTCAGGCATTTCGTGATCAGATGGATGGGTGCTCGGTCATCAGCTTTTCGGATTTCAGGGGATTGATTGTTGCACGGGTTTATTTTTAAATTTAGTTAATCTGGTCTCTTTCTCAAAAGGATGAAAGTAGCTATTTGGTACCTTTTTTTTTGTTATTTCTTCTTAAACTACTTCTCCGTACAAAAATACAGACTCCTTTACCTTCATTTTATTTCCTAAGCATTGTGTAGTTAACATTAGTTACTATTAATGGGTAGGTACTAGTAAAGCTGGTGAAGAGTTACCCTTCGGGAATAAATGAGGAAATGCAGAGGCCGGGCCCTCGTGCAGAGTCAGGACCGCACGTTCATCGTGTCGAGTTTGCAGATCGTCTTTTTTGTGGTGTGCGTGTAGTGTTGGTTTCTGTGTCTCTTTTGGACGAGAAAGGGCGGGCGCTGGAGAACGAAGTGGGCTCCTGGGCTGGGCGCTGCGTGACCTGGCCTGGCGGTCTGGGCTCGTTTACCTGCTCGGTGGACGGAGTTGCTTCCCCTCCTGCTGGTCGTCTTTTCTGGAAGGTTTTCACGTCTGGTGATGCAGTCTCCTCCCTCCTCCCCCGTCAGGACTTCCTCCCAGCCGACATCCAGACTCAGTTCGCCATCAGCCGGGAGCTGATTCGCAACATCTACAACAGCTTCCACAAGCTCCGCGACAGGGCCGAGCGGATGGTGTCGCGGACCATCGACAATGCTGCTGACCTCCTCATCTTCGGGAAGGAGCTGAGGCAGGTGACCCTGGTGGGCTCCGTGGGGCCAGTTGTGTGGGGCGGGGTCTCTAGCCTTTGGTGGCGGGCTTGGAGCAGAAAGTGTGTTTATCATAATGACTCTCGTTCTGACTCGTTCTTCCCCAAAGGGGAAGGAAAGGGCTGGGAAGACGAGATCGCATTTAGAAGAAAGAAGAGAGATGGAGAGTGTAGGCAGAGCACCGGGGTTCCCAGACGTAGGGCTCCCCCCATTGTCAGGATCAGACCTGAGAGAAAGGTCCATCCGAAAGGTCCATCCGATCCGGGAAGGGCCGTGCTCGGCTGGTCACACTCCCTCCTCTGGAGGAGGGGCCGGGCCTGAGCCAGGATGCTGCCCCCTGCAGCTGCCCCCAGACCTGCGTGCCTCGACCCTGCTGTGCACACGTTCCCTCGGGTCTCACCGACAGTCGGCTCCAGGTCCTGGTGGATCGAGATCCTGCCTTTCTGACCGACTCCCAGCGCTCCTGTGCTTCGCGTAGCAGGGGTCTCGGTTGGGAGATGTGCAGGGCGGCCACCCTGGGGCGGTGTGCTGTTGGGCAGAGGGGGGTGTCGGGTGGGCTGCCCGCCCAGCTTCCAGGCCTGAGTGTCTCTTCCCGTGTGTGTCCTTTCTCCTCAGTGCTTTAGGGTCTGACACGACCCCGCTCCCCTCCTGGGCCACTCTGAACAGTAGCACGTGGGGGTCCCTCAAACAGGCGCTGAAAGGCCTGTCCGTTGAATTTGCACTGCTCGCTGACAAGGCTGCACAGCAGGTGAGTGGGTTTGTTCTCCGAGGTGCTTGTTTCGGAGAACACTCTGTGCCGCGGTGTGCGGGAGCGTCTCCTTCTCAGATGACGTCACGGTTGAGTCCTGAGTGAGTGGCGGCAGTTCTCGGGTCGGAAGGGCGCGTCCCCGTCTGCTCCGGGTGTGGCCCCCTGTGAGTCCCTTACGCTCTTCAGAGAGTTGCTGATGACGTGGACAGATTGGGTTCTGGTCTCTGAGATCTGCCCTTGCTGAGATGAGATGTGCTGTGTCCCTGGAGATGTTACCTTGCACTTCCCAGGGTGTTCCGGGTGGACCCAGGTTGCTCCCGTGGTGCTGTCGTAGTCAAGCAGCATTTGGCCACTTGAAACCTCATCAGAACAGCCAAGCTCCCAGCACCCCCAGAGGCTCCCCCCATGTCTCGCCCTAGACACCCAGCTTACCTCAGGAAATGCTTCTGCTCTGTGGGCAGGTGGTATTTGTGGAAATCTGCAGTCTTGTAGTCGTTGGGGTTAATTTGCAGATACAGTGTTTACCATCCGAGGGGAATGTTCATCGGGGAGCTTTTATGCTATAAAACCGTTACATAATTTGGAGGGTGAGAGTTTGCTTCCTGGTGCTTGGGGAAGTGGGCTTTAGGCGGCTGGCAGCTGGTTTTAAATGCATTGAAATGGAGGCCTTGCTACCCGGCTGGGGCTCACGGCTCCTTAGTAGCGAGTCATGGAACCACAGCAGCGGGGGGGTCTGGGGGGTTGTCAGGCTCCAGGCGGGACGCTCAGGTGCCAGGACAGCTCTAAGTGATGAAAAGGGAATCTGACCTCGTTCCTGGCGTGGAAAGTGCTGGGTGTTCTTACCCTGTGGTCCCCGTGCCTGAGTGTGTCTTTCAGACACCGAGCGTCGCGCGGAATTGGCACCGGGGCCCAGTCCATCTCCAGGTGAGAGGAGCCCACGTTTCCATGGCGGGCGAGGTGGGGTTGGGGACCAAGAACGTGGTGTCAGAGGACTGGCTGGGTAGAGAGGCGGGCGAGCTCGGGCAGCCTGCTTTGTGCTGGCCTGTGTCTTGTGCTGGGACCTCGCTCGGGCTGCTTTGGTCCCTGGGTACTTTTCTCTGTGATTAGAAACAAGGGAGCTGGCCTAGATCATTAACAGCTTTTTGTTTAACCCTTGGCCCTGTACTCAGAGCTGAGTCGTAAAACATACACACGAAGCTGTTCTGTTGCTGGGACCCAGGCCCTGGGCCCACAGCTCCCTCCTGGACAGGTGACCTGGAGGGGGTGCACAGAGCGGGGTGGGAACCCCAACTCGATCATTTCCAGCATCTTTTCTGATTCAGACTTGGATGCTGCTTCTGCCCTGACGAGGGGAGACGGGCATCAGGCTTCTGACGTGGTGCGGTTTGAAGTTCCTCCTGCCTCTGAGGTTCCTCACAAATGCTGCTTTGCAATGTCATGTCTGTGTGGTGCTGTTTCCTGAATATCCCTCATTGCTCTTGGTGGTTTCTATGTTGAAGTGAAATCAATACAGTTTTGTTTTGTTTTTTTGCGGTACGCGGGCCTCTCACTGCTGTGGCCTCTCCCGTTGCGGAGCACAGGCTCCGGACGCACAGGCTCAGCGGCCATGGCTCACGGGCCCAGCCGCTCTGCGGCATGTGGGATCTTCCCGGACCGTGTCCCCTGCATCGGCGGGTGGACTCAACCACTGCGCCACCAGGGAAGCCCCCCATCAATACAGTTTTAACACGAAACTGGATCAAATGGCCTGTCAGGACTTTCATCCGTCAGAGCTAGGGTTCCACTTCACTCTTGCTGTGCAAGTGAAGATATCAGAAGGCTAGTTCTAATTCCGTTTGTAGGTATCACGGTTTTATTCTCCCCAGACCTGCTAGGAGACCTGATAACTGTCTTCCAGCCAGACAAGTGGGACTCACAGTGGGGCTGTTTCTTCCTCCGTGCCAGGGCCTGTGCTTTCTGTAAAGGCACACGCGCTGCTGGTTAGGGCCTTGCACGGCATCAGAGCAGAAATGGGAGCAAATGACACACGCAGGAGTCCCCCCTGCTACACACCCGGGGAGGAACCTCTGTTCTCCTGTGTCCCCTGCCCAGTCAGGAGGGACAGGGCACCTGTGGCCATCTGGTGTTTCCCTTTCTGAGTTGAAAAAACCTGCAACATGCCTGTTATTTTCCTGTCACCTTACTGGCTGGAACCTTGACTGTGGGTGCGGGATTGAATGGCTGGGAACCTCTGGGCTCAGCGGGCCCGAGGGCCCAGGGTCCCCTGAGCTGGTGCTGCAGCTTGGGTGGAAGCCCCCAGCTCCCGTCCAGCGCTTGTGTCCCCATCGGTCTTGGACTTCTCTTCATTTCTTCTGCCTGCACCCTCCTCATACCAAGTCTGATGTGTGGTTTATGGGGTGAACTTTTCATTCTCTGCCGTGGCTGGAGCTCTAGAGGTTTTAGAAGGGGCTTGGTTTCCCGGAGGAGCCAGTGCTGCACTTGGGAGAGGTGCTCAGTGCACCCGGAAAAGGGACTTGACGCGTATTGGTGGCTGAGGGATGTGAGGGTGCGAGAGCCCCCCAGCACACGTGGCTGGGACCACAGAGCTAGCATGGGGGGTCCCCTGGAAACCACCGTAGCCTGACCGTTGCTGTGGCGACGGGGGGAGGGTGCGTGGTGGCCTGCAGGCCCGTGTTTGCTGTGCCTGGAGCAGGAGGTGGAGAGACCGCGCTTCTCCCTCATGCTGCCCTCCCTCGTCTCCAGCCACCAACTCTGAGCCCAGAGCAGCCCAGCCCAGGGCTTTGGCACTGACTCCTCCTGCCCGGGAGCGGCTCCGAGCATCGGTGCCCGTTGGCCGTGTGGACGTGGCTCGTCCGTGCGAGCGGCGCTGGGCTACACGCCTTGTGGGTGCGGTGGGTGACTCCGGGAGCGGGGCTTCACCCCGTCGTTACCAGGACGCCCAGTCGGCGAACAGCCCCCTCCCATGACGCCGTGGGGCCCCCCGCGTCAACCTGGGTGCAGAGGTGTGTGTGGGGTCCGCGCCCCCCCCAAATCTTCAGACTCAGTCCCGTAGCTGCAGACCCTCCCCTCGGCCCCTCGCAGGCCGCGCTTCTCTCCCTTTCGTTGGAACCGCGGCGATTCCCCTTGTCCCCGGTGCATCCCTCCCACTTGCTCGCCCGTTTAAACCCAGCCCCGCTGTCTGCGGACGGCCAGGCTGCTGGGCGGGTAGGGAGGCGAGCGGATGCAAGGTGGGCACGGGGCACCCGGCCCTTGTTCTTGTCCACCTGCGGGTTCTGAGGCTTCTGCCTCACGTTGGCGGGCTGTCGTGTGGACGGGGCCCCCTGCACAGCTGGCCCACGGTTCTGGGGGCCGAGCCAGCCCAGGCCCGCGGTGGGTGTGCACCCCTGGCTCTGGGTCCTGTGTGCTCGGTCGGTGTTGGCCCACCTGCCGTGTGTTTTCCAGGGCAAACAGGAGGAGAACGACGTGGTGGAGAAACTGAACCTCTTCCTGGATTTGCTCCAGTCCTATAAAGTGAGTCTCGGCTGCTGCTTGGTCAGGGACAGAGCTGTCGAGAAGGCTGCTGTGACCTTTCAAGGGTGTGACTCTGGGGGCCATGGAAAAAGAGCCTGAAGCCAGGGCTGCGGGGTGCAGATGGGCCTCCTGCAGGCTCCCGGGGGAGGGGGGTGTGCGTCCTGCAGGGTGCTGTGGGCAGGCGTCTGGCTTCCCCGATGTGAGAGCGAGGGGCGCGTGCGCGTGAGTGTGAGTGTGACTGCCATCGCTCTTTATAAACACACGAGGGGCTGGCCCGCTGGGAGCCGCCTCTTCTAGGGTGTGGAGGTCCTGGGAAGTCAGGCCTCAGCTCGGGGTGGGCGGCTTTCCAGCCATCGGTGGCGGGATGGATCGTCTGTGAGCCCTGAGGATCCTTTGGGCTGAGCTCAGGGGGAGCTGGCCCAGCGCCGGTGGGGAAGGTTCTAGAAGGGGTTCCTCTACTGGGTGGGGCAGCAGCCAGTGAGTGGAGTTGCAGCCCTGTGACTCCGTGGCTAGTATTCCCACAGGAATCGTGATCGGGGCTACGTTAGGGCCCCGGGGAAACGCCAGCGCGTCGGCCTTTAGGAGACTGACCTTGCTGCTGGCGGCGCACTGGCTTCTGGAGGTCGGTCAGCACTGCGTGTGAGGTCCAGGGCTGTCCCCGCTCTGCGCTGGTCGTTTCCCCGTGGGTTTCTGGCGCTGCTGATTCGCACCGTGACCCCCTCACAGCTCGCCCTGGGTGGCCCAGCTGGACGCTCCCTTCCACAAACACCGAGAGTGGAGTGAGCGGGGTGCGTGTGAGCTGTTTCTAAGCAGGAAACACCGTCCTCGCCCCCAGGCGTGGAGGCCGCGTGCAGCGGGTGCCGTCTGTGTCTCCCGCCTCCTGGGCTGACGTGCCACGTCTTCCCGGCAGGACCTGTGTGAGCGGCACGAGAAGGGCGTGCTGCACAGGCACCAGCGGGCGCTGCACAAGTACAGCCTGATGAAGAGGCAGCTGATGAGCGCCGCCGTGCAGAACCGCGAGCCCGAGTCTGTGGAGCAGCTGGAGTCCCGCATCGTGGAGGTGGGCCGGGCGGCCTGGGCCCGCCTGCGGGGCGGTGGGCGGGCCTGAGGGTACCTTCCCACACCTGCCGCCGGGCCCCGGGCCGTCCCCCCCGGCTTCCTGAGCTGCTGGGACGCTGACGCCCGAGTACCGGCTGACGGAGCCGGTGTGACCGATGTGTTGCACGGAGTGGGGGGCCTGGCCCTGGGCTCAGGAGGGGCGGGGTGTGGGCCCTGGCGCTCCTGCTTCCCACCGTGTGCTGGGCCAGTTGCGAGGGGCTGTCTGCTCTGCAGCAGGAGAACGTGATCCAGACGATGGAGCTTCGCAACTACTTCTCCCTGTACTGCCTGCACCAGGAGACGCAGCTGGTCCACGTCTACCTGCCCCTTACCTCCCACATCCTCGGGGCCTTCGTCAGCTCACAGATCCAGGGGCACAAGGAGGTGGGTCCCCCACACACACCTGGCCGTCTGGGCCAGCGCCCTTCGTCCTGCAGCAGCCCTTCCTGCAGGTCTGGCAGCCCTGCGGCTGACCTTGAAGAGTTACTTAGGAAATGAGGGCAGTGGGTGAGCTAGGACTCGGAACCGTTCCCGTCCAAATCTGCTCGTCCCGTTGTAGCCGATGATACTCCTGACGTTGTCCTTGTGGCTCCCGGGGGGCGGGGTGGTGGGAGAGCAGAGCAGGACCGTCAAGGAAGCATTTCTTCGCTTCTGGAGGAGTTCCAGACAGAGGTCAGAGGCAAAGCACATGGAATCCCCAGGAGTGAGAGCAGACAGCGGGTGTCGGTGCGAGGAGGTGCAGGGGGACCGCAGATGGGGATACTTCTGTGCAAACCCTGCTGAGCCCTTGAGAGGCGACGTGACGGGCCGGGGGCCCTGCGGACTGCGCGGACGGCCGGGCTCAGCCACGGCTCTGGCTTGGGTGTGGCTGTTCGCCCACTGCCCCCAGGTGCAGCCTGGGATGTGTGCGGCCAGGGCTGAAGGGACACTTGCAAGGTCCCTGCCCGGCTCTGCGTTCGCTGGCCTCATGGTAGCCGACGCCCTCCTTCTCCCTGACGCCCTCCACCCTGGGCTCCTTCTCGGCTCTGGGGGCGCCGGCACCTCCTGTGAGGGACACACCTGCCGGGCGCCGGGTCTAGCTCTTTGATACGCAGGCGGGGGGCGGGGAGGTAGCGTAGGCTCAGACTCTCTGAACCTCACATCCTAGCTGTCTCAGCTTCCAGCTGTGCACCAGTTCTGAGCTCTGAACGGCCTTGGTTGGGTTGTTTAAGCTCTGCGCCAGTTTCCCCACCTGGCAAGGGGCGTAGAATATGACCCTTGCAGCCTTCCGAGACCGGCTCGGGGGTTTGGTGGAAGTGGGCTGCTTGGCCGTCGTTCCGTGCCAGGTCCTGCGGCCGTGCTGGGCACACACCTGCCCCGCAGCCGTCCCTGACACCAAAGGAGTGGGCGATCCCAACAGGTCGGCCAGCTGGAGGGGACGGGTCCCACGCGGGGCCCCGGGGGTGGGCTGGGGTGCAGTCTGGGAAGCTGGCGACCCTGCCCGGAGGGCCAGGGAGGCTTTTGTGAGCAGCGCGTGGAGGGAGCTCAGACCTGTAGTTCGGAACGGTGCCGGGCGGTGGCTGGGTGTGCGGATTCAGGGGTAGAAGACATGAGATGGTGCGTCCAGGCGGGAGGTGGCCAGGCCAGAGCGGTCTGGAGGGTCTGGTCAGCGTGTGGTTAGTGTACAGGTCCCTCTCAGACTTGCTTTCAGAACCGCTGGGCCTGGGACTCAAGGGTCTGTGCTTTCAGTGGGACGCCAGGGGAGTCGGGCATGAGTGAGAAATGTTGCCCGCCTGAGACAGAAGTTCCTTTACTTCCTCTTAGTGCCTCAGTGACTTTTCACAGCAGCCCGAGGCCAAAGTACCGTTTTAATGGTTCTGTTTCTTACGTTCTTAGCTCCAGACAGCGTCAGAGCAGTGGTCCATGTAGCCTGTGACAAATGCTGAGTTTCCCTTGAGCGTTTCTCATAGTTCGTGGTGCCCCTGGAGTTCGCTGGGGTGCCCAGGGTGCCCTCGGGCACAGTGTAGGACCTGCAGGTGTGGCCAAGGCAGCAGCAGCGCTGGGGGAGGTAGGGCTGTACGCTGGTGAGACCTCACGGGCAGGTCCGGGTGGCCAGTGGGGACATTTCCTGATGCGATCCTGGATTTCTCCGCTGTGGGTGACTCGTGAGTGCCCCGGTCTCGAAACTCGGGGACTAGGCTCTGCTCCCGCCGCACGTTCCCAGGGCCACGCTGCTTCCTGTTGTGACGCGAGCCCCGCTGCCCCAGTGCTGGCCTTGGACACAGGCCTCGCTGCTCAGCCTCCTTCCTCGCAGACGCCTGGGGCCGGGAGCTGTGGTGGCAGCCGCCCTGCTCTCGCTTTGCCCATCTCTGTGTTCCTCTGGTGGACGTTGTCTTGGCCTCTGAGCCGCCCAGAAGGCCGGCACCTGCAGACCTGTCAGAGGGAGCAACCCCGTGATAACATTTGTTACGTCGAGCAGACCCGTGCCTTTCTGTCCCCGTGCAGGGGTGGTGGCACGGCCACCATGACCTTTGGTTGCAGGTCTGCCCTTACCTGGGCTGGTCTGTGGAGGGGTGTTCGGGGCGCTGGGCCGCGATGCGGGTGGGAAGGCCGGCCCGCCCCCACTCTGGGAGCTCTGCGGGAGGTGACACATGCGCTGGCGTGGCTGCACGGGCGTCTCCTCTCTCCGTGAGCATTTTAGGAGGAGAGAGCTGGTGCGTCAGGCCACAGGCGGCCTCCATCTCCTCACCCCGCGCTTCCCCTTCCTCCTCCAGATGAGCAAGGTGTGGAATGACCTGCAGCCCAAGCTACAGTGCCTCTTCGCTGGACCGCACGGCGCCCCAAGCCCACTGAGGTCCCCGCAGGACGGCCTGTCTCCTCACTAGTGCCGGGAGGATGTGGGCGGCAGCTCCGGCGCCCTCACTAAAACTTCTTTCCAAATGGTGTGTTCCTGTTTAATTCCCTTCACGTGGTGGCTGCCCCGACCCCGAGGGGGCCCAGCGTTGGGCTGCAGCCCCTCGTGGAAGAGCTGATGCCCGGGCAGGGTGGGGCCGGGTCCCGGTGGCCGTGGCTCCCCTCCCCTCGCGGGGAGCAAGGCCGAGGACACGCGCTAGGCCTCCGGGCGTCCACGGAAGCCGCGGCCACACGGGGTCTGTCCCGGTTGCCCTCGACCCTGCCTGGCCCTCCCGAAGCACACCGTGGCCCGTCAATCTGGTGGTGAGAGTGTTGAGAGTCCCCGGAACGGTTTTCTCCCAGGACCCACAGAGGGATGGTTTGCACACAGCGGATCGTGCAGGGGGGCGTGTGCTGGGGCCCATGTGCTAGAACAG
This sequence comes from Lagenorhynchus albirostris, assembly GCF_949774975.1. Taxonomy (NCBI): domain Eukaryota; kingdom Metazoa; phylum Chordata; class Mammalia; order Artiodactyla; family Delphinidae; genus Lagenorhynchus; species Lagenorhynchus albirostris. The sequence continues at coordinate 86,462,799 of NC_083109.1, forward strand.
TCGGGAGGGTTCTGGAATAGCTGAGCGGGGAGACGGGGCAGGACCGTCCCCGCGGCCGGCGTGCTGCCGTCGGACGGCGGTGGCCGTGTCCGACACGGAACTGGCCAGCGAGACCTTCCGCTGCGGCCCGCAGATAGCCCTGGCCATGGGAGCGGGGGCCCCAGGGTCCCTGGGCCCAAACTGTGAGCCTGGCGGCCCTGGTGTCTGTGTCCCTCCCTCCATGGCACGCACACGTGTGCACGCTCACACCGTGACCCTGTCGTGTGCCCGGCGGTCTGAGGTGCGGAGGACAAAGCGGGGACCAAAGCGTCTGGAGGTCCGTGAGCCGATGCTCCCGCCGTCTCTGCAGGTGCAGGCGGCTGCCCGGCTCTTCTTGGGAGGCCACGCCGTGAGCGTCGAGGCTGGCAGGGCAGTGGGCTCTGCGGGGGGATCTGCGTCGCTCTGGTAACCCTCTGTTACACCGACTTTGCTTCTTTGGGGCAGCAGGAACCCTCCTTCCAGCCTCCCTGCCACGCTTGCCGGCCCAGAGCCTGCTCTGAGGGGGCGGCGGTCTGGAGCCGGGTGGGCTTATGTCCGCCTGGGGCTGGGTGTGTCCTGCCCTGAGCCCCTGTTGTGTAAGTGCCCCCCGTCCTTCACGGTTCTCACTGGCTTGGGAGGGCGCTGGAGGAGGCCGACTGCACCGAGGGTCTCTGAGGTCCCTGCCTTCCTGCAGCACGTGCCTGGGGGTTCTGGGGGTTTGCCCTTGGTGTGAGGCACGCACGTGGGACCCAGAGGCTCTGGGTGACAGGCAGGCTTCCCTGGTGAGCTGACACACGTTACAGTCCAGGGCAAAGTGAGTGTGCCCACCGGAGCCTGGGCTCACCCACACGTGGGTTCAGGCGTGCGGGGAGGCCGGCTGCACCCCACCCGCCGGAGCCCCATGGCAGCCAACGTGTGCCTTCCTGTGCCGGGCTGGCCGGTCTCCTGGAGGACGAGCAGAGGGGTGGTGCGCCCCCGGAGCCGGGCCAGCAGGGTCCGCCTGTGCCATGTGCCCCGTTGTGGGCTGCTTCTGCGTTTGATCCCTCTGTGGAGAAACGGGCTCCCAACCACTTTGAGTGGCTCTGTGCTGCCCGGCAGGTTGGTCCCCAGGTGCTGTGTACGCTTGAGCCGTGGAGCGTTGACCACAGGCCTCTGCTGTCCTGGCCCCGCGGTGGTGGCTGCTCACCCCCGAGGTCTGTCCGTGGGTGGTGAGGGACACGAGGCCACGGGACAGCGGAGAGCAGGGGAGACGCCCTGGCCGCGTGGTGGGTGGTGGCGCAGCGGCACGGAGGGTGGGGAGCGTCTTCCCGGTCAGGTTGAGGCTTGCCCTCCCCACACGGGTCACCAGGGAGATCTCTGACACCAAAGACATCAGATGCACTTTCCAGGAGAGAATCCTCCTGGCGGGACTGGCTCCCGCGTGGAAACCAGGAGCACGTTCTTGGTTGGAGGCCTGGCCTCGCTCTTCCTGAGAGGCTCACCTGCAGGGCACTTTGTGGCCCACCCGCTCCCCCCACCCCAGGTGCTGGAAAGGGGTCAGTGGGAAGATGCTGGAGTGACCGTGTCCCCCTCATGTGGCAGCTGGGGGCGCAGAGGCACCTTTTCCACAAAGCTCCCCGTCCGCCCTCCACCTGGGCTGCCGCTGGGTTCCCAGGCTCGGTGGGCAGGGTTTTCTGCTCAGTGTTTGCTCGGGGAGGGGGAGGAGAGGCTGCCCCAGCTCCAAGGTGGGCCACGCACACCTCTGCGTCCGAGCTCTCCTCGTGCCCGGGAGAGCCTGTCACAGCCCCGTGAAAGGACGTCCGGTTCCGTCTTCCCGATGGGAGCCCTTCGGCCGCTCCCGTCCTGTTAGGGCTGAGTGTGGCTCACCACTGCCTTGGCCTGGCCCGAGGCGTGCGCCTTCAGGCCACGCCGCTCCAGCCTGCGTCCAGCTGACTCGGTGCGAAGACGCAGAGTGGGGAGGAGGGAGGGCGTGGCCAAGGCAGGCTGCCGTGGGGACACTGGGGCTCCGGCTGCCTGAGGTCGGTATCTTAGGCCTTTCCTCTTGCTTTGCGTTGAGTCTGGTTATGTATGAAGCACTTTATACGGCTGCGGGGATCAATGACCATCACACCCAGTTAACTGGAATTGTTTACAAATGAGCTACATTCCGAGATTTTTATCACTGAACTTACATGAACAACTATCATTAAACGTGTTTATAAAAGTCGGGTCAAGTTGTGAAGTTTTTGTGTGAGTGGTTGGTACCCCCCAGCCCCCTCCCCAGGGTCAGAAACCAGGACGAGATCAGCCTGTCTTGGGGGAGGGAGGGCGACCAAGTGATGGTACATTAGACGGGGGTTGGAGCCCTGGGCCCTGACCGCGCCTCGGTTTCCCCATAAGGGGGGTGGTGAGAGGAGGACACGGCCTCTAGCCCACCCCCGGGATCCTGCGGCCCCGTGCACACCTATGCCGGGCCTCCCACACCAGTTCTCCCCCGTGGGACGTCCGAGAAGCCGTCCCCTCCCCTTTTGCGCCTGTGTCTCTTTCCCCCATCTCTGTCCGGTGGTGCAGGTCACAGCCAGGCACGTCTGGCAGCTCCCCGAGGATGGGACTTCATGAGGCCCGGTGAGGAATGTTGAAAAAGTAAGAGGTTTATTTTCCTTTCCATCCAGTCATGCGCCAGACAGGCTGGAGGCCCGGCCGGTGCGCTGAGCCTGGGGCCACAGCGTGGCTGGGCAGGGGTGCTCATGGCCCGAGGGACGAGCTCAGCTCTGTCCTAGACTGTGTCCACCTCGCGAAGCTTGTAGTCCAGGATGGTGTCGTGACTCTGGAACTTGAAGTAGCCGTGGAACTTCTTCTTCTGAAGCAGGAGGGGAAACCAGTAGCTGTCATCGGGCCACATGTCAGCGAAGGGGATCTGGTCCAGTTGGAACCACTGGGGGCGCATTTCTGAAGTCAGTGAAAAGGAACTGTCATCGATGTTCAATCCAGATTTTAAACTGACTTTTTGTGAGGAATTACTGAGTTATTCTGTGTGAGGAACTTGACATACTTTCATATTTAATCCTTGTGACTGTATCCCTTATCTTACAGAAGAGTAGGGAGGCTCCGGTGCTGGTGTGTTTCGGCACCTGCCCCTGGGGGAGGGGAGGGCTGCCGTGCCGCTCATCACCTGCCTCTCTCACCCGCCGGGAAGGGACGAGCCCAGAGACTCACCTTCGCTCTCCACTGGTGTCCCGTGGACACTGTCTGTGCAGAAGATGTGCATGTCCATCAGCTCGGGGTCGCCCACGAACTCAAACACTATCTGGCCCACCTTCTGCAGCGCGTCCACGGTCAGACCGCTCTCTTCCTGCAGCTCCCTGTGGGCAGAGGCGGATGGACGCACCCGGACATAAGGTGACAGTTAACGCAAGGCGCCCACGTGGCACCCGAAAATGGTGCTGGGAGGATGGAGGGGCGGAGTGTGTACATGTGGCCAAGGGCTCGGGTTCGGGGACCGCTGTTTAGCGGCAGCCAGACCTCTGTAACTGAGCACCCTGGGCGCACCACGTGGCAGGTCAGGCCTGGCCCAGCTCAGCTGCTCGGAGGTCCCACGGGAGGCCACTGCTAGAGCCAGGGGACCCCACCTGTCCTGCTTGGCTCTCCCTGAGGCCATCACGTGTGCATGGTGCTCTGCGGGCTGCAGCCCCCGGAACCCGGCCCTGAGCCAAAGTCCTCCTGCCCTGTCCTGTCCCCGCACAGAGCTCAGGAGCAGACTGCAGGTTTCTACTGTCTCTTCTCCAGGGAAGGGGCTGTTTTAACTCCTGTTTCACCAAGGAGACAGGCCCCACCCCAGCCAGCTCACCTCAGCCGCGCTTGATGGTAGGGGATGAGCTTTGGGCCTGTCTCGCTGTGTCCCCGCTTCTCAGGACCCTTTCCCCCAGCTCAACCACCTGTGCTTGTAGGAAGGGGTCAGGGGGCTGATCTCCCCACCTGAGTGCACAAGTGCCGGGCGATTCACGAGAACCGGGATCCCCCCCCTCAATTTAACAATGCTTCCCCAAGCTACATATTCATTGTAGACAGTCTAGCAAACACACAGAGACTCCTCACCCAGCAAGAACCCTTGCTACCACTGCAGTTTCCCCTTGGGGTCTTTCTCCTTTGTGCATCCCTTTTAAGAACTGCAAACATGCCGCCCGTACCTTGTACCTGTGCTTTTCACACAACACTGCAGAGCCACGTTCTACACTTCAAGGAATTCAACCAGCTTCTCGGCTGTTGTGTATCATAGAATAAAAGACCCACCTTGCTCACCACGAAACCCGCCGTGATGAGCGTCCTTGTACGCACCGTCTGCCACCAGCCTTTCGCCCCACCGGCTGCCCCGCCGCCGTCATCCTGCGTCTCGTTCCATCCTTGGCGAGCGCTTTCTGGATGTTCTGCTGTGCTCGGGACTCTGGGGACCCCACCAGCCCTGCACCCGTGAAGCTCAGCACCTGTGTCTCCTGCTACAGTCTCACTTCCCCACTGCCCTGTATTTATTTTTGTTGCTGTAAAAACATTCTAATTACACCTGACTATTTAGAGTGGTAGCTTAAAAAAAGGTCTTTTTAAGCTTTGATCTCTGAGTTATGCTAGGAACGCAATGCATAATTACTTCCTGTTGCCTGTAATGAGGAGTCAGGGAAACCAGTGTTTGTTAAACACGTGTGCTGGGTTAAACGGTCTTATTTAAATGGACGCCTTATTGAGCTTGGAATCTGCCCTAACCTTCCTGTGAGTCCTGGAGAGGAACTGTATCCATTTGCTGCCATTCAGATGCAGCCCAGGTGATGCTCTGGAAGCTGGAATTTATTCATTGAGATGGTTAATTAAAATTAGACACGACCTAAAAAATGAACGTGTGTTTTCACTTGCGAGGGTGGAAATGGCTCCCCAATTAAATGTAACAGAAGCCTTCGGCAGGGCCCGCCCTACCTCTGGCAGCAGGCTGGCGAGCTCATTTTAAAACCGTCACCTGCTGATTTAATGTTTTGACTAATTTTGGCTCATCTTCCGGGAGTCCACGGCAGTGTATGAAATGTCAATAATGTCCTCGCAGGCAGAGCTGAGCTTGCTTCGGGCCGGGATAACCAGGAAGCCGGGGGTGACACTGATCCAGTTTTGCTGACGTGTCTGACTGCATCTCTGGGATGTTCCCCACACGGCGGGGGACGCGGGGGCCCTGCGGTCCGGAGCCCGCGGTGCAGCTCGGGGGCCCGCCGGCCACACGGCCTTCCAGAGTTCTCTAACACGGTGCTCTGTGGGTGCTGGCCAGAAAGGTGGGAGTGCTGCACGCCCGAAGCTGAAACCTGGCTGTGAGGCACCCTGGGTCCCCAGGTGCCTGCAACTCCCTGCAACCCCCCAGAAGAAGGATGCATCTTCCTCGGTGCTCAGATGGCTTCCCCCCAAGGACGTCCAGCACAGAGGAAGGGACAACGTGGCTTCCCCCCAAGGACGTCCAGCGCAGAGGAAGGGACAACGTGGCTTCCCCCCAAGGACGTGGCTTCCCCCCAAGGGCGTCCAGCGCAGAGGAAGGGACAACGTGGCTTCCCCCCAAGGGCGTCCAGCGCAGAGGAAGGGACAACGTGGCTTCCCCCCAAGGACGTCCAGCGCAGAGGAAGGGACAACGTGGCTTCCCCCCAAGGACGTCCAGCACAGAGGAAGGGACAACGTGGCTTCCCCCCAAGGACGTCCAGCGCAGAGGAAGGGACAACGTGGCTTCCCCCCAAGGACGTGGCTTCCCCCCAAGGGCGTCCAGCGCAGAGGAAGGGACAACGTGGCTTCCCCCCAAGGGCGTCCAGCGCAGAGGAAGGGACAACGTGGCTTCCCCCCAAGGGCGTCCAGCGCAGAGGAAGGGACAACGTGGCTTCCCCCCAAGGGCGTCCAGCGCAGAGGAAGGGACAACGTGGCTTCCCCCCAAGGGCGTCCAGCGCAGAGGAAGGGACAACGTGGCTTCCCCCCAAGGACGTGGCTTCCCCCCAAGGACGTCCAGCGCAGAGGAAGGGACAACGTGGCTCCCGGCCCCCGAGTGTGCTGGCACGTTAACCCAGCTGTCGAGGTGGGGCCCACCCTGGGAGCCCAAAGCGCAGTGCACCAGATACCCCCAAGGCTGCCGTGACCTCGCTCGTCAGGGCAGGACAGCCAGGGCCTGCGGCCTAAGGAGCAGCCCCACGCACGTGCACGGAAAGAGGCCAGAGCTGCCCTAGGGGCCTGGGGCCGGCGGCTGAGTCATCCCCAAAGTGGGCGAAGCCCTGTTGCTGCTGGAGTCCCAGGGCCCTGGGGTGGGTCTCAGCCTGCGCCCTGTGCATTAGAACCTGCCACCCGTCCCGACCCCCCCTGCAGGGGCTCAACAGTCCTTTGTCGGGGTGGTCCTGACACCTGGCTCCATCCTACACCCAGGCTGGAACCCTGGGGAGAGGCCGCGGGGCTCCTGGAGAGAGCTGCCCGGAGCTGCCCCACAGGCCCTGGGCGCCAGCGTGGTACCATGCGGCCACGGGCAGACTGGTCTGCATCAGGCGCGCGGTGTGGGCCCTGGGTGGTGCACTTCTGGCCTCAGTCTCAGGGTAAGGCCAACCCTGCCTAAAGGAAGGTCCCCCGGGCAGAGCATGGAGACCATTAGTGCCCCGTGGCTGTGGAGAGGATGTCCCCCAGTGGGGCACGCTGCCTGCAGGGGCTGAGTGTGCCCTCAAGGGCGCCCGGGTATCAAAACGGAGCTCAGGGCGGCCTGGGAGGAAGCGCCCTCCACAGCCCCACCTGCTGGACGAGGCCTCCGAAGGGCAACGAATCACGAGGCTCTAAGAGGGTAACTGAGACCCTGATGCTAAAGCAGTCAGCAAGCCTGAGCGACAACAGAAAGGCAGCGATCTCAGGACGGCTCTGCGATCTGTGGGGAGGTCGGCACAGGAGTGAGGTTCGGGGTCACGGGGCCACCGCTCCAGTGCTTCTGGTGGTGCAGCGAGTGTCTGGAGGGCAGCCTGCAGGGCCCAGCACGGCGTCTGCTCGGCTGCACCGAGTTTAACGCCAGGGGCCCACGGACGCTGAGCAGATGGCTCAATGTCATTAGTCACTGGGGCAAACACAGTAAAACCGCCACAAGGTATCACCACACCTGCCTGCCGGGATGGCTGAGATGGAAAGGACAGAAGATGCCAGGTGGCGCTGAGGATCTGGAGGAGGCGGATCTCACACACTGCACCACACCTGCCGGGATGGCTGAGATGGAAAGGACAGAAGATGCCAGGTGGCGCTGAGGATCTGGAGGAGGCGGATCTCACACACTGCACCACACCTGCCGGGATGGCTGAGATGGAAAGGACAGAAGATGCTAGGTGGCGCTGAGGATTTGGAGGAGGTGGACCTCACACGCCGCTGGCGGGGCTTTAAATGAGCACAACTGTTTGGCGGTATGTGCTAAGGCGGAACACCTCGAATTCTCGAGGGCAGCATCCACCGGAAAGACCGTATAGGACCGTCCACAGCTACATCACTTGCAACTCCAACCCGGAAACGGCCCAAAAGCCCACGCCCGGGATGAGCAGGCTGCAGTGTGTTCATAAACCGGACTGGACCACTGCCACATGCAGACATGATACCAGGAAGAAGCCACAGCTGCAAGGCTCTTTCTACAGGGTATTTCTGAATGGGCCAAACCGTCAACTGTGACAGCAGTCAGGGTGCAGGCTGCCCCCCTGGGGGCAGGGTCCACCCTCCAGTCCCATTTCTTGATCTACGTGCTGGTTAAATGATGGACCCATTTCTTAAAAATTCCCTGGTGAAGACTGGCATTTTCCTACATGTACTTTATACTTCAATACAAACTTGACTTATAAAAGGTCTTCAGTCCTGGCCTCACGACAGACAGAGAGCGTAATTCGGTGTGATCAGAAAGGTGGCGGTTCTGTGAAGGAAGTCCAGAGGTCTATGGAGAAGAGCTGGGGGAGGGGCACCTTCTCCAATGTGAAGGCGGAGGAGGGGTCAGCCAGAGGAGGAGCCAGGAAGAGTGGGTGGGCAATGACAGCTTGGGGTGTCCGGGGGGGCAGGGATGGGAGCGAGTGGGCGAGGCCAGACCGCGTGGGGCTCAGTGGATGACACAGGAGGCTGGATTTATCCACACAAGCCTGCGAGGGGCAGGAAGGCAAAGGGGCTGCGTTCTGGAGGCCTGTGTGATCTCGGGCACACTGCTCAACCTCTCTGGGCTTCGGTTCTTCCCATGTGAAAGTGAGTGTGTCAAGGAAGAACTGAGACTGTGTGCGGAAGCTCCCAGACACGCTCGTCACCAGCTCCCCTGAACAAAGGAAGGAGCCCAGTGACTGGCCAGTCCCTTGGCGAGAAAGAGGAAGCCAGGACTCTTCCACCCAAGCCACTGCACAGCAGCTTCCCAAACGTCCTAAAAACCACGACTGCAGAGCAGCAGCTAATGTGTGCTGAGCACGGACCATGTGCCAGGCCTCGCTCAGTCCCCTATGTTTATTTTCTCACTTAATCTTCACAACAGTCCTAAGAGGTAGGTACTGTTACTATCTCCACTTTGCAAATGAGGAAACCGAGGCTCAAGGATTCGGTCTGGGCTCCAGGTCGCGTGGCTCTAAGTGGTCAAATCAGGGGCCTGGCTCTCCAGCCCGAATCCTTGTCGCCTGCGGACGCTGGTTCTGCGGTCAGGCCTGCCCCTCCCCTCACCTCTTGGCTCCATCCTCGATGGTCTCTCCTTCTTGAACTTTGCCTCCGAAGCCGTTCCACCGGCCGGCCCCGAAGCCTCGTTTCTTCATGCCCAGGAGGACTCGCTGAGGCTGCAGCACGAGCACCAAGGTGTAGAGCCTCGAGGCACACATGGCGCCCTTGGGTTCTGCAGGGAAGGCAAGGGGTTGGGTCAGCTTGACCTGGGTGTGGACGGAAGCGTGTGTATTGCGGTGGCCAGGGGCCGGGTGGACAGGAAATGTGCTCTGCCAGGCACGGAGAGGCAACGTCCCAGCTCTGTCACATGTAGCAGGTTTTCTGGGGCAGACAGAGGCCTGGCCCCCAGAACCCAGGGGCATCAGTGCCCAGGCCCTTCGCTTACTGGGCTGATGCAGCAGGTCAGATGACGGCCCATCCCTTCCCCTCCCCACTCCTCGGCACAGGGCTGTCCCTGCTCCTGTGTCCAGGGCCCGAGCCCGCCGGGCACCAAGAGAACCCTGCAGTTTACCCAGCGGTTCTTGCGTCTGGCTTTTGGCCTTGGCCTTCTCATTACGGGGCCTTCTTCTGGCCTACTGTGTTCTGGTTTCTGCCTCTCTGCAAAAGCAGACCCCCAGATTCCCAAGAAATGCATGGCTCCTGACAGTGGATAGTCCCCACTCCTGCGACAGGTTTTCACACTCTGCTCACAACTGTTGCTGCTCTGGGACCTGGTGCTGGAGCCCAAGGGCCTCTCCTGCTCGAATGGGTTTGTGTGGTCCAGAGAAAGACTCGGAGGGTGACGTCGGCCACTGCTGGAGAAATGCTGGAAGAGCAGGACCAAGTTAGCTGTCAATCCATCCCCACCCCAGTCTGGCGCCCACACTGGACGAGATGCAGGATTCAGGACCAGCGATCCTCCTGGGAAGTTACAGTGTCTGAGAAAAGGGCCCTAGGCCTGGGTCCTGGTGCTGGCGGTAGGTCAGGCAGGAGAGGTGGGTCTCTGTGGTCCAGCCTCCCTTTAGTCTGCGGACTTTGTCATGTCCCCGACCTGTTCGTGTCCAAATCCCTGGCTTCCTAAGGTAATTGGGATGCTGCTGCGGCTGCTAGAACTGTCAGCTGTCAGTGATTAGGCACCGATTATATACTTCCCCAAAATTATCCCCTTTAACAGACCCAACAACTCTGTGAGCTGACACTTACCTTTTCCATTTTCAGCCAAGGAAACTGAAGCTCAGAGAGGCTACGTTTGACCCCAAATCAGACACCGGAGCCGGTACCCAAACCTGCGTCTACCGCAACCTGCGTCTACCGCACGTTGAAGTCTAGTTGGCTACAGCTCTTGGTTCTGCCATCAGACGGGTCCCCAGAGAGCCCGCCTAAAGTCAGGGGTCGGGCAGCGCCCCGTGTCAGCCGGGTGGCCTCTCAGCGGGGTCGCCTGTACACCGAGGCCCGCGACTGGAGTTTAAAGACAACGCACAGTCGAGCGCCAGGCTCGGACTCCCGTGTCTGGGGCCTTGTCCGTGCTGGGTCTCCAGCCGCCCCCGCCCACCAGGCGCTCCCCGGCAAGTCGCAGGCCCGTCTCCCGTGGCGGCGCTCCCGGTCTCACCCACTCCCGGACTCACCCGCTCCCGGCCTCTGCACGCGCCTTTCCCACCCGCGCGCCGCTTCCGGGGGCGTGGCCTAGGGCCGGAAGTGAGGCCGGCACTTCCGGTGGCGGCAGCTGGAGCGGTTCGGCGTTCATGGCCAGGTGAGCGGGGCGGTCGGTGAGCGGGGCGGTCGGTGAGCGGGGCGGTCGGTGAGCGGGGCGGTCGGTGAGCGGGGCGGCTGGCGCTCAGCCGGCATTTGTGGAGCACCTACTGCATGCCTGCGGGAGGCGGAGTGACCAGCGGCCTGTCCCAGGTTTCCGGTCAGAAAAGGGGCGCAGAGCCCACCTCTTCCAGGCCCGGAGAGGGTCAGCCCCGACAAGGAGACCTGCCAGCACGAAGCCGACGGTCGGCGAAGGCTCGCGGGGAGGGGCGGGCGAGCGGAGAGCTGGAGGGGGCTTTAGGAAGGGAGGGGCGGGTGGGGGGGCGCCGCGGGTGGAGGTGAAGCTGTGTAGAGCTCCGCACGCCTGAAGCCTGCGTACCAGAGGTGAGAGGCCCACGTGGCTGAATCCAGGCCGTGGGATGGGGCTGGAGGCCCGCTGCCCAGATCAGGTGGGCTCGGGGCGTGTAACTCCGCTTTCCACGCCTCCGCTGACCGGTGGGATTAGTTCTGGCGCCCAGGACCACCCTGTGTCCTCTTTCCTCGAGACTCTACGCCTTTTAAAGGCAGCAGTTCTCACGTTACTGTCTCCAAATCTTGTCACCATGTTTTCATGCTGAAGGAACTTTTGGCTGCTAGCCATGGGGCTAATGGCAGCCTTTTTCATCAGAAGAAAGGACGCAGAGCCTCCTTTGTCGGGTTGTTCTGAGACTTGCATGAATGGAGGTGTGGCTAACTCGCAGTGGGTAAGATGTTAACCACCCCTCTTCCCCTAAGAGGCTTGGAAATTGCGCTGCGTTCACACACGGGGTGAGTTCAGGTTTTTTAAGAAATGTGACAGGCCAGTCAGACGCTGTACTGGCCACCAAAGCCATGGAACTAAGCAAGGGAAGGACCTGTCCTCACGGGGTTTTCTCACAGTTTCTCAAAGTGCAGTGGAAATTTCTATCCGCTGGGAAAGAATGTTACTTTCAGTAATTTTATCAGCATTTTTAACCAGTTCTTGGGAAAACTTTGGTTGACACAAACAAGGTGACTACCATTACTGTTTGAGTTTTCCTGAAGAAAACTTCAGGAGGGAAAAAAACACCTTTGGGCTGAAGGGGAGGGGCCTGCCGGAGGAGCTTGGTCCGGCTGCCATAAGCCAGCACCCAGGACGGGCGACTTACAGAGCAGAAGTTTCTGGCTCAGTGTCTGGAGGCTGGAAATCTGAAATCAAGGTGTCAGCAGGGGTGCTTCCTGGGACATCTCGACTTGTAGACGGCCACCTTCTCCCTGTGTCTTCATGTGGTTTTCGCTGTGTGTGTGTGTGTCCTAACTTCTTACAAGGACACCAGTCATATGGGATTAGAGCCCACCCATGTGGCCTCATTTTATCTTAATTACCTCATTTAAAGACCAGCCACCTCTTGAGGTGCTGGGGGTTGGGACTTGACCGTAGAGGCTTCGGGGGGATACGGTTCAGCCCGTCACACCTTCTTTCTGGCTGTGGGGCCTCGTCAAGTCACCTCTCCCTCTTGAGCCGCACTGTCCCATCTCTGAAAACGTGCGGATTGAGCCTGCGAGCTCCTGACCTGCTGGTCTTTGCAATGCCAACCTGCTTGCTCCCTTTTCCTCACCAGGTCCTCGAAGCTGGTGTGGGCTTCCTTTCAGCGTCAAAAGTTCCACACCAGTGGGAGTTGCTTCAAGGGCCGGACGGGCGCTGAGCACCTGTGGCTGATGCGGCATTTGAGGGACCCGTTTGTGAAGGCTGCGAAGGTGGAGAGTTACAGGTGTCGAAGTGCCTTCAAGCTCCTGGAGGTGAACGAGAGGCACCGGATTCTGCGGCCTGGCCTCCGGGTGTTAGACTGCGGCGCCGCTCCTGGCGCGTGGAGCCAGGTGGCTGTGCAGAGTGTCAACGCTGCAGGCACAGGTGGGGCCTCCCGACCACCGTGGTTTAGACGCAGGCGCTGCCCTCTGCCAGGGGCTGCAGAGCAGCTGAGCCGCCCGTGAAGGCACACGCTTCTGCGTGGTTGTTCAGGAGGAACGACACAACACTGACATTTTCATAATGAGAGACGGGGTAGAAAGGGATAATGAAAATGAAAGTCACCTGACATCACACCACAGTAGTGTGTAGGCTAATACACTGGTGTACGTCCCGTACCTTTGTTGCTGATTCGGAGCCTCAACAGAGAGATATATATATATATTTTTTTGGCTGACTGATATATTGATGTCTTCCCATGACAGTACAACTGAGTGAACCTCAGGGGTTTCCAGGTCCTGGTCCTTGAAGCCCTGGGTTTCCTGGAGGTGCTCCTGGGGCTGCCCCGGGGGGGCCCTCGTGGCTCTGGATTCCCCACTTTGGCTCAACTTGAGGGACTTAGCTTTTATCTGTTTTACATTTAGGGGTTTTGACTAAGATCGTCTATATAAAAAAGTTTCCTCTCACTAATAGATCAACTAACTATGCGAGGCAGGAAACTATGCCATCCTTTGAAACAGCTGCGTGGTATTCCAGATAACGGTCGTACAGTTGGTGTTTACAGTCTCCCCATCTTGGGCACCAAGGTTGCTTTTGGGTGTGCAGTGCTGTGGTCACGATCCTTACCACTTGTATTTCCTGCTGTGAAGTCTGAGGGTACCACATGCACTGGCATTATGACACATGTGAAGTTCACAAAGATCTCTCCCAGACACCTTAAAAACAGTTTAAAAAATTTCTTTTGAGCTTAGTATTTATCAGCTAAGTGAATGAATGAGTCAGAAACTTCTGTTCCGTTTCCCACCACTGAGTCTATCCACAGACTTCCTGACAACTGATTTTAGTGGTTCCTGTCCCCCTAATTTCTCTTCAGTAGAAGCAGGAAAATGCCGAAGTTTAACTTGTAGGAAGAGGTGGCAGAAGCAAAGAGTGTGTGGGTCAAATGGTTTGGTTCTTTTACTCCCAGAAGTTGCAAAAGTGGAACCAAAGCCATTTGCCTTTAGAGGACACTTCCTGGGGCTGTAGTATGTGGGACGTTAAAGGAGACACCAGAAGTGTATAAAATGGAACGAGAGATGTCCCACTAGCCAGGGCTGAAAATGGAGAGCTTTTGCCTTTGAAAAATGAGGTATCCTGCAGAATACCTGGACTTCCAATCTTTAGCTTGAGATAAAACGCCCTGCCCCTCACCCGTGGAGCAGCTTTTTTACCAAGCCGAGTGAGCTACAGAAGAGTCTGTTCCCTTCATGTATCTAGCCTGTATCTACCCTGGCATGTAGGGAGCCCGGCGTGTAGGGGTGGTGCAGGGAGGGGCCCCCAGGGCTTGTGAAGAGGGGAGCTTGGAACGGGAAGGGAAGGGAAGGCAGGTGGAGCCTGGGTGCAGCGGCCGTGTGGGCAGGAAATCTTGTTTCAGGTGAGGTGAAACAATGACATCTTTTTCTTTCACCACTGGCATCACTCAAATATGGGCAGGGTATCAAATTTTTTTACCTTATTTTGCATTTGTCCGTTTCCCCCCTCTCAGCTTGTTTCTGCTAGTTTCTGCATTGAAAGAAATTGGATTAAACTGCAGAATGGATTTGTTGATTTAATCCAGAGGCACTTTGTATACTGGTGTGTCATTTTCTGTTTCAGTTTGTCAAAAAGAGCACTCAGAGATAAAAGCCCTTTCATGGACCGCAAGGCTCAGGGAGTGCAATGAAATCAGAGACGGTGTCAGGGCCCAGGGTGTGGCCCCAGGTCTGCCTGTCCCCCGGGACAGTCACTTTTCCTCTCTGGGCCTCAGTTTCCTCAGAGGTAGAAGGACTACCACTCCCCACCACGTGTTTTTGTAGGATGTACAGAAAGTGGGGAAAGGCTTGTGTCCACATATTTGCACATTAGCTCTTTTCCTCCGTCCTGACTTTTTATTTCTATTTTATTATTTTGTTGCATTTATTGTTTGTGGGAAGATTCAGGGTGTAAATAAGCACAGTCACCGTTTCTTCCTTAGATCCCAGTGCTCCTGTTGGCTCTGTGCTTGGGGTAGATCTCCTTCACGTGTCCCCCCTGGAAGGAGCAACTTTTCTGTGCCCTGCCGATGTGACTGACCCAAGAACCTTGCAGAGAATCCGAGAACTGCTTCCTGCTGGGAGAGCAGATGTGATTCTGAGTGACATGGCACCCAACGCCACGGGGATCCGGGGCCTCGACCACGACAGGCTCATCAGCCTGTGCTTGTCCCTTCTGGACATGGCTCCAGAAGTCCTGCACCCTGGGGGAACATTGCTGTGTAAAACCTGGGCTGGAAGTCAAAGCCATCGGTTACAGAAGAGACTGACAGAGGAATTCCAGAAAACAAGGACTGTAAAACCTGAAGCCAGCAGGAAGGAATCATCAGAGGTGTACCTCTTGGCCACACAGTACCGAAGAGGGAAGGGGGAAGGTCTGTGAAGGAATGAGAGTTTCTTCTGCGGTTTCTGGTTCTTTTTCACTGCAAATGTAGCTTGAGCCCTTTCCTGAAGTGTGGCTGGGGAGATCCGAGCTTGATCTCGGATGCAGCGGGCAGGACAAATGGGGGACCTTTTTTTAAGCCCAAAAGATGTGACAAACCTATATTCAGCGTCCAAGACATATGCTAAAAAAGTCTCTATAACATGATTCGTGAAGAGGAAGAGATAGGCAGAGATTAAAGGATGGGAAGGCAGACTGAGGGAAGGATAAAAACACTGGCAGTCGGGCTTCCCTGGTGGCGCAGTGGTTGAGAGTCCGCCTGCCGATGCAGGGGACACGGGTTCGTGCCCCGGTCCGGGAAGATCCCACACGCCGCGGAGCAGCTGCGCCCGTGAGCCATGGCCGCTGAGCCTGCGCGTCCGGAGCCTGTGCTCCTCAACGGGAGAGGCCACAGCAGTGAGAGGCCCGCATACGGCAAAATAAACCCAAACCAAACAAACAAAAAACACTGGGAGGCAGAGAAACATACACATGGACACCTTTATGTAACTTTCTCTTCACACCCACGTTAGTATGTTACAGAGAAACAGGCTTCCACCCTTGCTCCAAAACAACCCACAGGTTTCCAGGTGTTATTTTGGGTTTACCGTGTAATGTAGAAAAAATCTGAAGTTTCAGTCTGGGCATCTGTGTCCATCTCTCTGGCGAATGATCTGGAAATACATCCATTCTTCAAGCAGTGAGAGACCAATCAGGGAAGACGTTTGGTATGAATTATGCACGGGGTGGGTGTGCTTTGCTTTTCGCTGGGATTGTTGCTGTCATACTCCGGCCTCCAAAGACTTACAGGTAAGTGTGCCGGAGCAAGCGGAGAAGTGGTGTGTGCGTTTGTTTCCTTCTACTCTTCCGGGAACTCGATGCAACTTTACAAAACAATACAGGCCGTATTACTTTATGGAATTCCATGCTTTTAAGTTCATCTTTTGAAAAATTAATTTCTTCAAAACCATTTCCTGGAGGTATGCTCATCTCTTAAGAGTTTATTGATTGTAATGATGATTAAATGTGTAGACCGAAAAAAGAACGCACCACCTAAAAGTTGAGAGTTATGTTTTATTTGGTGGACAAAACAGAGGACTTAAGCCCGGACACAGCATCTCAGATAACTCTGATTGCTCCGAAGCGGCAAGGGGGGAGCCAGGATCTATAGTTTTAGCAGCAAAGACCAGGTAGTTGGAATATCAAATGATCACTGTTAACAAAAGAAAAGCAAGACATCTCAAGTTAAGGAATTTAGTGCTTTTCTATGTTTGGGAAGATGCCAGAGTCGGGGGTCACTGGAATCATTTCTTTGATGTGCACCTCAGCTCTCTGGGGCCAGCGTCCTATGTTTTCTCTTCCTGAGTTTCTTCGGTGTGCCGTTGGGGTGGCGGGGCGGTGAGGTGGTGGCTGCAGTGTCTGACGGCGGGCATGCTGTTTCCATCCCGAGTTCCCTGGTCTCACCATCGGGGGTGGCTGTAGTGGCTGGTGACCGGAACGTCTTTTATTTACTGATACGGCAGGCAGCAGTTTTAGTTCACAAATCCGAAGGATCGCTGGGGGAAAGAATAGATACCCAGGAATCTCCATAGGGTCCTAGGGTAGTCCAGATCACTGAAGTAGGCTGCAGGCCCGACTTTTAAAATTTTGTTTTATTTGCGCTCTCAGCCCTCTAATGTAGCCCAGAGAGCCTCCTGTCCTGCTTGCACCTCCCCATCCCGTTTCTTTCCGGCCACAAAACCTTGTGTTTTATTCTCTGGAAGGGAATTCGGTGCAGACCCTCGGACGCTTAGCAGGGGGAGGGGAGGAGGAGGGGCCGGTGAGACCCGTTAGTGGACGCAGGTTGCTGTGGTTCCAGGAGGGATCTGCTGGCTGTGGGCTGACCTCGCCCCGCTCTGCCCTTGCGCCCTGGAGAACTGGGACCCAGACGACGGCATCGCGCCCCGACAGCTCACAGGGCGCTGGGAGGGTAGCTTAGTAGACCGGTTTTTCGCGTTGTTTTAGAGGGCCAGGGGAAAGTAAAAAAGGCATTCATTCAGGCAAATACTGTAGTGGCAAAATCTGCGGACTAGTCCGGCGGGCTGGAAAGTTTGGCCCTGCGAGGCCACCGTTGGCCGGTGCTGTTCCCACAATACGGTGCCAGGCAGCCGCCCAGTGGAAGCCTGGCCCGCAGAGGCCTGGACCACGAAGATAGTCCCACGGGCTGGCCTATGGTTCCCAGTCCTCTCCGAGCGGGGTCTCCTGCGGGTGGGTGGCTATGGGGGCCAACACAAAGGCCCCAGGACCCGTTGGTGCGGGGGCCCGGAGTTTTACGGCTTGCCCCGCCCAGGTCTCGCGAGAGCGCAGGCGTACGTCTCGCGATACGCGGGCGTAAAAGAGGGAGATCTGAGCAGCGGCGACGGCGGCGCGGAGGCTGAGGCGTCTAGGTGAGCGGCCGGGGTCCCGGGAGGGGTCCCGGGCTGGGCTTGGGGCGGGTGCTGAGCCGAATCGGCGGGGTTCGGGCGAAGAAGAGGCTGGGGCAGCCCGCCGAGTCTGGGTGCGGGCGCCGCCCCCTGCCCTGGGGCTCTGAGACGGCGCCCCCTCGGCGTCCCCCCTTCTTAGACCCCGGCCCTGGGGCTGTTACCGGCGCGTCTACTGTCTGTCCGCGTGCTCACCGGGGCCGGGGTCCCTGCCGGCGCGCCCCTCCGCTCCGTGCTCTGTCCTCCGAGCCTGGGCGCGTCCCGTGCAGCCCCCCAAGGCTTTCTCTCCGAGAGGAGCAAATGGAAATGGCCAGGGTTCGGGGGGCGAGCGAGGGCTGGGGCGGAGGCGGCCACGGAGGAGAGGTGCTTCACCGCCCGGCCTCCGGGAAGAAGGCGCACCCCCGCTCCCCCGCCGCCCCCAGACGGCCCAGTGCAGAGAGAGGAGCCCTTCCCCCAGTCCCGCCCTTTCGAGTTTACAGCACTGTCGCCCGCATGTCTTCACTTGAGCAGCGTGGGAGTTGCCTAAGTTAGGAGAAAGCAGACAAACGGGTGGTGAACTTAGGCCAGCGCAAGTGCCCGAGGCGGTGTGAAGTGGTGTTGCCGGGTGGGGAGCATCCTCGCAATTTCTGTAGGTGCCCTCGGGTGTCCTTTTGCCAAGGAGGGCAGTCGAGAGGCAGTGTGCTCTGACTCCCAGCTCAGGGGTTCCGTTGAGAGCAGTTCACGTTCAGCGACTAGACTTCTGGAAGTGAGTGTCTTTGATAGAGAGCATGGAGTTTGAGCTTTCACCTTATCGCTTGCCTTATGGAGTGGTTTAGCTCCAGGCAGGTGAAAATGGACGTGTGCTTTTCATTCTGTTGTATTAAGTGCATCAGCTCTTGAGAAGAGGGTGTATTGCCTAAATTTCCCATCATGGGATGGAAAGTATGGTCCTGGTCAAACGGGAGGATTTGCCTTCCAGAGCAGAGCCCTGCTGCCTGGCTCCACGTGGGCCTGTGTCTCTCAGGGAGGCTCACAGCACTGCGAGTGCCCCTCCCCGGTCTGTCTTCTAGCCCATTTTCCATTTGTAGTATGAAGGAGAGGTAGAACAGCTGTGTTGTGCAGCAGTGGAAACGATGGCCTACAGAAGACAAGGGCTCTTCGTACCCAAGGCCAAGTTTCTTGTTAAGTGTGAAATGCAGAATCAAACCAAGATTCTTCACCTTTTTTGGGGGCAGGTGTCTTCAGTCTAATACTTCGGGGAAATCAGTCAGAGCTGGCAGCTTTCCTCAGGGGAACACAGTATGCACCTGTAGGAATTCACACCTTTTGGCTGTTAACTCTGCCTAGGACACTTCCACACCTTCTGAGTGGTAGACGGCCTGGTGTGAGGCTGGAATCAGCGCAGGGCTGGGGATGCGTGTTCTTTGCTTCTGCGTGTCCTCGGCCCTTCACACACTGGCCTGGGGAGTGCCCTCGACCTTTAGAGCCAGACAGACCCAGGTTCCAGTCTAGGTTCTGTAACTTTTGGAGCCTCGTTTTCTATCATCTCTAAAAGAATGTGTAAGAAGGTTTCATTCATCTGCCCCTTGTGATGATTGCCGTGTCATATGTTAAATTACAAGCAAAGTGATAGACTCCGCGGCAATAGCTGTGCCGTCTGCCATTTGGAGACTTCTTTTGGGCCCTTACAATCCTCACAACTTTGAAAAGTGGGATCCTCAGTGTACAGATGAGGAGACAGGTTCAGGAAGTCCTGGTGCCCAGTGAACGTCAGGTACCTTTCTGTGTAGTGCTTGTGGCTGGAATAGTAGTGACACTTACTAAAGTCTTTGTTATCCTGTAATTAGCGTTGCTGTGGTTGTCATCCTTACTGCCACCATTGTGTGCTTTGTTTCTGATTCCCAGAAGCTCGGCTTTTTGTGATTGCTTTGTGGGACATGTGCCACCTGATTGTCGAACACCTTATCTTGGGAGCCGTCTGTCTGTCCTCCTGGTGTGCAGGTCAGCAGCTTGGTGGCATGTTGTACTTTTATGCCTCCGTTTCTTCTCTGAGAAATTGGCAGTGTGGGCTCCCAGTTAACTCCAAAGAATGTGGTTATGGACACTGGAATATTATAAGGGCTCTGAGAGAGCATTAGGGGAGTGGGACTGCCCGAAGGTCCCCCTGGCCTGGCAGCTGGCAGAGCTGATGGCTCATGAAAAGGCTCCCTGTGACCCTTGCCTTGTTTTCCTCCAGAAGGGAAGTGGCCATGGAAGACCTGGGGGAGAACACCACCGTCCTATCCACCCTGAGGTCTTTGAACAACTTCATTTCTCAGCGAGTGGAGGGAGGATCTGGACTGGATGTTTCCACCTCTGCCCAAGGTTCTCTGCAGATGCAGTACCAACAGAGCATGCAGGTGAGTGGTATGTGTTGGGATAGGGGCCTCTAGGTAACGACACCTGCTCTTAGGTGGGGCTGGTTCGAGTTCCAGATGCTGTAGGAGAGCGGTTTGTGTCAGGATAAGGGCCTCTACATACAGAGACTTTCCCTTAAGTAGGGCTGATTCAACTCCCATATAGTTGAGGCAGGTGTGCGCTTTCTCAGCCTAGAGGTCAGCTGGCCATCTCCCACATCTCCAACGTGGATAGTCATAGTTTTGGAGGATAGCCAGAGGTCATGGTCTGTCCTGGCTCAAAAGCCTGAGATAACAGCACCCCCAGAGTGGGTCAGCATTGTGCTGACACCAACGAGCTCGCAGACACTAAAGCTAGGATTGGAAAGCCACTTTATTCATTTAATCGAGGGAAACAGTCCCAAACTGCCTGGGCACATGACCACTGGAATTGTGTAGCCAGCTGCTGGCTCCCTTGGTGGTGTAACACGTGGGAGGGCTGTGTTTTAAGCACAGGTTCTTGGTCAGCCTGGCAGGAAAGGCAGGGCAGTGAGTGAAGGATTGGGCATATGACAGCCTCAGACTATGGGGGCCATTTGCACATCTTCGCTTCAGTCTGCCATGGGGTGATTTTTATAGTTTCACTTTGCTCATAGTCTTATTTCACTTTATTCCAAGTTCTCGGCAATGCTCACTGTGGACACAGTTGTAAAGGCTCAGGTCTCCTGAAGGACTTCAGGTTCTGAAGAGTCGTGGGGGTCAGTGCTAGTTGGGGCAGGGATCACTGGGTCCACATAGGGAGGGGATGTGGTGTCTGAGCCATGTCCAGGCCCCTGCCACTGTCAGGGCTGCATAAGGTGATCTCTGGCTTCTCTGCTTGCATTCCTTCTCTCTTGTCAGCCTTGCCTGTGTTGCTGCAGCCTTTCTGCTATAATGTCCTGTGTCAGACGAGCCAGTGGTTTCCTGTTGCTCTGGGAGCCCTGATGAGTCCATGCCACATTTGCTAAAACAGGGGCTGCTGTGTTTGTATGCATCCGTTTGCTGAATAGTTGAATTACTTACTATGTGTTTGTTAGTGGGCTAAGTTGCTCACGGCCCTTTTTTTTTTGGCAGGGACTGTTCCTTTATCCTGAAATTAGGTCACTTATATTTGTTTTTGTTGTTAAAACACCTTTTTTGAAATGGTGGTGGTGACAGATTATAGGGTTTTTTTTGTTTTTTTTTTTGATCCTTGCTCACTGGCAGAATATGAAGTTGGCATCTTTGGTCTAAGAAAGTTATAATTTTATTGATGGAGATGTCTGGAACTTTTGGCCTGTTGGAACTATAGAGTCTAGAATTTCCAGGGTCCCTTGTTCTCACTCACCTATGACCTGAAAGGCTTCCCCGGTTGGGAGATCAGTAAATGAGAGCTGTAGCCAGAGTGAGCTGGTTAGAGAGCCATGTGGCACTGGACCTGCCTAGGAGCCCTGACCTTGGACCTGTCCTGTCTCAGGACTTCAGTCAGTGTTCTGTCTCTTTCCTACCATGCCTGGCAGGTGAGGGAATAGCAAGTGAGGGAACAGAGCAGCTGCAGGTCTGGGGAGTCTGGAGGCAGAGAGCAGTGTGTTGCCTACTAGTCCCCTCTCCTGCTTTATTTTAAGGTTCCTGTTTCTGTGTGCAGGTGTTTATAGTCTGGTGTGCTACGTGTCAGTGTTGGCTTAAATATAAAAATATGTTCAGTGACTTTCCTTCAGATATAGTCAATGTTCCAGGAAGATGTGGCCAATGGATGTGTGTCTCCGGGACTTCCGTGTGGTACCCACACCCTCGGAGCTGGGGTCCCGCCATCCTCTGAAGAAGCTGGGCCCTAGCTGCAGACTCAGAGTGAGACTAGGAAGACTGAGTTTGATGGAGGGTAGAGTTAGGAACTCCCAAATGTCAACAGGTGGGAATTGAAATGAGAGAAAATATCAGAGGGGTAAAGAAAGCGTGGACTTTGGCCTCCAAAGCATGTGGGGGAAGGGTGGAGAAAATGTCTTTTCTCTGGCCTGGGATTTCTCACGCTTGGCACTGTTGACATTTTGGGCTGAATAATTTTTTGTTTTGCAGGACATTCCTGTGCATCGTGGGATGTTTAGCAACATCCCTGGCTTCTACCCACTACATGCCAGGAGCAAACACAGAGTGTCGCCCCTTCTTGTGACGATCAGTTGTGTCCCCAGACAGTGCCCCATGTCCCTGATTGAAATGAGAACCACTTTCTATAGCCCAGAGCATCTTGAACTTTAACATGCATATGAATCACCTGAAGATATGTTTAAAAGGAAGGTTCCAATTTGGTATCTGTGCGGTGTGGCCCGAGACTCTGCATTTCTGTTAAGTGCCCAGGAGATGCTGTGTTGCTGGACTGCAGGCCGTTCTTGGAGGGGTTGGGCTCTAGCCCCCTGAAGACAAGGCCCTTGCAGTCGGTGATTTGGTGGTACTGTTGGCTGTGTCTTCTGAGGCCCTTCAGAGCTTCAGTTCCACCTTATTTACCTACCCTCTGGGGGACGCAGACTTCTGAGATGGGCCCCAAACTGCTGGCCCCTGGTGGACTGGAGTTTCTCCCACTTAATCGAACACTAACTAGGTGTTGTGGCCCCGCGGTTCTGCAGATAGAATTAATGGCTCCAATCAGTTGACCTTAAGGTAGGGAGAGTACCTGGGTGGGCCTGACCCAATCAAGTGAGTCTTTAAAATCTGGGTCCAGAGATCAGACAGAGAAGTCAGAGATGCAGAGCAGGAAAGGGATTCCACTCGTTGGCTTTGGAGGTGGAGAGGGCCATGTGGCAGGGAATGCGGGCAGCCTCTGGGAGCTGACAGCAGCCTGGGCCTTCCAGCCAGCAAGGAAATAGGAGCGTGGAAGAGGCTGCTGAGCTACAGGGGAGAGCACAGCTTGCCGACTGCATGGATTTTAGATGTTGAGACCCTGATCGGAGAACCTGGCTCTGTGTGCCCGGCCTTCTGACCCATGAAACCGACAGCCAGCATATGGGCGTTTAAGCTGCTGCGTTGGTGGTAGTTTGTTACACGGCATAGGAAACAAGCCCTCACACTGTCATCTGAAAACGCACCTTCCTCTTTCGTCCTTTGTCACCTTCTCTTGTCTTGCTGCCTCCCTGCACTCCTTTCCCACCTGGGGGCCCGGTGTTCCTTCCTCCCCAGGGCTGAGCGAGGGCCTTGCTGGGAGCAGGTGCTCGGTGAGGGAGTGTTGAGTGAGCCCCTCGCCTGGCTGACGCAGCTACTGAGGACCTGTCTTTCCTTTGCACGTGACCCGGTCAGCTGGAGGAGCGAGCAGAGCAGATCCGTTCCAGGTCCCACCTCATCCAGGTGGAGCGGGAGAAGACGCAGATGGAGCTGAGTCACAAGAGGGCCCGCGTGGAACTGGAGCGGGCAGCCAGCGCCAGTGCCAGGAGCTACGAGGTGGGCTCTGGTGGGGCACCCCAGAGCAAGGGGGCGGTGCATGTACCTGCCAGACCGCGGGGAGCAAGAGCCCAGCCAGCGGCCCAGGTGCTCTCCTCCAGGTGTCCAGGGCCTGCCTTCTTAGGCCACCTGAGGAAGTGGGTCGGGCCTCAGGTGTGCTCTGTGTCCCCGAGGAGGGCAGCACGAAGGGACGGCTGCGCTGCCACGTCTGCCCAGCGAGGTGCTGGCGGGCATTCGTCTCCGCTGGCTGCCTCGTTGCCCTGTCTTCTCTGTGAGAATTGGGATGGAGGCCTGGCACAAGTGCCAGGTGGCCTGGGGGTTACAGGCCTCGAAGGTCCCCGGCTTGCGTAAGAGTCTCAGGTCCAGGCTGGCTCTTGTGCAAATGGTTATAAGGCCTCAGTGCCAAGAACCCCAATCTCGGGGGCTGCTTCAGGTTGCCCATGCCTTACCCAGGGCAGGCTGTTACCCAGAGGAGATGCTAGGTTTTTACTTAGTGCATCAATTGCATGCTTCCTTTGCTTTGATTAACAGCACTTTGCCAGGGTTTTTCAATAAGTGCTGATGAGTCGTGGAAATGCTGCCACAGGCAGAGCGTTGGACCAGAAAGTCTCTGGCCTCTGTGCTTTCCCTGAGGATGGATATCTGGCCCCACTCTCACCTTACGTGGCATATTCCCACTCTTTCCTGGTCCCTGTAGAAATAGCTGATGGCTTCGAGGGTGAGATGCTAACTGGATGTACTTGAGCCCGATGTGCAGGCCCGTGGCCGTGGTGTGTTGTGTGGACTCAGTAGCCCAGTGTGCTGCAGGTGGGGGACTGCTGCCTCGGCGTTGGCCCTGGTACTGCTCAGTGTGGGGCTTCTGCCGATGTTCTGGGTTGTCCTAGGAAAGATGTCCTGGGGGAGCCGGTGGGAAGAGGAAGAGGGAGAGGCCACGGGAATCTTGCAAGTATTGAAGTGAGTCACTGACAGTCTTTCTTGGGGAAATCCAAGGGTACAGGGCTGACTGAGCTTAATCCTGGGGCCCCCTCGCTGAACTTGCGCCTTCCTCTCGGAGAGGCCTTTCCCCGCTGCCCGTGGACTTGGCTGAAGACGGCCCTCGAACCGTCTGAGCCAGTGGTTTTCAGTTTGTCCCTTTGAGTCTTGGGTATCTGCGAAGGGTTTTTAGGGACTGCCAGTTTGGTAGTGGGTGGAGAGGGCAGGTGGGTGGGAATCTCAGCCCTCCCACCTGGAGATACCTAGGAGATGGTGAGACTTCAGTGTCCAAGGTCTGGGGACCTGCCTGGACTGCCGCATGTGCACTTGGGACTGGCAGCCTGAGGAGAGATGCCACGTCTTGCCCTGTGACGTGCTGGCCGGGTCCCTGCACAGCCACAGCACCTCACTCCTGCATCTTGGCAGGTCCCCAGGCTTTAAGGCCTCCTGGTGGTTTGGAGGCTGTACCCGCGGTTGGTGGCTCCTTTGAACCCTGGATCAGCAAGAGGCCGTGGCCTTGGCCGTGCTTTTCTTAAGCTCCTCCTTGCCGCTGGGCTTGGAGAGTCCTGGTCTCAGCACTGCCTCTGAGTACGGCAGGCCCTGCGAGTGCCCGGCAGGCAGCCCTTGGCGGGAGCTTCTACGGCTCAGCTTCCTGATGAGAGGTCAGAGGTCAGCAGAGTGTCAGGCTCCATGTAACTAGGACTTGGTGCCTTTGCCCCTGGGACTCTGGCTGCCACTTGTGGTCCCTTTGCTTCTTGGGCTGAGGGTAACCTCAGTGGCCGACACTTGCCCCTCGGACCCCGAGGGATCGTCAGAGTGAGGAGTCTGAGTTCTGTGCGTTCCTTACCAGCGCAAGCCACGCGGCCCCTCGAGGGGGCCAGTGCAGGGTGGCTCTGAAGCTCTGGGGGAGATGAGGGCCCAGGGTCACATGCTCCTGCCTGCAGGCTCCTGGCCACGCCCCCTGTCCCTGCCCGGTCGTCCACTCTCTGGGGGCGTGCCGACTCACTGGAACGGGAGCCGCCAAGCTCAGAGGCATCTTCCCAAGGTCGAGTCTGAGTGAGATCGCTGTGCTCCTCCTTGCAGATGGCCACCGTGAGCAGTGGTCGGTGGCGGTGGCGTGTGCCGAGCGCCCTCCCGGGGGGGCGCCGTGAGATGTGGCGTCGCGCCGCTGTGGCCGGGCGCTCACCTTGGAGGGCGTCCCGCTGCGGCCTCGGGGTGCCTGTGGCCTTGGCTCTTGCCTTGTCGGTGGCTCTGCTCTGGGTCTCGGTCCTGTCCGGCGGGCAGGGTGGGCTGGGCTCGGCCTGCTCACGCGCCGTCTCACCAGGCGTTCTCCTTGGCAGCGCGAGGTGGACCGCAACCAGGAGCTCCTGACGCGCATTCGGCAGCTGCAGGAGCGGGAAGCCGAGGCGGAGGGGAAGATGAGGGAGCAGCTGCAGCGCTACCGGGCGTGCCAGCAGAGCCTGGACGCGGCCAGCAAGAGGCTGCGGGACCGGGAGGACGGCCTGGCCGGGGCCGGCGAGGTGAGGGGCTGGGCCCGGGCTGGGTGCTGGCCTCTCCCCGCGAGCAGTCTCTGGGCGGAGAGGAGACGAGCTCCCACCTCCAGCTCGGCAGCTCCGTGGTAGCGCCACTGTGTACTTCTGCTTCCCACGTGTGTGCCTACGTTTTTTGCGTAGGTGTGATCGTAGCAGAAATACTAATTTGCCATTCTGCGGTTTTCAGTTAGTAAGTTGAATACTTTTTTAGTCTTTGTGATTATGATTTTTAGTGCTTGACTAACCTGTTTTTGGTCACTTTCAAGTGTTTTTCTTTTTAAACACACACACACCCTGATACAGATACATATGTGGTAGATAGCTTCATGTGTGTAGCCTTTTTGTTTCTGTTGAATGATTTCGTTTGGACAGATCCCTGGGAATGGGGTTATAAGATCACCAGGTACAGGTCTCCCTATGGCTTTTGCTACCAGTTGCTGTGTTCTACTAGTAGCTATTGTTGAGGAGTCTACTTTCACTGGAACCTCTACCTGTCACGGATAATGGTGTTTTCTGGAAATACTTGTGATTCTGCCCCCCCGCCCCCGCCCCCAGAGATGTGTCTCTGGATTTGCATTTCTTTGATTATTAATAAGGTTTGTTAGCATCTGAGAATATGTCTGGAACCAGAGCGTAGATCAACCGTAGTCCTTATGGTCTCTACCAACCGAAGGTTGTGTAAGCTTTAGAGACAGAACCCAGACATTGATGCTTGTGGAACTTGGACTCCTCTGACCTTCCCTGTGTCTTTGCTGTGCTGCTCAGGATCACAGGCGCTGCGAGGAGGAAGATGAGACGCTGCCGGGGGGGGAGTCGGGGGCCGCGGGATCACCGGGGTTCTGTGTCTGCGTGGTCTTCTCTCCCTGGTGGCTCTTCGGAGCAGCGCCAGGTTATCTCTGCCTTGGCGGCGCTGGAGAGCATGTTAAGCTTGTTCCTACATCTGTCTTCTGACGTGGATGTTGGCAGGAGCGGCCGTAAGACAAGCCCTCCTCCCGCCTTGGGTGTGTGCCTGCTCGTGCTCCCTCGCAGGCTTCTCTGGAGGACGGGGGTGGGCATGTCCTGCACATGGCTCAGTGAGGAGCAATTTGGGGGCACCCTTGGCACAGAAGTTGCAGAGCAGATGCCCGTGGGGCCTGGCGTGGCAAGGGTTGTGGCGGTTTGGGACGGAGACCCCGACGTTGCTCCTCTCCCTTTTCACCCCGTGGAGAAGGCGTCCTTGGTTCCGAGTCTAGGTTTGTGAACCTCCCGCCCGCACAGCTGTGTTCTCTTGTCGCGGTGCCTGGCCTAGATGCTCGTGCTCTCTGAGGTCACCCTGGTGGTGGCCTGGCTTTCGCGCAGCTTTGTCCTCCAGGCGGTGGGCTGTCTGGCTCCTGGATTCAGCACAGCGCCTGTACCTTTATTTAGTTCAGGAAGAATCCTCAAAGGATATGTTCATTGTTAAATAAATCTTAAGTATCTTCGTTCTTCTTTGGGTCCCAGATTGAGAGTCACTGTTATAATAAAGGAAACCATGCAGGTCGATGAGAGGGTAGGACACAGGCCCACCCCCCATCAGCCTCCCTGGGGGGCCTGCTGTGGCCTCCGTGTTTGCAGACGGTGCCCCGTGCGAGGGTTGCTCACTGTGGTGAGTTTGCCAGGCCGTCCTCTTGCCCTCAGCTTGTAGGTGGATGTCTGACTCTCAGAGGCTGATGGGGCGATGTTTCCACTTGTTAACTTAGAGTGACGCCCTCGAGTGGGCTGGCTTTTCCTGTTGGAGGCGTGCTCTCTTGCCCCAGGAAAGCCACAAGTGGGGTCCCCTCACCAGAAGGTTGTCTGGGGAGGGTGTGGTCCGAGCGGAGGACTGCAGTTCCGCCCCAGTGTCCGTCTAGCGGACTCGCTGTCCTGGAGGCCTCCCCGTGCCTTCCCCCATGACCCCTTCTGGCCTGGGAGCGCTTCAGCCTCCGCGGCACTCGTGCAGCTCCCGTTCGCTGTGTGTGGCTCTTGTGGCGTCATGCTCAGGAGCCTCGGCGCCCACTTCTGACTGCTTGGCGGGTGCCCGGCTTGTCCCCGTGTAGCGTCTCCTGCACAGCTGGGTGGGGGGCGCGGTGGGGGGGTGGGGGGGTTAGAGAAGGGATTCTGGGCTGAGGACAGAGTGGGTGTGGGCCGCCACGGACTGGGGGGCTGTGCACACGCCGGCTGGGAAGGGGTGACGGGTGTGGGTGTGGAGGCCGCCAGGCGTGAGGCCCGGGCCCGCCTTGGCCGGCAGCGTTCTCACTCCCGAGGCCGCGGGTCCCCGAGGCGGGGCTCGGGTGGGGTTGAGGGGCGGTCACGTGTTCCGAAGGAGGAGATGGCTCTGTCCTCGCCCTCCAGAGCGGGACGGGAGGGGACCGGCTCTTGTCTGTCTCGCTTTCAGACCGTCAGTGTGCTGAAGGGGAGGCTCTCGGACCTGCAGTGGAGCGTGATGAACCAGGAGATGCAGGTGAAACGCCTGGAGTCTGAGAGGCAGGAGCTGAAGGAGCAGCTGGAGCTGCAGCACAGGTGAGCGTGGAGGCGGGCAGGTCCGCCCCCTTCAGGGCAGGGGTCCCCGCCCCTTTGCCAGGTAAGCCTGGCCAGCTGTCCCCCTGGGTACAGTTGGCCCGAAGCCTGCTGGGCCGCGTGCCGAGCTGGGCGTCCACTCGTTAACCATGTGCCACACGCAGGCTTGCTCTCCTGCGTATGCCCTCTGTGGCGTGAGCGCCCGGCGTTCGCGAACGTCGTGTGCACTGAAGCTCTGAGGTTCCACGAGTGCCCTTCGTGTGCTGGCCTCCCATCCACAGGCTGTTGGGACACGCTGAGGCCTTTGAAGCCAGGACCTTTCAGTGCCAGAACAGAGCAGTGTTCAAATGTTCCAAGAATAAGAAGCGGGAACAGTCATTTCTTTCCTCCTCTGCGGGTGGGATGCCTTCCTGGAGGGAGCTTTCAGAGAAGATGTTGGGTTTGAGCGAGATTTTGAAGGCTGCGTAGGACATGCCCTGGGGCAGGGGGGACGTGGGTGGGAAAGGATGTTCCTGGGGAGGGAGCTCTCTGAGCAAAGGCACGGCAGGATGGAGGAGCTCGCCAGGAGATGCAGGTGGAAGACAGCGCTCTCCCAAGCTCGTGGCCTCTACCTTAGCAGGTGTTGTCTTAGGGGAGTTCTGACCACTCGGTGGAATGGGGCAGGGATGGGGGGGGTGGGCCGGTCCTGAGCGGGTCCTTGGCTTTGGCTGTTCCAGGGCCAGCAGAAGCTCCTATTGTGAGAGGTGTGGGGAGGGGAGAGGACTCGCAGGTGGTCTGGACTTACCCACGTGCCCTGCGACTCAGGCCACAGAGCCACCAGCAGGGGCGTCCTTGAGGCGTCCTTGCAGGGAGCGTGCAGGAGTGTGCTTGCACGCGTGTATGAGTGAGTGTGTCTGTGCTGGAGAGCTTTTAGAGTGCGGGCAAGTGCTGGCTTTACCACATGCCTGTTTCTGCACATGGTGTACTTTTTTCTTAATAGGAAATGGCAGGAAGCTAACCAGAAGGTTCAGGAGCTCCAGGCCAGCCTAGAAGCACGGGTGGACCAAGAGCAGAGGATTAAGGTGAGTTGCTCCGTTTCAGTCCCTGGCCTGTGCCTGGGAGATGTCACAGCGCCGGGCCCGGCCCCCTATGACCCGTGGCTGTTTCAGAGCTGGGGGCGTACTCAGTGGCCTCTAGTGGCGGTTAGCTGCCGTGTCCACTGTAGCTGTTCACGTGTCGGTTGTCTCCTTATGTGCCGGGCGCTGTGCTGGATGCCGGGGCGCGTATTTCTGCTCCCGGGAAGCTCGTACGCTTTTGGATGAAGATCAGAATCAAACACATAGAGTAAAAAGTAAACGTGTGATAACTTCAGGTACCACGGGATGCTGTGCAGGTGATAGAACAGGACTGGAGAGGGTGAACAGCAGCCTGCCCGACGTCGCACGGCTAGTGCAGGACTCAGCTGGGTCTCAGAGCCAGGTCGGCGTGACTCTGGTTCAGGCCGTGCTGCCGCTCTGTGGGAGAACGCGGCCGGGGAGCCGTGATGGCTGCCGCTGCCCGTAGAGCCACGTCCGCGCACCGGGCCCCGCTCCCGTGCTCTGGCTCCGTGCACCCCCAGCTCCATCTTGTCAGCTTCCACACCTCCCGGCTCGCTTTCGCCTCTGGTCTTCACGTGCTGTCCTCTGCGGCTCGTCCGTCTCTCCTCCCCGGCCCTCACTGCTTCACACGACCCGTTATGTCTCCCCTGCCCCGTCCGCCCATCTGAGTCCTTGGCCCGCTTCTCAGTATTGACTTGCCTGCACGGCCTGATGTCTGTCTTTTGTACGCTCTTCCCTGCAGAGACCTCATCTGTCCTCTGTGTCATGGTGTCCCTGCTGCTTGACCCAGTACCTGGCCCAGAGCTGGGCCCCTTAGTGTTTGTTGTTCTGTGACTCGTCACTGAGTCTCCCCGGTGTCTCCGTGTGTTCCCGGGGACTACGTGTCGTAATGGCTGTCCTCACCGTACAAGGACTCAGTCAGGACCCTGTGCCACGGGAGTGGGAAGCAGAGCCAGCGTGGGAGGGTGGGTGTCGATTCATGGAGCATTCGCCGCGCATCCTTGTGCCGGACGTGTGACGGGCTCCTGCCCTGCAGGCGGCACGGCACGTGGCGCGTGGGGCTACCCTGGGAGTGTCCCCTGAGGACACCGCGCAGAGGCACAGCCGGCGCAGGCTGCCCAGAGGCGGGGGCCAGGGCCGTGGAAGTTGCCATGGATCTGGGACAGTTAGGCGCCCATCACTGTCTCCCCTCTGTCTCCGGCCTCGATCAGGATTTGGAGCAGAAGCTGACCCTGCAGGAGCAGGACGCTGCAATCGTGAAGAATATGAGGTCTGAGCTGGCGCGGCTGCCCACGGTGGAGAGGGAGCTGCGGCAGCTGCGGGAGGAGAACGCCTGCCTGCGGTGAGGGCCCCGGGGGGGGTTGGTGGCGGGTGTGCGCGCGTGTGCAAAATGTTTGCAGCCTCCTTGGGTGCAGCCCCTGCTCCAGGGGCTCCTGCACCGTCCCCGGCGGTGCGGCTGTTTGAGTGACTGTGCTTCTGGCCCTGCCAGGGAGATGCGGGACACCAACGGGCTGCTCCGGGAGGAGCTGGAGGGGCTGCAGCGGAGGCTGGGGCGGCAGGAGAAGATGCAGGAAACCCTGGTCGACCTGGAGCTGGAGAAGGAGGTGAGCTGGTCCCCGTGGGTGTCCTGTGGCTGGCTAGGGGAGACCCTGGGTGTTCTAGTCCTACATTCCAGCTGTTCAGCTAAAATGTGGCAGCCGCTGGGCTAGTATGGTGGGCAGAATAGTGACCCCTAAAGACAGCCCCATCCTGCTCCCCAGAACTGTGGGCAAAGGGGATCGAAGGGTGCTGACCCCTAGCTGTGGTAGGGAGGCTCCCTTGGGGCTCCTGGTGGGCCCCAGCTGGGCCGCTGTGCTCACAGGTCCTGACAGGGGCCGGAGGGGGTTGGAGGTCAGAGCCATGTGAGGTGAGGAGGACTTGCTGCTGCTCTTGGTGGCGATGAATGGAGGAAGGCGCTGTGAGCCAGGGAACGTGGGCACCTCTAGAGGCTGGAACGGACGAGGAAACAGGTTCTTCCCCAGGGCATCCAGGAGGAGTGTGGCCCTGCGACCCCTTCACCTGGCACAGTGAGGCCCTTGCTGGGCTTCTGACCTACGGAGCTGTGAGACAGTAAATGTGGATTATTCTCAGCCACCGAGCTCGTAGTAGTTTGTTTCAGGAGCTCTGATGCTGAGTCAGAGAGCGGAGATGGCTGTGGTACCTGGAACACGTTGTTCCCACCCATGGAGGTGAACAGACACCTGTGCTGAGTTTCCTTTCCCTGCGGCTGCTGGGACTCATTGGGACGTTTTGTGGGTTGTTGTAGAGATGGCCGTGGACGTCGGTGCCGAAAGCATCCTTGTTCGCTTGCTGAGCAGACCAGCACGAAGGCCTCCCGGCTCCAGGCCCGGGGTCCTTCTGGCCTTCCACACTGCTTCCCCGTGGTCACCTTCAGTCACCTTCCTTTCTGGTTTGCCCGGCGTAAACCATGTCACCACTTCCCGTAGCTTGCAGTCTGGTCAGGGTGCTCGTCAGCTGCGCCCCCCAGTGGGTTCACTGCCAGCTGAGGCATCGTGGGTCTGGAGCACAAATCCCTCCCAGGCGTCG
The DNA here is from genome assembly GCF_949774975.1 of Lagenorhynchus albirostris. Lineage (NCBI taxonomy): Eukaryota > Metazoa > Chordata > Mammalia > Artiodactyla > Delphinidae > Lagenorhynchus > Lagenorhynchus albirostris. The sequence goes on from NC_083109.1 coordinate 86,494,593, forward strand.
GCTTACGTGGGCACTTAGCCTGAAAAGGCAGTTCCGGAGTCCAGCAGCTTTTCTCTGGACGTAGTTTGTTTTGAAGTTGGTTAAGATTCTGCATGTAGAATCACACTGCCTGGGTTCCAGCCCTGCTGTCGCGTGCCCGCTGGCGGTGTGACCCCGGCAGATTACTTAACCTCTCTGTCCACCTCTGTAATGAGGAACGCGTGTCCCCCTACAGGGTTGTGAGGATTAAATGAGGTAGTGTAACGTGCTTAAACAGTGGTAAATGCTGACTCAGCGTCAGCTGTAGTAATAGATTTATTAACCAGTCTTGTGCCCGGCACACGATAGGGGTCAGGAAGTACTTGAGTGGCTGAATGAGCGCACTGAACAGCGCTGGGCTTGGCCCCCGGAAGGAGTGGGAGGCCAGACGAAGGCACGCGGTCTAGGAAGGTAGCAAGACTCCGATGTGGGATGTGGGTCAGTAGAGCGGCTGTGAGAATACAAGGGCGGGAGGCCCGGCATGCGGGCCGGGTGGGGGCACCGCTGCTGCCCCCTGTTCTTCCCAGCGGCCACAGGGGCCCAGCCCAACGCGCGCGCGTGTGTTGGGGGGTGGGGTTTGGCTCTCGGCCCAAGTCTGTCTGCCCTGGGGCTTGGCATCCTGAGGAGCACCCGGAGGATGGGCGACAAGGCCGTGGGCAGCGTCTGCCCCCCTGGTGGTTATCGCAGGACCGTCCAGGAGGCTGTCTGCTCCCGACCCCTTCCCGCAGCCCGCAGTCCTTCTGGCCTGCTGGGAATCTTGAAATTACGGAGCCAGGAATGAATGAGATGTTAAGCACGCAGTGTAGCTTCAGCGGTTGGGAAGCAACCTGTCTGCTTTGGAGCGGATGGGCGCGTTTCTGCGTTTTAGCTCAGCGATCAGGGCGGGCCGTTCCGGAGGATCAGGGAGGTGATGTCGTCGGTTTTGTGTGGTGCTGCCGTGCTGGGGGTCGAGGTGCGTGTGTGGAGGAGGTGGGAGGGCCCGGTGCTTGCACGGAGATGACGGGCACAGCGCTCTAAGGGCTCTACTTCCGTGTCTTTTCAGAGGCTGCTGACGAAACTGCAGAGCTGGGAGAGGCTGGACCAGACCACGGGCTTGAGCATCAGGTAGGCGGACGGCGCCGGGGCCACAGGGTCCCCACCTTTTCCCCGCACGGATGGCACCTGTGGCAGAACGGGCCCTGCCAGCCCGGTTCCCTCCAGCAGAGGCCCTGCCTGCGGCTGCTTAGGTTTAAGGAGATGGAAGTGGGGACTCTCCCCGCCGAGGACGGGACATTCTCGACAGAGCGCTGGCAGGTGTGGGCCCTGCAGTGTTGGGTTTTCTTGAAGGGCTCTTTTTTGTTTATACTGAGGAAGTAGTTGCTTTTGAGGGAAGTCATTTCTTTTAGGTGGTTGTAACGAGTAGAGATAAACTGAGTCTTCAGGGGCAAAAAAGGAACACAGGGTGATGGAGGATTGTTTCCCATCAGGCCCTGGCAGCAGCCTCAGCTTGTCTGTTGAGCTAACGCCAGCAGGTGAATGGCAGGCGGGGCTGCTGGATGGCCGAGCAGGCCTGGTTCTCAGACGGGCATCTTCCCACTGCTCCCTGCTCCCGATTCCATCTGTCCTGCTGCCTGTCCTTCTGGGGCCGCTGCCCCTTTCTCCAGTGTCGCTCCACCGCTGGCCCTTAGCCCCCAGGTCCCTTCCCTACCCGGTCCGCCTGCAGACCGACTGCCCACTGCTCCGCTCTGGGGGTGGGGGTGGGAGATGGGTCCTTCAGGATAAGTCCTGGCGCCTGGGGCCTGTGGGTTTAGAGAGTCTTCTGTTTGTCTGCTTGTGCGACTTGAAGCCTGTGTCTTCTCGGGGGTCTGTCCTGCTGCTCTCGGAAGCTGGGCCTAGATAGAGAGCCCTCCTCAAAGGGCCGTCCTGTAATCACGGCCTCTGACTGCTCCTCTGGGACCTGCACCAGCTCCGTCGCACCATGGACTCCAGCCGTTTGTCACTTGAAGATGCCCCTTCGTTTTCCTTCTGCCTCGCTATCGCTAAGTCTCAGAGGACAGAGTAGGCTGTTCCCTCCTGAACTCCACCTGCGGAACCCAGGGTCATGTAGGGCTGGCCCCAGCGAGGCCTAGATGTTTTGTGTTTCCTCCTTTTCTCTGGGCTGATGAACTCGTGGGGAAGCTTCCCTCCCACTCCCAGGAAGGCTCACGTCAGAAGAGAACGCTCCATGACTTTTCTCTTGTGCGGGAGATCGGAGGCCCTCTTGCGCCAGGTGGCACCGGCTGCTGGAATGTTTGAACGCCTCAGTCAGGGCAGCAGGGCCGGCGCGCAGCCGGCTGCCGTCTCTGGCCAGAATGGCGCAAGGGTCAGTGTGCTGGACACGATGGAAGGTGCAGCTGCTCCTTGAGACCTTTTGGTCCCGCTTCCAAACCTGACCACCGCCGCCCACCTCCCAGCGGCTGGCACATGGTTGGGTCCTATGCCCGCGGGCTTCTGGGCTGGTCCCGTGCTTACGCGTGTTGTGTGTTTACCCCGCCTGCCCTTAGTGACCAGGCCCTGGAGGCGGGAGGAAGGAAGGGGTGGTTTGGAGCGCTGGCGGAGGTGGGGGCTGCCCACGCCTGCTGGCAGCTCGGGGTCAGCAGGAAAGGGGGGCACGCGTTTCCCTGTAGGGAAAACAGGTGGTTCGCGAAGGCTGGAGTCCTGTCCCGCTCTCCCGCCCGTCAGGGCGCCCCTCTTCGAGTCTTCGCACTGCTCTGGGCCAGTCCCTTGCTCTTGGGCAGGGCCGCAGGGCTTGCCTCGCTGTGTTGGTGGAGGTTAGATGCGCCTGTGCGCCGGGTGCCGTGCACACTGCAGAGCAGTGAGGTGTGGCTGGCTGTCCTCGTCTCCTGGGGTTCCTGGTGGGAGCCGCTGTAAAGAGAAGCCTTCTTTTCATGTGCTTTGTGGCGGTTGTGCCTGGGCCGCTTCTGGGGGCCCCTCGGAAACCTTAGCTCTTCCGCCCTTTCCTGTCCCTACTAGGGCGTTTGGGGCGGGCCCTCACCTCCGGCAACTCCTGCCCTGCTTACGCGGGTACGTGTGTCGAGTGCCGGTTGGAGGGTCACAGGCTTGCGGTGTAAGTGTGGCCCATCAGCTGGATCACCTGGGGAGTTTGGTGCACGTGCAGACGCCTGGGCTGAGGTCAGGCCCATTGAGTCCGCCTCTCCAGCGCTGGACTTGAGTCTTGGTGTGACCACAAATAGCATGAGGGGTTTGGCCCTCTGTTGCCGGGTTTTGGGCCGTCATTAGCGGTTTCTGAGCAGGGAGGGTAAATTGGTGGAGCCCACGTCTCTTGAAATTGAGTATGGGGGTGGGAAATGGGCATAGGGTTCTCGGACACAGGGAGAGGCTGGGGGCCCGTTGCTGCAGTGTGGGGTCCCTGCAAAGGGGTGGGCGTGGGAGGGAGAGACGCGCACTGTTCCAAGGTGACGTTGTCTGGGGGGTCCCTGCCTGGTGGGCGGAGGTGGGCTCCGCCAGGAGCTGAAGGACACCCTTTGTCACTCTCGCAGTGTTCAGTGCAGCGGTAGTGACTGGG